>NW_005842148.1:1833577-1941429 GCF_000455745.1 Alligator sinensis | reverse complement strand
CGCGGGGATGACGGGCAGCGGTGGGAAGGCGTCGTGCGCGGCGTCCGCGGCGGGGAGGGTCCGGCGAGCCTGGAGATGGACTTCCAGGGCGGTCGCTGCTTCCGCATCGATAGATAGATAGATAGATAGATACCCTATCTATAGATAGATAGATAGATAGATAAGGTATTTGTGACAAACGAATGTGGATTTCACTAGCAGATGAATTTAGGTAACAATAGGATTCCACTTTCAATTCAGGAGGGCTTATTACATGTACATTTGACATCACAGGGAATACTTACGTCAACTGCAATGAAGGGTGGGGGGCAACCTAGCAGCTCAGGTCATATACAAAACCAAAATAACCCCTTAAACAACATCACCAACCACTCCTTGCATGCCCCAGGATTAAGTTGTGTGAATGGACAACAGGAAAAACCCAGGAGTATCAGATTGCAGGAAAAAGCTGCTATTTATTTATTTAATTTCTTTCTTTTTCTGGAAGGAAACAACAACAACAAAAAAAGCTTGTAACTGATTCCCAAAGCAGCCCCTGCTTGGGAGTTTGAACACAAGAGTAACAAGATAAATTCCTCAAAATTCTAATTGGAGAACAGTTGACTTAATTGGTGCTCATTTGGCAGACAATGGGAAAGGAGCACTGGTTGGCTCTGATGGCACCCTAGGGGGATATAACCTTGCAACAGGCCAGAAAGCTCTCAGGGACAGATTGTTTCCTGAGAAGAAACCATGAGACCAAGGACTGGATTAACCCTCCAACTGTCAAGCTTTATTAGTAGTAATCAGGCTAGATATATCAAGGGTTAAATACAGGAAACTGAACTGACAATGGAGACATATGTCTCTTTAAAAACAAGAGGAGGAGAGAGGGACACACTGGAGTCTAGGGAGGAGTATATACCTAAATGAACACAAATATTATTCATTGAGGTTCAAACCACTGATCATAGATCTTCACCACTTGGTGGGCTTAAGTGTCAGATCTTCATAGGATCTGGTTAGTTAGCAGGATTATTGGCCATGCTTTCTCATTTCCTTTTTTTTTCCCTCCTTCATGACAAGTCTAAATGAGAAAGATAAGATGTTTTTCCATTTGTTTTCTAGGCCAGATCTTTCAGGGGTGTTGGTTGTAGCTGTGTTGGTCTAAGGTTCTTTGCATAAATGTGGTATCTTTTATTAGACCAACTAAATAGTTGGGAAAAGTGTTTTTTGCAAGCTTTTGGGCACAAACACCCTTCTTCAGGCATAGAGCAAGTCTGGTGGTGTTCTCCTGGATGGGACAGAAGCCAAGATGCAAAATGCAGGTCTGTGAAAAGGCAAATGCATGGCAGTTATCACACTGTGCTGCCAGAGCTTGCACTGCTAGGAAGACAAGGGATGGGAGTGTTAACAGGTGCCTAAAAATGCAGATAAACACTCCGTGGGAATTTCAAAAGCAAACAGGGATCTGTTCCCTAGGCACCATGGGACTTTTAAAACCTTCCTGGGTGACCATATGCATGATTCCTTAAGGACTCTGTACCCTGCTATGATGCAAATATTATGGGCCCGATTTTCAACACCAAAAAAATCGTCTAAAGTAGCTCCCTTTAAACACCTTGCAAAATCTGGGCATTTCACTATTGTTTTGAAAAGTTGCTCTGAAAATGTCTCTCCATCCAGAGCATCCTCAGCTCAACCATTTGCCTTTGCAACAGATGAAATGAAAATGGATTTCTCTTTTTTTCCAAGCATCCACAAGTGTGCGTGTGTGCACACGTGTTTGCGTGTCTGTGTGTGTGTATTTTCGTGATTTAAAATAGAAACAATTAACCTCGGGGTCAGGCATTCCCAGACAGTTAATGACCACATGGATTAAAAGCCCTCAGCTTTGCCTCAGGCCCTCAACTCCTGCAGCAAGTCATTAACTGCTGGAGATCCCCCTCCTGTCAGGAGCCATAGCTTAATTATAAAGATGGGGCTGAACTACAAACCTGGCTTGGCCCCTCTCCTGAATTTTGGAAAAAGTCAGATTATAATTCAGGTCCAAGCTCTGCCATTTAGGGGCATCTCTGCTTAATTATAAACCTAATCAGATAATTACTGACAGTCCAGTCCTGCTTGGTTATTGCCCTGGATGCTAACGACTATGGGGTGACCTGTATTTTGGATGGAATGGTGTGCCCATGGCAACATACAGGTCAACACAGGGAAAAAGGCAATTACTCTAGTTATTTCTCTAGTTTCCTCAGCAAACTTGCTACTAAAGCCTGTTCTTAGTAAGTGATATTGCCCTCCAGGTTGAACATTTCCTGTCTGCTCCTGTCCCTGAGCTAAAGGCCCTTAGTTTCCCCCTCAGGCCCTCAACTCCTCCAACAGGTCATTATTGCCAGGAAATTCTCATCAGTCACTATTGCTTAAACAGAATGGGAACGGGGTCAGGATGCTGAGGGAATAACTCACAGACAGTCTTCTCTGTCACAGCCTTTTTCTGCCTTGAATTGGGGCATTATCCTGCCCGTTGGAAGCCTCCAGCAAAGCCAATGTGGTAATTAACTTTTTCTTCATTAAACGCTTCTAATAATAGTAGGACAAAAGTGTGCATTTGGTCACGGGAAGGGGCACTCCCTCAGTATTTGAAACCCAGCTAGGAACCGTACACCGCAAACCCATTGACCTTTAAAAAGGAAGGTTGCTGAAATCTGTTTTGATCTGTGCTCACCTGCCTGCCTCAGCCCCTTGCCCAAAATGTCAGTCTTATGGGGGAATTTGGTTATATAAGAGATGACAAATCCTTGTAGGCAAAAAAATGGATGTGTTCTTAAATATAGGCCTTTCAATTCAGATTTCTTTCCAGTTGGAGGAGCAATGAGAGCCAACACCATCCCCCCCCCCCATCCAAGAAAATTGCAACTGTGAATGGAAGAAGTAGTGGGCTACCAGTTGGGAAGGGATTTCTTTAATGGGGGTCTTTATACTTAGGATCAAAAGACAGTGCTTAAAACCGGTATGGTTCTACTTGTGCTATAAAATGGAAAAGAAACAGAATCTGTGACTGGAATGGACTTTCATTTAAAAATAGAGCTGAGTCTAATTCAATCCAAATAATGTCATGTAATTTCATTAACTCCAATATAGTGTCTTTGCTTCCAATGTCAAGCCATGGAAAAATAAAGATGGCTCCCTGCGATTCAGTCCTTATAATTTGCATTCTCCATGTACAATTATTTTCTGGCACTTCCCATCTAATAACTGCTCCTTTGGTTTATCTATAATCCACCCCTGTCACCGCATACCTGTAGTGCACCTTTATCTCGGGCCCTTGGAGCTCCTGTACAGATCCCATTCAGCCCTGGGGCTTGTCAGTTTTATGATTCATGGGTATATTTTACTGAAGATCCTACAAAAAAAAGGGCTTGAAGTAATTTAAAAAAACAAAACAAAACAGGTATTTCAGATGGCATGCTATGTGCCAGAAATCCCTTATTGACTAGTCTAATCTTGTATCGCGTAATCTAATAATAAAGTCTGTTCCCAGCAGTAATGCTCAATAGATATTATAGTGTTAAAGCATGTTTTATGCTGTGTTCTGAAACATATTACGTGTAACAGAATTGTCTAGCTACTTCTTACGTACCAGCTCCCAAATATAGCATTAGCACTATCAACAAGGTAAGGAACTACTCATTTTAGATTTCTCTGATGTATGAGAGTCAGTTATCTATTCAGTAATCAATTAACTGACTATCCATAATTAAGAACCCTTCAGGAAATGTGCATGCACTGAATACGTTGCAGGCTACAATCCAAATGTAATGTGAATAGGTCAGGGTCTGGTCCAAGCACTCTCGTTCTTTAGAGGAAAAGGGCTCAGAATCTAGTGCCAGAATTGAATTGTACGGCCAGTAGGGCTGTGCAAAGCTTTGGTCGCTGATTCAATTTGGAGGAGATTCGGCCTTTTTTGGCTGCCGAATCTCTGAATCCGAATCGAATCAGGAGACCCATTAATCTCTCCGAATTGAATCAGAAGCCTCCAAATCGATTCGGAGAGATTCGACAAGTCAGCCATAGACACAGCTTTATGTTTTTTCTACGTACCTCGAAGTACCAGGCATGGCTCATAAATGCTGAGATGGTGGGGCGGATGGAGTGTCTCATTGGGAGTGCAGGAAGGTCTCCCATGTGCTTGGTGGGTACTTCCAGTCCACTTCCAGGTCCAAGGCTGAGTGTACGGAGGAAAACCCTGCCCCCCGGCTCGGTGACTGGTGCCTCCGGTCCCCTATGTGCTTGGCGGTGGACCTGAAAGTGGACTGGAAGTACATCTGGTCCACTTCTGGGTCTGCTGCTGAGTGCACAAGAGACCCTCCCCTTCACTCCCATGGGATGCTCCATCTGCCCCTCCATCTCAGCATTCATGAGCCACACTTGGTACCTCAAGGTACGTAGAAAAACTATATAAAGCTGTATTTATGGCTGAATCACTGATTTTCTGAATCAGAAACAAATCTTCAGATTCAGATTTGGCTGAATCGAATTGGGACAGTGATCCAAATCAGCTAATCGAATCACTGTCTCCCAAATAGGACCAAATCCAAATCGAATATGGCCCACTTCATGCACCCCTAATGGCCAGCTCATAACCTACTATATAACTGAACCAAACGCTCTAAGCCAAACCCTCAGTCAGATGTCCTGAACCTTTGGGAGAAGACTGCACTTTTGAAGGAAAGACCCATGTGCATCATGTGCTGATGTCCCAATCCTCAAGAGGTAGTTAGAGGAAGTATCTCCCAACATTTGGGGCAGAGTGTCACAAGGCATTTGGCTTGTGCATGGAGCACCGTGTGAAGGTGAACATACCATCTTAGAGCAAATAAGTTTAGTAGACTCTTTGGAGCATAGGGGAGCACAAAGTGAGAAGTAGGGATACAATATGTAACCTGTGCATGCATTCGGTAGATCGGGTCACATTGAGACACCGCTTCTCCTAGAACTTACAGTTGACCAGTAAACTTCCACAGTGTCCCATACACTAGGGTATGCATCGCACACAGTAGGCCAATGTCTACAAACTGAAATTTTAAGAGATTTACAGCATGTGTGTGACTGCCTTTCTTAGGCTCCTTTCAAAATCCAGGCCTCCTCTTTTCTTTCAGTTCATGAAATTTCCATAAACTGAAAGAGTACATCGTGAGCAACGTCCTCATTTAAAATTATATCTTGACTAGTTTCCATAAACAGTTCTCTGGCTGCACCTTGTTTTCAAGCAATTGGTTGCTAGCTGTCAAGATTCAAGCTGCAACGGTTACTTACTACCAGATGCATAGGTCACATGATATTGTTTCTGTTCCTTGATTGACTGACTGTCTGGCTTTTATAGTCATATAGTATTTACAAATTAATAATTACCGTTTTGCAAATATGCTTTAGGATCCTCCTAAAATTGTTCTTTTTTTCAATCAACATCAATGAACTCATTTGTAGAATCAGACAATGGCTCTGAACAGAACTAAAAAGAAATCTTTTTTCCCCTCCCTAGGTGAATATTTTTGGAAACTTAGTTGCTAAAACCATATTAAGTGCAATGCAAATATTTAAAAAAAATCATTATGCCTAGCTATGTAAAGCCATAGAAGAAGTGTAAATTCATTCAGGCAATAACAATAGTAAATAAACATTGCCTGATCTGGGAAATATTAACTGCATAATTGTAATTAGATTAGTTCATATATACGATTACTTCTTTTAGACATGCAGTTATAATAATGGTGCATACAAATTGCATGTGAACTTGCACGCATATAACTCTTACAATTATTCTAGAATTTCTCCTCAGCACAGGTAGGCATTGCTTCTTCCAGATTAAAATACAATAAATGGGAAGGTCCCTGCCAAGAATGTTTGCTTAGTTACAAAAAACAACTTCAAAATATTTTAAATTAGAATTTACTAACGTTGCTAGAAATGCAGAATTCATATTAATAAAGTAAAAAAAAAAGGATCGATGAAAACAAATGGTAAACATTTGTGTCTTTTAGTGTATAGTCTATCTAAACAGAAGTCACTCCATGTGAAATATAAATCAATTATTCATATAAAAGATCTATTGAGTTCGAACAGGTATGCTGACTTGGTTGGAGTAACCACAGTAGAAACATTAAATAATAAGATTACTGTATATCATTTCCATATACATATAGTAAATGTATTGGTATGTATTATGTAATATGAAAATGATACATAGCCTCAGCATTTTTTTAATAAGTGCTGTAGATCTATCTCCATAGAAGTCATTATGTGTTGATGTTCAATTGATACTTAACATATAACAATTGCCATATTAAATCTAAATTAAATCCTGTTTAAGACAAATTTAATTTAAAGCATGTCCTAAATGACTCACAGGAGTGACAAATGCCTTGCATGCAGCATTCCCAAATTGTCTGTATTACTTTTCTATTTTTAAGTAGATAGTATTTTTTTTTAATGTACTGATGCGTAATCTTTCACACAGTTTTATACAGGTAACCAGATTCACAGCTGCTTTCTTATTCTAATCCAGAGAACTAATATTCCTCAGAAACTTTAGCAAGCAGACATAGTCATTAGCATCATTTGACCATTTCACTTAAGCATTCATTTGACACAGCTGGAGCTGAAGCCCTCTGTGAATAAGATCTTATAAGACACTCCTGTAAAGTAGAGGACTAACCATGGAGCAGATCCTCAGCTGGTGTACATTTTCAGACATTGCTTACTCCAGCTGATCCATTGCCCCATTATTTTAAGAATCTTTTATGTTACATTTCTGTTTTTAAAAGAGAAGTCCCACAAAATTATCGCCTTGCCGCATGCATTTTATGCACTGTCAGCATCATACAGTAGACTGTAATTGATGCAAATGATCTGAAGACAATTATTATTAAAAATCTCCCTTTGGATTCTTTCTATAGAATGATTTTTTCCCCATCCAAGACTGAACATACAGGTATAACTCCATGCAAGTGAATTCAGTCCCTCACCTCTCCCATTCCCTGAAATTTTCTGCATTGATTTGTAACCTTTGGGGGGGAAAAAATCTTAATTCTCCATGGTTTCTGATCACTTAGGCTTTTCTGGGCTTGGGTAACACAGCATGCCACATGTTTTCCTAACAAATTGCATTCGGACACTTTCCGACACTTTCATTATTTTAACTCAGGTAATAATTAGTCACTGTCAGAGCTAGGACTTAGGTTGTGCAAATCAGAATAAATTTACCTTGCTGTAGCAGCAGTCACAAATGAAGCAATAAATTAGAAATAGCAAATTGTTACGGACTTAAGAGATCACAACTCACAATCACTACCTGAAATCCAGGAAATGCACTGCCAAGATTTCCTTGAGAGCTTAATTTTTCCAGATAACTTTTTGTTTCAGGAATGATACTGTAAAAAGCCCTGGAGATATTATACATATGACATTCTCTGAGACAACACACTGGGGCTCTTCTAGTGGAAAAAAAATAAAATGACTGCAGAGTGTTTCTTATTAAAATGAAATGCATGTCTCTAGAAGGTCTTCAGAGTTCAGAATCTTTTCGTCATATCGTCCCCCCCCCCCCCCCCCCATATCCTTACAGTTTGTATGGATTAAATACACAGCACAACACCATGGGTTCTCTGTTTTAAAGCAGTGTCTAATATGAGGCCACTACACACTGTCACATAAAATCCATTAAAGTCCATCAGATGCACTGTCTTGGTAACGTTCAGCTCTTTGTCATTGGGCTGCTGCAATGAAGCATAGAGTGCTTGCTTTGAAACTTGATTAAAACAATTCATTGAAAGTAAAGGAACTAATCTGAAACCAGGGGTTGTTTTCATGAGACTTGAAAAGTTCATTAGTTGCCTTAAGGTGGAAAATGGGATGGAGCAAGAGAAGGGTGAGGGGATGTCATCCCTTTTCTAGATGTTAACTAGGACTTTAAGCTGAGAACTGGACTCGTGGAATCAATCCAAGTTATTTCACAGACTTTGTGGTCTTCAGACCCTTAAGCCTGAATTGTAAAATGTATCCCTTCAAGTCCTATACATTTTTTTCCATCACCAAAAAGCTCAGGGAAGTGTGTTCTACACAGACCCAGGTAAAATTTTTCAGGTGATTTCTTCCTTTTTTCTTGAGATGCAGATTTAAGTATACTGAGATGACTAAAGAGAATTTACAGGGTTTTTTTTTTCCTTTTGAAAAACATAAAATGAAGATCTTCAAGTCTTTCGGAAAGTAAACATTTTTTCTCATTTTTCCTTTTTATTTTTTATTTAAAAAGTTATTTAAGCTTATTAAAACGTTTAAAGGTTCAAACTGAAACAAAGTGCTTTGCTCAACCAAAACAGATTTAATTTCTGACCAATTTGCTTAGAATTTTCCATTTTTTTCTGAAGCAGAATAATTGTTTTGAATTTTCAAAAATTGCCCCCCCCCAAAACCCTCTTTTTGTCAACATGTATTTAACGAGTCTTAAATTAGACTCAGCAGGTTTTGATTCTTCAAATATTCCTATGCCAATTGTCCGTGCTGGGCTCACAGATCACCTTTCTTGTGTTCTCACCAGACAATCAAAAGTATCACACTAGCTTGCATACTAGGTATGCCCGCTATTGGGTCTGAGGGTTGGACTGGCTATCCTGCATGGTATCTGTTCTTAGAATCGCTTTGCAACACAGTCTTAACCATGAATAGTCATGCATTCACAAGCTTGAAGGGGCTATTTCACTAGTCTTCATTCTCTAGTGAGCAGTAATTGTATAACTCTGATCAAGAGACCTTTCAATAAAGATGTGATTTATGCGTGGTCAAGGTCCTTTGTTCCAAATAAATTATAAATAAAATTCTTGCAAAATGACCTTTCTGAATAGTTTGCTCACTGTATGGCATGCATCTTTCCATCCCTTGTCTAAAGTGTATGGAATATCTGCTTGGCAGCAGCTCTGTAGACAATCTCCATTACCAATTAAACAGACTGGGGTTTGGTTGTGTTTTGTTTTTTTCCTTTTTTTCCCTTTCCCTCTGCCTTGTCCCTACCCATTTGTTACCTCCTTAAATGAATGAAGGGTCTTTTGATTACAGAGTACTTTGCTCAGGAAACCACCATATTTGCAAACACAAATGCATATATACACTCTAATGAATAATGAAGGTTATTTATTGCATGTGCTTGAAATGATGGTTGATTCTGGAGTGCCTTTCATAAAACCCACATCAGAAAGTGTGTTATGTCCTGACATTTTCATTGCAGTTCAAGTAAAATAGCCCTCGGAAATTGTCTTGCTACCAAATTGCAATCATAAAGGCATGGCTTCAGACTCCGAGAATCACTTCAGATTGTGAACTTCTGGATAATATATAACATAAAGAGTTTAATTGAATCAGCCAGTTGGGTTTTTGCCCAGAAAAGTGGGAATTTAAATGCTGATGCAGCTTTAGCTTCCAATGACACCAGTCAGCACTCCTTAGATTGGATTGTAAATAATCTTATTTTAGGATATGCACTATGATAGGGGTAGACTTGTCTGTAAACTTGCTAGCAAAAGTAATTAAATAATTCCATCGTGTACTAAGACATATGAAAAATCCCTGACCTCAAAGAAAGATTCGATAAGTATTTTCCAGCAGCTAGAAGAAAACTATTCAGTTTTAAACAATTCTTGCTTCTTCTGGATCTATGACCAAACAAAGCAAAACAATAAATCAAAACTCAGCAACACAAATCTGTTCCTACTCCATGTGTGAAGACACTTGAAGCAACTGCCTTTCACCCAGTTGGATGGTGTGAATCTTCTTTCTGTGGATCAGAACTTCAAGCTTGGTTTGCTTCCTGCATTTAAAAGTTCATCCCTGAAATGTTGAACATTTGATACGAGATCTCTCAGTCCACAGCTTATAACTAAGCAAGTATTAGGGTCTTATACAAAATTCAGCATAATGAAGAAAAACTCAAAAAAAAAACCCCCACCCAAAAAAAACACCCCAAGCAAACAAACAAAAAAGTAGAATAAAATCAGAGTATGTTGTTTTTTATTCAAGGCCTTTTTGAGATGGAAAAAAAAAAATCTTTTTTCTAAAATGTCCCAATTGTCCAATGGAAAATCCATATGTATTCATATTTATTCATTTGTTCATTTATTCATTTGACATTTAAGTAAAAAAAAATATTTTCTTCATAAAAAAAGTTATACAAGAACAAAATACGCTTTTTTTCATTAACTAAACCTACCCAGTTCTCTTAGACTGTTCCATTTGTCCATTATTTCCTGATCTGAGACAAACCTAGTTTGAAGTATATGGAGTTAGAGGGGGAATCCTTAAAGTTATCCTCAACAGATATTGGGAAGTGTAGTATATGCTGTGATGGACTGTACCTCATGTGTTCTTGTAAACCTTGAGGAAGTCTGAGCCTGTGAGAAGAAAAGCTGAATATTTTGATAAAATTACAGTATTCAATAGTAAATGCAAACCATTAGGAGTTCTTTCAGGAGTCATGTAAGAGATTGATCATAACTATTATGGTGCCCTGCAGATATGCCACCCCATGCTGTGATATCAAATCACACAAACTCAAATAAGTTGGACTGAATCAGTGGATTGGAGAAGATTGGATGGAGCTGGACTCCAGCACTCCAGAACGGGTGCTAATGGCATGCTCCTCACCATAGATTAAGGGGTCATTGTGCCTTTGGACAAGATGTAGGACAAAAGTCCTGTTCACTTGTGGTTATAAAGACTGCATCTCATCACTCAGATGAATGGGGGTATCAGCTTTAGTGACATAATCTAATTCCTGTTGGGGTCATTACTTTCTGCCTACCTGAAATTTCTCTTATAGGACACAAGTAATAATCCTCACTTCATGTTCAAAATTGTTATCCATAGTTGCTATGCACTCTTAGACAATTGTTACATTCCCATCTAGAGCTAATTACATGTCATAAGATCATAGAAAAGAATGAGAGATGGGAAGTTGCCCTATGTTGTGACCAAGAATGTAAGCCTATTTAAACCAATGGTTCCCAACCTTTTTGGACTTAATGAACCCCGAGTGGACTCGAGGCACTCCTCTATGACTTGAGAAGCACCCCATTTCAAGGTAAATTGAGAAGCACCCCATTGCAAAAACCAATTTATATATTACAGTGCTTATCTCCTTGCAGAAGGGCTAGGCAATGTGGGGAGGGATGACTGACCAGGCAGGGACAAGCCTGAATCTTCACTTATCTCCTTAGCTTATCTTCTTATTTCTTTACACCTCAGAACACCCTGCAAAGGTTCTGGTGGCACCCCAAGGTACCCCAGCATCCCGGTTGAGAAGCCCTGATTTAAACATTCACTCTTTATTATAAAAAAGAAAAATAACTATTTGAAAAAAAATTTTTTAAGATTAAAAACCCCATAAACTATAGTCTTAGGTCGAAGAATATCTTAAGCTTTATTTTCTATTACCTTTATTTTAGTGTCATAAACAGCTCTCTCTCCCTCCCATTTTATCTAAATGTATTCCTTCATCACAATGATCCTTCACACTTACAAGTAAATCACTTACAGCTGGCATAACTCTCATTGGTGCAGTAATGCCAACTTGTACCAGCTGAAGATCTTGCTGATTCTGATTCCCAAAACGTTCAGAGTGCTTTGAAAATATGAAATGATTGCCATTTATAAAACATCATAGGCAAGTATTCTTATCTTGTCATGTCTTGAGAAACAAACACAGACTAGTTTATGGCACTTCATCATCACACGTGTCCTGGTGGCAAAGTCCGGTGTGAAAGCCAGGAATCCCAACTCTTAATCTCCTGAATTTACCATTGTAAACCCTACTTACCAACCTACCTACCCACCTCCCACCCCAGTTATCAACAGGTATTGTTTAAGGGCCAGAAAGAATTATACTCAAAGAATAGATGTAAAAGGATGAAAAAAACATTTTAGATGACATTATTTTCTACTATCATTCTGTTGTAAGGGCAAAACTTACTGCGAGCCACATATTTGCTACGTCATGATGCTCAGGCAATGTATGTAGACAATACGGCTACCAAAAACAGCACATCAACTGCATTTGCCTATCAGAGCACCAGGTATAAGTCGCCTTTAGGCCCCAGTGGCCCCATTAAAGCAATATTGGCCTTTCCATCGTTCCACTTCTGGATCAAGAGTTACTCAGCCAGAACAGAGAGCTAGGGCCCACAGTTCTCCCCAAAACATATTAGCCACCAAATCTACTTCAGCTCCAAAAAATGTGAGCATGCATCCAAAATCAACTTTGCAGATGGATTTTACTTCCATTAAATTACACTGTGAAAAAGCCATATATAGTGTTTAATTTAATTATGGGTATGCAGCATTTGCAGGGGAAAAAAAAGAACTTCATATTTGGATTTATGGAATTATTTTACTGAAAAAGAATTACGTTACATATTTAAATCCCTGGTGGCTACTAATGTTTTATTAAATACAGTGTAAATCCAGCTGTGACCATGCAATAAAAACTCCACGGGGCAAAAAAAGAGAGTGTTTTATATTTGATTTTTGCACGCAACTAACCACTTGCCTAAATACTACCCATATGCCATTATGCTCTCCTTGACACTGATCTTTAACGCGTGTTTGACACGCTGCTCACCTGCTTAAGTGTATAGAAGGAATATGGCAAAATTACAAAACACCTGTAAAATTTCATAAATCTGCACCCGGTCACAAAACAAAACCTTGTGCTAAGCTATTATATAAATGCATTAAAAGACTGTTAATAAAATACTCAGGAATCCAGTTTGTAGGAGCTGCAGTTGATTTCATTATAGAAGTTGAGGAAATAACAATGTGACTTTGTGGACAGATAGTCACCCGTGGTAATTAGCTTTAAAGTAAATCCATTTGCTTTGTATTTTTTTTCCATCAAGACATACGGATTTGTTCACATGTGCCCAGCATTTGAAAGGTTTACATTACATAAAATTAGGACTATATAAACTCTGTGCTTCATCTCTTTTCTAATATGATTGCCCCTTCCCTTGAACAGAACAGCCTAATTGATAGCTTCCATTGTATGCAATGCACGTCAATAAATACCAAACATGAATGTGAATCAATATTGTGTTGGTACTGGGATTAAGCAAGCTATTTTCTCCCTTTTTTCCTGAAGAGATGAATATGAGTAAATAAAACGAGTATTTGTCTGAAATTGTGTTTGGGGATTAGGTTTTGTATTTTCCTGTTGAGGCAAAGGACTGCCAGCCACTCGGTCCTCAGTCACTCGGCGAAGTGCTGACAAAAGAATCCTTAGCATATACCCAGGCCTGCTGCTTGAGAGGAAGCAGGAAAATCCTCCCCTTTCCCCAAACAAACCGGGTCTTGTTGCAGATGCCAAAAGGTTTGGCTTCTAGCTTTCGTTTGCTGCAAATTAGGAGACAATTTATGAGAGTCTAGACTATAATTTATAGGAATAATATTGACTGTTCTTGACCTTGTGTGATATATTTCACAGTGCAAACAATGCCAAAATCACTTAGAAGACCCAATATCATGCCAAAATTCACAGGCACCTTATATTTACTATGCACATTTTTGAAGCATGGCAAAGCTCAGTTCAGTGACAAATGATTACAGAAACCATTTTATACCTGTTCTTGAAAATAGAGCATGGGAAGGCTTCTCCAGGTGTCTGATGGTGGGAGAGGATAAGAGGTTCTCCAAGTGTCTGATGGTGGTAAATGAGAGCTGGAAAAGGAGGAATATAATACAATGATCAAAAAAAGACCGATTTGCCATCCGACCACATGCTAAAAGAAATCAACCTATGAACCAGCGTGGATGGGTATGTTGCCAACTGACATCTGAGTGTTTTGAATCAGATGAAGATGACCCTGCCCACTAAGGGCATTTTTACATGTGCAAGCACTGCAGCGCCATGCCGCTTGCAGCTGTATAAGTGGCAAAATGCACGTCAGCGTGGAAAAAATGGCAGCAGTGCACTTTTGAACTAACACACCTCGGAGGTGCTTTAGTTCAAAGCACCACTGCCATTTTCTGATGCGCATTTTGCCGCTTATACAACTGCAAGCAGCACGGCATGGTGTGCATCAGCTCCCATGCAGAGCAGGCTCGATTCATCAAGTCTGCTCCAAAGCGGTAGATCTCTGGAGCATCCAAGAACTAAAAGGTCCATGTATAAATGCCATATAATACTAGCCACTTGTGCAATCTAAACATTAGGAGGAGGATTTTTCCTGACTCCTGTGATAAACTGAAACCATTATTCCAAAAGGTAACAGGTTAGCACACTAACCTTTCATATTGTCATGACCCTGCCTATATCCACTTCCAAGTCCTTGCTTGGATTTGTTGTTTGATTTGAGCCAGATGGATTTTTTTTTCTAAAGTACTCTTGTGCCCTAGCAGGCTGTATCTGTCTGAAAGTCAGTAGCATTTAAGCTCCTAAATCATTTAGGTTCCTTGGATTTTTTTGGCCCCCGAGGAAAACTCAACCAGAGAAACTTTTCCTGGGACAAGATTTTCAAAAGGTCTCACCCCCCACTTTGAGGCACCAAAATGATTGGTCATAATTCCACAAGAGCTTACTTTGGCACCTAAACCACTGCCTGATCTGAATCTAAACCTTGAACCCAGGTGTACCACCTATTAAATGAATGCCACAATGTCTAAGTTACAAAGGCTTATGAGGTAGGCCTCATAAGTCTCTCTTGCTGCTGCTGTTCCATTTCATATGAAATAATTAGATCGTTATTAGAGCTGGGATTAAAACCCAGGTCTCATCATGAGCTCCCAGGTATGGAGCTCTGTTCAATTTTTCTTTGGCCAAAATGTAGAACATTTGGAAAGAACAAGCAGAAAAAAATAACCATGTATTCTAGATTGGCAACACACCAAAACCATGTTCATTGTGCCCCCTCTATCAGCATAAAATGTTTCTACCCAGCCATTTATAGGGGATGGATTATTGGGGGGTTTTGTGGATGAACCATAATTTAATCTGCAGCAATTAACTTAATGGTGATTTATCACAAGTTTTCAAAGTCTTGAATTGGAAGTGCTGCTTAGTTTTCTGTGGCATTCATATATCACAAGTCTGGCTGGACAGGTTACCTTTAAATAAAGCATCCTTCTTAATTTCTGAGCAGTCTCTAAAAAGAGACAGAAGCATGCTGATTACTTGAGTTTCCATTTTTTCTTATGGTTAATTATTGTAAGAGCGAAATTCTTTCTTTCAGTTCTCACAGAGAAAGGGGGCATATCTTTACACCCAAGAGGGATCTTACATGAGCCCTTTGAAATATAAGCTACATGGGTTTCATTTCTTGCTTTGCCTACTGCATTCTCCCCAAGCACCTTCAAAATTAGCAAGCCAACAAATTCAATCAAACTTTTTTTTATTTGCCTCCCACCCCTTTCTCCTTTGTTGCTATAGTAAAAATGTTTCTACTTTTCTACATCTGTCTGCTGTTGCCAACAAAACAGTGGAGAACAGGAGGTGATCTTTCTGTTTTCGTTCCAGCAGCCTGGCCCTGAATGAGTTTAATCGGCTGAGAAACGCGACTGAAAAGGGCTTTGCTACCCTTTCTAACTCCACTGAGCTCAGGCTTTCTGTAGCCTAGAGAGTGACACCCTATGCCTTATTTCACTGTGGATTATTTAGAATGCTTCAATTGTGACTTGTCAACGTGGTCCTGGATAGATCAAGGCAAAATCTCCGACAAGAAAACAGCAATGCGAATATGATGTGACTGACTGCTACACAATGGACTAATACCTCTTAATTTGGACTTTTAGCAATCATTTACCATCCTTGTGCCCTTGAAGAGTCCAAATCCACCCTTACAGCGAAGGAAAAAAAGTCTCTTTTTTTTTTCTCCCCCCATGCTTTTTTTTTTCCCCCCATAACTTTAAAGTATCGATCAATGACTCTGTATGCATTTAATAGCTTTATTTCAAAGCACTTTACTCTTAAAAGCACCTCTCAGCAAGGCATGCTATTGAAATACTGTGCAGGTGTAATTAAATGAGCCAAGTTTTGCTCGTGTACTGTATGCAGGGATCTTTGCCATTAGAACTACAAAATGAGGTATAGTCATTTCTTGCCTCTCTGTTCAGGAGTGATTTTGTTTTATTCTTTTGCTCACTTTAAAAACAAATACATTTAAGTGAAATTAGCCCTGGTTAAAGTACAATAGATGCAGGGGTTGAAATCCTTAGTGAAAATGCACTAAAACAGCACAAGCTTTTTCCCAAATTGCCATTCAGTTGTGGCCAGCATCAGGCTAGAAAGACCAGGAAGTCATTCAGTGGCACCTACATACCCACATCCTGCGACTAAACCTTGTTGGCAGTCTAAAGAAATCAATAGATACCTTTTATGGTGTCCGTTTTTGCCAGATGTGGATAATATCTATTAAGAATTGGTCTGAACCCATCAATTTATTTTGTAGAAGCCACCAAGGAGTTTCAGTTGATGCCTTTAGTTTATCTCAGGAATGGGAAAAACACCACCATAAAACCCAAATGATTTAACATCCATATGACTGAAAATCCTGAATCGGCTTTGTTGGTATTTTTGATCTTGATATAGTTCACGTTCACTTTCATATGAAGTTTTTGCCATAAAAACCCATTGCAAAGACAGCATTGTGCATCCTTGTACACATACCTTTTCTCCAAAAGCAGCAATAGTCCATCTTAAAAGCTTTTTGCAGTTTGGGAGTCATACAATGAAGTGGCAGTATCATAACTCTGTGCCTTTAGTGATCAATTAGGCATCAGTTCTAGGCAATTATTAAATCGGGAATACTTAATGCAATAATCATGGCGAATAAATCTGTAGTCAAGCCATGGGCTGTAATATGTTCCACATAAACCGTTTGTCAAATAATTCTCATTGATGAACATATTTGTAAAAATCAAAGTCCATCTGTGGAAAATTCATGAACAAAGAAGGAGTATAAATTCCATAGATAAATTGTTCACAACAGATAGTAAGCTGATCGCCAAGATGGGCTAGCAATGAACCTGATGACCTAGAGGTGAAGGGCTGGAAAGTCCACAAGCAATCACCTCTGAATGCAATATACCTAACTGGCTATTTGAAAATTAAACAAAAGACCTAACTACAGTAATTTTGTCACCTTATGCACTTATGTACTTAGAGCAGATTCCTCGGGAAAGCTTAATATCTCAATTTCCACTTTTGTGAAGCTTTATATCTACTCATTTATTTCCCAGTGATTTCCTACTGCTCGTCACAGAAGCATAAAAACTCCCTTATAAGAAACAATAAAATGTCTAAATGGTTGAATCAAATGAAATTAAGCAAAAAACAGAAACTTCACACAAAATGTGCACCCAAACGTATGAGTAACAAACAAAAAGCCCTTTGGATGACCGCTTTCTTCAAGCACTCTTCTCTCTGGCAAGGGCGCCAACTTTTATTTTTGCTGGGGGTGGGGCCTAAGATGATGGACACATGGAAAGTTTTACACCTTTCAGGTGACAGCCCTCTTCCCGAGGGAGGCCAGGGCCCTTGGGCCCCCACGAACTCGCTGCCTCTGTCCTTGGCAACACCTTGTTCGTTAGTGCTGATAGGGAAAGGATTTCTTTTTTTCCAGTGGAAAATTCCAATTTTCTTAAATAAATAAAGCCTCAAGCACCAATATTTTGGAGTTTGTGATGAAAACTTCAGTCCTTGTGGTATTTCAAAAATGCTCAAGAAAGTGGTCACTTTTCATTTTGTCAAACACCCGTTGTTTTTTTTTCCATTTATAAAAAGGCTTTAACTGAAAAACGTGCAGCCAGTTTCACAGTTTACTTGTTCATGGGGCCTGGAGCCCAAAATGAAAATCTCCAATTGTGACAAGATAAGTTATTCTCCAACAGCTGTGCTATTGGTTTCTTTTTTTAAAAAAGGCTGTCTACTTTGAACCGCTTACCCAAACCAAATTTTCAGCACCTTCCTCATCAGTAATCAAAGGCACAGCACTAATATGGACTCTGGAATCCATTATGGTCACAACCTGAAAAAAAAAAAAAGAAAGAAAGAAAGCCCTTTGAATGTACACCTGTTCTTCACTCTTCTCTGCCTGCTGCTGTCTGAATTAAAGAAGGGGCCTCCCCTTAACCATGTCACTAAAAATACTTGCCTCTAGGTTCACTCAGAGGCTCAGGGGTGAGACAGAAGGTCTTGTACCCCTTTCCTTTCCTCAGGCAGGAATCAGTTGTTTGGTACCTGTGAGCTCCTAGCAGATTAGGAATATATCTTTGGTTTAACTGCTTGTTGGGACTTTATGGCGAATGCATACCAGTATGCCACTCACAGGGACCTCTTTCCATTCTATGCATGCTCCAGTGTCTAAGTAGGGTTTAAGAGGGTGGCCTATCTGGCATAGCAATATGGTGCATTGTTTCATAGCTTCATGGTTGGTAGGGTCAGAAGGGACCTGAACAGATCATCAAGTCTGACCCCCTGCCATGGGCAGGAAAGGATGCTGGGGTCAAATGACCCCGGCTAGGTGTTCATCCAACTTCCTTTTGAAGACCCCCAGCGTAGAAGCGAGCACCACTTCCCTTGGAAGTTGGTTCCAGCTCCTAGCCGCCCTGACTGTGAAGTAGGGCCTCCTGATATCTAGCCTGAATCTACTCTCCATCAATTTATGGACGTTATTCCTTGTTACTCCCAGTTGTGCTCCAGGGAACAGGGACTCTCCCATTGCCTGCTGGTCCCCCTTGGCAAGTTTATAGATGGCCACCAGATCCCCTCTCAGCCTTCTCTTGTGGAGGCTAAACAGGTTTAGGTTCCATAGCCTCTCCTCATAGGGCCTGCCCTGCTGCCCCTTGACCATGTGTGTGGCCCTCCTCTGGACCCTCTCAATGTTGTGCACATCCATCCTGAAGTGCGGCACCCAGAACCGGACGCAGTACTCCAACTGCGGCCTGACCAGTGTCGCATAGAGGGGGAGGATCATTTCCTTGGCCCTGCTTGTGATGCATCTGTGGATGCATGACAAGGTACGGTTAGCCTTCCTGACCGTGTCCTCACATTGGCGGCCCATGTTCAATAATGACTTCAAGATCCTTTTCTGCCTCTGTGCTGACAAGAAGGGAGTTCCTGTAGGTCTGCTGATGGTTCTTCCTCCCCAGGTGCAGTACCCTGCACTTATCAGTATTGAAACCCATCCTATTCTCATCCACCCACCCCTGTAACCTGTCCAGATCTAGTTGTTGAGCATATGCCCCTGTAGCGTTCTGACTATTATAGCAAGATGGCTCAGAAACCTTCTCCATAGGTAGTATCATCCATTTCTCCACCCGTCCTGAGAGGCCTAATATCAAGAACCATGTTTTGTTTATTTTGTCTATAAGCAACTTGGGACAAGTAACATTTCTTTACGTTAGCACTCTTTTAATTGGAGATGCATAGCTCTGTACCTTAATTAAGCCACATCTTCAGCTGATGTAACCCAGTGTCTATTGAAGTAAGTGGAGTTGCAGTAGCTAAAGATTTGCCAGGTTAGTGTAATGATGATAATAAGGGGAGACTCTTTCTAATCTGTCTAATATTATCTTGAAGATGGATAGCATTCTTTTATTTTTTCCAAATATTTCAAGTTGGTACGTTACCTAAACCAGAACAAGCCTGTCTTTAAAGTTAGCTATGAATGAAATTGCCATCATATTAATTTTGCTTATGTTACTCCTTCAGCAGTAATTATCTGGTTTCGTCCCAAAGTTGCTACTTAGCTGTAATTACCAACTCCTTTGACATGGTTAACTAGAATCAAATATTAATTTGTATTTAACGTTCCTTCAGAAATCACTTGAGCACTGAGCAGACCAGTAGCCCAAGTTTCACTTTGTGCTAAAAATTTGTTGATCTGTGGTTTTGGCTGCTGGTTGAATTTAAATGGAAGGTTTAAAGCAAACACATCACTCAAGCTCACAGTGCATGAATTAAGGTCTTTCTGTCATCAACCTCTGTTTTTTTCCACTACTCACTAGGTCAAGCACCTCGTGGCCCCTCCTTTCCTCTCATGGGACCCTGGGAAAATATTTCTCTTGACATGAAGTCCTAAGCGGTTAGCACCTGCATTTTCTTTCGATGAACATTTCCATCAGAGTAGTTTTGGATATTTTTTTTCCAGAGAATGTTTCTTTAAGAAGTTAGGAATGGTCAGACTTTGCTTGTCACTATAAAGATTGAGACTTGTTGCATTTGGAAAATGAGATGTGATATTGTGGGGTTTTATTTTACTTTTAATTCCCTTTAGCATGGAGATCATCTTCCAAAAGCTTCACTTGAAATGAAAAAAAATGCATTTTCATGTGTAATATTATAGTTCCTCATGGGTTTGGAGGCACAGAGTCTATGGGGGCCTTAAAAAAAGTGGTTTGTAAGAAATGCAAAGCTAAAGAAAAAGGTTTCACTGCCTCCTCAAAAACAGTAATATTTGAACTTCTTCTTGCATTTCTATCTAAGGATTTCAAAATGCTGCAATTAAAAAGAAAACCCAAATAGCGTGCAAATTTTATAGAGAGTGCAAAAGAGGCAAAGTAACCTCCTTAAGGTCACATGGAAAGTAAATAGCAAAGCAAGGCTAAAAACCCTGAATGTCTGACTCGTGTGATAGCTACAAAGCTATCTTCAATCAGATACCCTGTGATTCAGATAGAAGGCTGTCTTAGATAAGCAAGTGCTGACCTAAACTTTCACCCAGAACTTCCAGCTAAACTGAGCCACAGTAGTGGGTGCGTCTACACATGTGCTTAAATGCTCATTTACCTATTGCAATGCGCATGACGGCATCATTAAAAATTGTGCTCTTTAGTTAATGTGCATTTAAATAGGCTAATGTGCATTAAGTATCACTTAAAAAAACTACTAGTTATGTGTTGTTGATCATTTCAAAACAGTTGAGGTAATTGATGTTCCATTTCTTTACCCATGTTCACTCCTCTATACTTCCTGGCTTCTTTGGTAACTAGAAAGGGCTATGGTGACATCTCCACCAAGTCGATTTAACAGCTCTAAGCAATTTGGAGAAATGTTCCCTGAACCATGCAAAAAGGCCTAAAAGCAAAAGGATTTAGAGTCTGGGTGTCAAAGATTAGGCCTGTGAGCTAGATCTGGCCTGCTGGGCTACTGGCAGGCTACCAAAAGTTGGGGGAGGTGGAGGAGGGTCAAGAGGGATGGGTCCTGCCACAAAATTCAGAGCCCCTGGGTCCCAAGGGGGGTGAGCAAGGACCCCTGCCACTGCCCTTGGACCTCTGCTGCCACTGGACCCTCACCACTGCTACTGGACCCATGGATCTGACTTAGGAGGAGCCCCCTGGCCCAGATCCAGCCTGGGGTGGGTTTGGCACGTTTGCTTGAATTAATAACTAAATCTTTTTCTCCTTAATGTTGCTGCAGAAGGATGATAAAAAAAGAGCTAATAGCTCCTTGAGAATCTATTTGCTGTTTAGGGTAAACTACGATGAGCATTTACTATACGCAGTTACGTGGCAGCTTCATAGCATACATCTCAAGAGCAAGGGCTCAGATTTAAAGGGAAGCAAATCTCCATTGCATTCACTTCTTCCACCTGAGGATATGGCCTTTTAAGTCTGCATTACAGACTCATACATTTTGAGCACTTGAATTCAGCCTTGTCTACAGTAAGTGGGTTTGCCCGTCTAGTTCTCCAGAAACCCTCCTAGTAGTGATACATGCCTTACAGGCAAAAAAAAGTTAACTTACATCATGCCTTTGTATAGGGCCAACTGACGGTGTGACTGTGTCTACACTAAGGCTCTTAGTGGAATAGAGGTGTCAGTTCGGGGTATGATTCTTGTCACAGTTACAGCTGACACAGCTATGCTGGAAAAAATGTCAAATGTAAACTTTGCCTCACTGTCTATTGCATTTTCTTGAGGCCAGGGTTTCTGGAGAATAACAGAAAGGCAAAATCCTGCTCCAGATGTATATTTGTGAAGTAGGGATGGGGTTCCAATTTACTAGTCTTCATCTTACTGAGGGCAATAATTTCCCCGAAGACTTTATTGGCAGGGTATCACTGCTGAAAACGCTTGCTGCCGGCAACCCTATTATTTTCCATGAGAAATACAGTCCCGTGAGAAAGCACGTTCTCACTCTCTTTCTGTGGGAAACACCAGGAGAAGGAGGATTCCAAATCCTGCGAGACTGAGCAACTGGAAACAGCAGCAGAAGCCCTCTTGTTTGTCTAACTTTTTGTAAAAATATTGAAGGGAGGAGGAAACGTGTCTTCATAAAATTATCACTGTGCCAGAGCTCCATTTTAAAGAGTCTCTGGATTTATATTCTGCAGCCCCCAAAAAAACCCCAACCAACCAACCCCCAAACCCAAGGATGTTCAGTCTATTCCAGTTGTCAGTTTATGATCTTTAAAACATTTTTAAAATTGACTGAACCTTAACTACATCCCACCTCATCTTGTACGAGCCAAGTTTTACAGATGCCATCTTAAAAATCAATTCAAAGAACAGTCATAAACTTGAAAGCTTCCTATTTGAAGTGTATATGGCAGAATGCAATTTTGTTTAATTTTAATTGACAGAGATGTCAGCCTAAGAGAATATTTTAGAATATTAGTAGGAACAGTAAACTCCTGCCTTGACACTTTTATGATATAATGGTATAATTCTCTGGGAAAAAAAATCACCACTGTCAGGATTTACACAAAAACGGCACATGTTTGACTTTTTCCTAGGTGAAGGAATGACAAATGTATTACTAATTACACAATTACTTTATTATGTAGAAGCAGTAATAAAACCCTGAATGTACACCCAGAAAATCCAAATTTCATGAACAATAAGGTTTTCTTTTTAATTATTATTATTCCAGATTTGCAATTGCAGGCCCCAGGCTGTAAGACTTGGCCCCATTCACTACAGTCCATGTATTCTGTAAGATTTATAGCACAATGCTGAACATTTGTTCCTATAGGGACGAATCCTCAGCTGGTGTCATAATTCTGTGGCTGCAACACAGCTACAACAATTGACAGCCAAGCCTACGCCCTGTTGATGTGCTCAGATATTATCAATTTAATACAGATACCTAAAAGTGTATTCATTTGAGCTTGATGTACCAGGTTGATTCCAGCAGAAATAAAGATGAGCTCAATGAGCCAACCTGATTTGAACCATTTCCGCTGCTTCTTCCAATCTGTGAGCGCGTTCCAGACCAGGATCCAAACCAAGATCCAGATTTTGCAAAAGCTCCCATATTTATAATAGTCCCAGCTAAAATCCTGGATCCAAAACACTCCAAGTTTGGAGGGATTTGAAGTCCAAATACAAATGTTGCAGGTTCTGCTTTCTAAACAAAGGAGCTATGGAAAATGGTTTGGGGGTGATGCAAAAGCAGCACAATGTCCTAACAGTGACACGTTTGGATGGGGCATGATCACTTTTTGCCAGGTTTACAGTAAATATGTCTGTCCTTAACTCCGCAAAGCCTGATCCTTAAGGCAGCAAAGCACTTAAGTACACTATTAACTTTACGCAAGTGAATAATCCCATTGCTGTTAATGGAACTACTCATGTGCTTAAAGTTAAGTATGCCCTTTAGTGCTTTCCTCTACAGAGGCCTAGTTTCTTAAGCAAGGTATGTCTGTGATTTAGTGATCAATTAAAGACTCCGGTTAAACAAGACACTTGGGGTAAACAAGAACTGGCCCAAACCTTTGCCCTTTTCTAGAAACAAACCTAAATAAGGGTCAAAAGAGTTTAGCCAAGGATGTGCTTATCTGACTGAACTTTCAAGTCTTTTGAGGTATATCCACCCCAAGTAAAAGCTCTGGCATTGTATCCCACTGGGAGTCCCATAGGCATAGTCAGTTGTAAACTCATTTTCCTATATGGCAGGCACGCGTGTAGGGGTGGAGGGATGAATGACAATATGGGATTGCCAAAGCTGATGTTCTGTGACCATGAAGCTCTTCATATGGAAGCAGCAGAATCAGGATTAAGGACTGCAGCTGCTAAGATGCTAAACCTCATCTATAACTGCTATGGCTCAGATGTTACCAAGCGTAAAATCTTTTGAATAGAGCCTTAGATGGGGACACCATTCTGAATTACTCTCCCAGTTAAAGCCTTTATAATGGGCAAGATGGAAAAGGTTCTATCCCCCAACATTATAATAATACACCAAAGGCTTTTCAAACTGAAGTCCCATTAAAATGTAAAGGACTTTGCATAGCAATCATAAATGCCTAGTAAAAACACTACTGAAACTACCAGCAGACACTGGCTAAATTCGTCGAAGATGCCTCTCATATAAGATCCAGAAACTGTTTTATTCTTTACGTAGAGTAGCATAGTACAAATTATGACACACTCCTGACCTCGTGTTAGCACATGAGGTCAGGAGTGTGTCATCATTTGGCAAGCCTCTGTTTATGAAATGGTGTGCTGTAAAAAGATACAGTCCAACAATTTGAAAGCTCCAATAAATACAGTGCCAAATCTTATACTTTCTTGGAAAGAATTGGTTGCAGAGAAGGCCTAAACCTTTTCAGTCAATGTTGCATCAAAATGTTATTTTAGGGTCCCATGCAGTGGTCTGTCGGACCACAAGATCCAGGTACCATTTAGAGTAATGTTTAACTTCTTGGTTCCTCTCAGTATTGCAAGGAGAAGGGTCCCAACTTCATATAGCCTGTAGTTTTAAAGATACTTTAAGTGCTTTTCCTTTCAATGATTTTGAAGTTCATAGGAACCCAACATTTCATCAGCGGGCAGCCCAAACCCTCATGTTTTGTGTGTACTTCTCACAATTTTTCCCCAAACGTGTCTCAAATGCAGCTTGGATTCTTGAAATGGTTTATGGCCTAAAGCGGCAGTTTGGGTTTTCATTACATAATTTTGTCACCGCTCTTGTCCTCAGCAGAGCCTCATTTTGCAAACATTGTGATGAAACCTACTGAGCCGATCTATGTTCCAGGAGCATAGTCCAATATTTCCTTTTATATTAATTTCTTAATTGTCTTTGCTGTTTTGTTGTTTAGTTTCGTGGAAGAAATGGATGTGGGATTTGAATGAAATGTTGCTATGTTATTCTGTGCGCAAAGAGCAATGATATATTTTCCTTGTGAATGGGCTAATGTTTTTCTCAATTAAAGGAGAGTTACTAAACAAAAATATGGCAAGGGTAAAGTCTCCTGGAGAGAGAGGCAGTGCTCGCTGTGTGAGTCTGCTTGGTAGCAAGCAGCATAGCACATAGTCACCAGCAGATTTCTAGAAATATGACTATTAAAATTGTAATGATCCTAAGCAAGATCCCAGAGAGGGAGCAGGCTGGCACTCAAGCCAAGATTGTTTGGAGTCGAAATGACATTCAAGTGCAGTGGGAAACATTGAAAAAGAAGAGACTTGAGGTGCGTCTGCGTCTAACACAAGGCAACCCCAAGGATTTCTCACCTATCTATCTCAGGCTACACAAGTCATATCATCTTCCTTCTCTGCACACGTGAAATAGTGAGAGACGAGTAATGAACCACCCGATTCTCAGAAGGGCTCTGCTGGGCAGGAATAGGAATACCATGGGATAGTGGATACCATCTAGAAATCATGCCCACTACTTATTTTATTTTTTCTTAGGGAGACATTGATTGAAGCTAATAAATAAAAGATCTCCAGAATAAAAGGGCTCTTCCCCCACTCAAAGTTCAAAACAGGCACTAGCTTCCATGAAGAATTAACTGTCTGCTTATAAAATGTCATGTTTCAAACTCAAACCATTTTTATCTGCAACTTGGCAAAGCAATCTGTGTATTTTTACCCTCTATAACTCAACCATGATTTCTACCATGCTTTGAAGAGAACCACACACCTGGACTGGCATCCTCGGTGCCAAGTTTCAACCTACTGGGATTTCCATTGAGTTTATGTGATTATCACTCCCTGAAATGTAAGCTTTATAAAAAGGAGGGTAAAAATAGTCTGTCCTAAAGCTAAATAATAACACTGTACAACTGAAAAACAACATTGTGAATAGTAGGTGGCGCCTCTTTGCCGGGAGTTATTTTTAAGCCTATACAGTGTTTCTTGGCTAGTATAAAAAGCATCAGTTCATGTAAAGGACTAACAATTTGTAAAACCCCCATGTTTAAACAAAAAATAGGCTTATTTTAGTTAGAGAGCAGTGACAAAAAAACTTGAAAACTTCTGAAAATAATCACATACCTCCAAACTTTAGATAGGTAGATGGATGGATGGACAGATGTACTGACCAGCCCAGCTACTGATAAACTGGATGACCCAAACCAAATCCCACTGAAGTAAATCATAATCATTCCACTGACTCCAGTGGGAGCTGGGCTTGGCCTACAAAAATGTGTTATGTGAGGTTAAGAACTTGCCCATGGGATTTTAGCCAAAAACAGGTTAAAACAGTTTAATTGTTAATCATCATCCATTTTCCTTTGGGCACTTCAGATAAATATTATTTACTGAACTTTTTAGACCCGTCAGAGTTGAAGGCCTCATCTAGGACTTCATCATCCTCGGCCACTTCCTTCTGGAGACCTTCCTATTAGTGATTTTTGTCTTTGTGATTTCACACCAAATTCTTTAGTTATTTTTCTCCTACTACAATGTATTTCCCACAGATTTCTGGTTTAGGGATTATTAGAGCAGAGTCAGAATACATCTGCTGTAAACCAGGTCCTTCACACTCAAAAGAATATCAAGCCAACCAATAAGTAGGAAAATGAAAATACAAATCACCTAGATTTGCATTCTGGAGCAACTAAGATTAGGTATCTGATGTATCAACTACATAACTACAATCTGTATTCTGATTCCAATTTGGCCTATAATTTGTAAGGGTTTCCCCTCCTCTCACTCACACCCCACCCATTACAGGACTCTGTTTAGAAAAGAAATACTGTAACTCCTTGGCCGAATAAATGTATTTGAGCGAACACAACTTCATTTTCTTGGAATAAGGAGATTTGGATGTGAATACAACATTTTGGGAATCCAAACTGAACATGTAGTTTTTCAATAGCACTCTGTATAGGGAGACATCTGGGAATTCCTGTTTCCCATGTGATGATTTATACCAGGAAATTCTCCAGTGTGCAGGGAAATCTAAGTAGGCCATAAGCTTTTTCCTGGCTTGCTACATGGAAATGTGAGCAAATCTTTGCACATTGTGGCCACTTCCAGATGTGCATGGATGTTTGGCTTTCTGGGGACAACTAGTGGTGGTGCACCTTGTCTCTGGGGAATGCCTGTGGCGTGTGTGTGCTGGAGCACAGCAAGTTACCCCAGGTGGGGTAGGGGATGATGGTGCCGGCACTGTGCTGGCCCCAGCAACCTTACCTGTGGTGCTGGGCGCCTCCTGGGGCTGCAGCAGTGGCAATCCTGCTATGCAGAGCCTGGCTGGCAGTGGAGCGTGGCTTTGGCTGGCCAGGCTCTGGCTTCGGGCAGCACACACTGCTGCCATGTGCACAGATCCAATTTTTTTCTCCACGGGCATCCAAGGGTCAAAAAACCCCTCCCCGCTGCTGTCTTGTAGCACTGAGAACAATGGAACATGTGGAACATGGCCACACTCATCTAGACGTGGCCTGGGAGTCTTTCTAGTTGTATGTCTGTACCTTTTATATCAGATCTAAAGTTCTCGATATTGTACAGGCACATACAAGATACTGCATAAGGAAAATGGTCCATTTCTAAAATTCTGAACAAGGGCCCACTAGGGATTTAGTCAACATTTGGATGGCAGTTCAGTCTATTTTGTTTTGTTTTCCCACTATTAATTATCCACTAAGTAAAGCAGGTCTGTCTACCTAATTGCCAAGAAGGTGCTAGTATGAACATCGCATAGTTTACTGTATCCCGCCAAAAACCCTAGTGACTTCTCCAGTTAAACAACTTAAGGATGACAGAAAGGATGGCAGGCACACGTGTAAGGGTGGAGGGATGAATGACAATATGGTATTGCCAAAGCTGATGTTCTGTGACCCAGCTCAGGTGCCTCCAAAAACCATTAACAGGCCAACACACCATAGCCTTAAGACTAAATATATAGGAGCAGAAAGGAGAAGGATGCATCCACTTTTTGTCTTGACTCACCTATCTTCTACATTAACAGTTTTTTTTTCTGGGACTCGAGGACTAAACAACATAGGCATTTTAGAAATGAAAGATGATGGCCAAACTTAACCGTACCCCAAATAATATGTGCCTAAAGAATACAGCATAAAAACTCAAATGACCTGAGTTTGTTTCCTGGCTCTGCCAGGAAATCACTGGCCTGTTAGGTAACCTGCTGAGATATAGGGAGGGAAGTGACTATCTCACTTTCCTCCGTTGTGAAAATAGGACTACTGAGACTGGAAAACAATAAGAGCACTAAAAAGACAGTGAGGTATTATTATTAAATTTAGATTTTTAACAGAGCACAGTATGTTTAACAGACTGGCAGAAATGTGACAGGCCAGTGTTAAAATGCATTGGCTGAACCAATTAGACAACAGAAATGGAAAACCTCTTATTTTATACAGAAAGTTCGCTATGTGCTGTACCGATAAGGTCATATTTTTGCAGTGTCACTTCTTCATTAAAGAGTCAATTTAATGGCAGTGGATGAGTTACACATCATACTTTTCACCTAATAGAAGCATTCATGAATTTGTATATTATCTACTTTTCCCTGCTGATTCAGTAATCCTTAAATATGAAGTCCCACCAGTACAGATTCTGATCTCACATCAGTGAATATTAGTAAGCCCATTAAAGTTAATAGATTATTGTCCATTGGTATAAGGAAAATCAGGACTAATAAGACTACTTCTATGTGCAAGAATTAGAGGATCAGAATCCAGTTTCATGTTATATTTTGGAGGCTTATATGCTTTTTCAAGAGCAGACATAATTTTCCTTAGTGCAGCTTTCAATGGGGGGTATACTAGCCTCTGACGGCAGTAGGGGTGATATATATTGTATTGTTAATTTAAAGGATTATCCATGAACATTGAATATATTGTGAGAATTATAAAGTCTCATTTGAATCCAGCTTGCCCCAAGTACATTTTTTCATATTTTAAAAACAGTACATTTGAAAAACCAAATCAAGGTACTAGAAATTAAGGGGGGGGGGAAGCCATCTCAAAATTAAGGTGATTGGTGTGATGGTTTGAGAATAACATGAATCAATTTTAGGTTTTAAACATTTCCAATTTTATGGCCATTGTTGGCAAGTTTATATTTGTGCCATTCATTGTATCTATTTGATTGCAGTGTGTGTGTGTGTGTGTGTGTGTGTGTGTGTGTGTGTGTGTGTGCACGTGCATGTACATATGTGTGCAGCAAGGGTCATGACATTTATTAAAGCAGTCGATATGGCACATGTAGGACAGGCGTCTAAC
This sequence comes from Alligator sinensis, assembly GCF_000455745.1. Classification (NCBI taxonomy): domain Eukaryota; kingdom Metazoa; phylum Chordata; order Crocodylia; family Alligatoridae; genus Alligator; species Alligator sinensis. The sequence continues at coordinate 1,912,000 of NW_005842148.1, read as the reverse complement.
CCTGGAATATATTTATATTTATGCTCATTTCTGAAATGGAAACTAAAGAGGAAAAATCAATTGGAGCACACTGTTTGATTGTCCTTCACCTTGGTGCTTTGGTTTAAAAGCAAGCAGGTAACAAATGAATATTGCCAAAAAATAAAAGAAATAAGTAAATAAATAAAGGCTCCTCTTGAACATTATTAGGCCTTCCAAAGTAAATAAAAAGTGGTAGAGCCGAGAGCGAATTGCTGCAGTGCTACCAGAGAGAATCCTGATTTTAGCACCGCTGGACCAAATTTGTCATTTAGGAAAGCTCTTGTTCCCTTTATTGAGTTCCACTGTAGTGAACAATTTCTGCCTGCATCCCTCGTGTGTCCTTTTGGTTTATTATCTTTCACTGTGAATTGAGCATCCACAATCAGTTTCACAGGAAGCCTAATTTCACTCACTGCTTATACATATGATGAGGCCTCCTCCCCCCACCACCCGCCCCCCTTCCCTTCTTCCAATGTTCTTATCAAATGAAGAATTGTGGATAAGGGTTAGGTGCAGATAAACATGAGTGTAGCACTTCCAGAAAGGTCATGATCCCCCCATAAGGTGCTTCTTGTTATGCCTGACCTTCAGATTTTCATCATCAGCCCGCCTGACAACTTAATAATGCAGAGGTGCAGGATTCATTTCTCCCCTCTGAGAGAGCCAGTACGGGACGCCCTTTTCCCTGATTATTTCCCTGCACTCCCGGCTGCCCTTTATAAGCCAACCAGAACTCCATCAATCATGCTCTTCTCTCCTTTCCTCCTCAGCCCCCAGTCCTGAAAGCTCTAAAGCCGCAGTGTCCCCTTTTGTCTGGTGTTGGTACATGTCTCGAACATCAACAACAAAGACGAACTGCTTGGACACCTTTCACAAAAAGCGGTTCACCTTCCTATTAAAAAAAAAAATGAAAAAAAAAAATGAAGGCTATTTAAGTTGCCCTCCGCATTTGAATGTATTATTAGCGTGCCCCACCACTCTTAATGGACTCGGCTAAGTGTGAGAGCTGAATGCAATTCCAGTGGCAAGTCAGAAGTTTTTCTTGCTTCGTGGTGATTTTTGTCGTCGTCGTTGCTGTTGTCGTGGTTCCTTTATGGTTTAATGAAGGAGAACACGGTTTTGAATATTCTTTCCATCTCTCCCCGCACCCCCGCCTTATTTTTATTTTTATTTCTTTGCTAGAGAGAGGCAGGAAAAAAGCAATAGCTCAGTATTTTCTGAGTAATTAAGTATTTCGGTTTTATTAGACTGAAATGTCTCAGAGAAGTTCAGGAGAAAGACAGCAAAGTGCGTCCGGAGTGGGAGAATATGGGTTCATATCAGATTTTAAAGGCTGCATCAAAATTTATACTTGTTGTATAAAATATGTACTGATCCCCCCCCGGTTCTTTTTCAGCCAATGCTTCCTGGAGTGAAAACAAGATGGGAATGCACCATAAGCATCTGGTGCGAGCGTAGTACAGTATGTTCTCTGTGAGAATGGGGATAGTCCGAGGCCAGCGTCTTATTGCCTAAAGCAGCTGCCATTTGTATCTTTGAGAGGGGAAGCATCCCCTGGTAAGCTCCAGCTCAGCTGGGTGTGAGAACTATAGCGTAACCAGCAAGCAAGCTTGGATCCCACACTGCCCAGTGACAGCAGGATGCAAATCTGTGCCCAGCTGGATACAGAAGTTAATGTGTTAGCCCAGCTCACCCATTAAGTCACTGTACTGGATCTGTAAGAATAATAAATAAATAACTGAGCGGCATGCAGCACAGCAGAGCTCATTTGCCAAATACCATTGCGGAGGTTGAAATTAAGTTTGCTTAACTCCTTCGGTGCCCGACTGTGTCAGAAACTACGGCGGGAGAAATCCCTAATGCACAGCGTCATGATTTGAGCAAAACCTCCTCGTCCCCATGGAAGCCACCTGATTAGCAAGTAAAAACACAACCCCTTCTGCTACTGATTCCTCTAAACAGGTATTGTGGGAGTAATTGGGAAGCCCCCAAATAATGCTTTACAATCTGAATCATTTCATACATCTTGATTTGGGGAAGTCCCCACACAACACTGGAGCCTGCAGTGAAAGCCGGAGTTAGAGTCACAGCTCATAAAACCAAAGGGTCTCTTCAGTGCTTAAACTATCTGTTCATTCAAATATTCATTCAAAGTGAGAGCACAGCAAAGAATGCGAACTGTCAGCCAGCATGCACAGGAAAAGCAGGCAAATCTTCAGGTGCCTGAAAGAATAATGACCCCAGTCTGAATCCCATTGTGTCCGTGAGACATTTCCTACCAGCGCCAACAAGTTTTGGATCAGGCACTCAGTGACTACAGGTGAGTGCCTTCATGGGTGAGCTGGGCTAACACATTAACTTGTGTATCCGGGAGATGCTTCCCCTCTCAAAGATACAAATGGCAGCTGCTTTAGGCAATAAGATGCTGCCCTTGGAATATCTCCCTTCTCTGAACTGAGCCGCATCGCCTGATTTTTTGCTAACGCGCCGTCTACTAAAGATTTCATTGAGTTTATTTGCTATTCAAAAATCATTGGTAAAAATAACATTTTAATAACTGTCTTCCACCTGTTGAGCATACACGGGCTGATCTTTAGGGCTAGACACAGACATTCAAAAAGCTCAAGGTAGAATTGATTTAAGCTAGTCAGTATTTGGTAAGCAGCAAAATTTAGATCAGTAGTGAACAGAGCACATGTTCGCCCTTTGCTGGTGGTGGCGGTGGTGGGAAATCTGAGATATGGTGCCACTAGTTTTAAACCAATCTATGCATGCTGCACTTCAGTTGTGTTATGGGTAAAAGGCAGAATTCGAGATGTGTGATTTGTTTTGATGGAATATGCAGGCCACACGGTGTATTTCTATTTCTCACTTGAAAGGGCATCATTTCTTTTCTTTTTTTATTTATCATGAAAATTCAGGTTGTTTTTATTGTTAATTTTAATTCATATCCTGTAGTATGGTCATACATTTCAGCAAACATTCCTGCCAGGATTGCATCCAAGCTCATGGAGTTGCATCTAGCTCCTTTCCACCTTCCTCATGAGCTGTAGGCAATAAATCCTAAACTAGGAATCTATCCCTTTAAGAATTCACTTGTTCTACTAAAATAGTTTATATATATTGTACCTTTCTCCATGGATCCTTTGCAGAATTTTATCTGATGTATTTTTAAAAGCTCCCTAGGTATCCCTAGTGCTTTGTTATCCTTTTAGGTAGAAAAATCCCACCCCCTTCGACCCCCCTTTCCTCCTTGTCTAATCTATATCTTCTTTCCTACAAATTAAAACTGATTTCCTCTTGCCCTGCCTTCATTGGACAAGGGAAAATATTGATCACTGTCCTCTTTCTAACCCTATTTTGTCATATTGGAAAGACTTTTAGTCATGCCCCCTCTTGGTCTTCTCTTTTCTAACCTAAGCCAACCCAGTTCCTTCAACCTTTCCTCATGGGTCAGGTTTTTGAACATTTAACTGTTGCTTCCATCAGGACTCTTTCCAATGTGTCTCTATCTCTCAAGTGTGGTGCCCAAAGCTTGACATTGTATTCTAGCTAGGGCTATACCAACACTGAGTAGGGCAGAATGAGGAGTCCCCCATGTCCTCTATACACTGCTGCTTTAATACATCCTAGACTCCTATTTGTCTTCCTTGCAACAACACTGCACTGTTGCACTATGGTCAGCTTGTGATCCACTAATATCCCAGAGATCCTTTTTGTATGGCTGCTGCTTAACCACTAATTTCCCATTTTTTATTTGCCGATAGATTTCTCCTTCCCAAGTATAGTACTTTATTCTTGTTGATTTTTGAATATCATCATGTTGATTATGAACCTCTTCTCCAGCACTTCAAAGTCCTTGTGAATTCTAATCCTGCTCTCCAAAGTGCTTGCAATCCCGGGGTAATGTCATCCATAATCGTTATAGAGCTCTCTAGTTCATCAATCAAGTTATTAGTATTAATATTGAATAGAAGGGGGCTCTGTTACACACAATCAAAGACCATCTCTGGGCCTGATTCTGGTTTCTCAGTGGCATTATGAACTCATTCCACTGAAGTCAATACAGTTAGACAGGGGAAAAGAGCACAAGCATGGTCTAGAAAGCGAGAAGCCGTTCTGGGGACATGGTAGATGTAGACAGGAATCTAATGGGATCATGGTCAAGCTTGGTAAGGTTAAGAGGCTCCCAGGAATGTCTCCCTAGGAAGAATAGGAATCAGGCATATTTAGACCAACTTAGACCATCTGAAGAGCTGAAGAAGAGATGAGAGGAAGAGGAAAACAATTAGGGAGAATTGAGGAAAATGATGATGGGTAGTATGGTATGAGAGATAAGAGGTAAGAGGAGGGATTGCACTAACATCAGGCAGAGAGGGAATCAGGTGAGCTGTGCAGAAAGGCAAGATTGGCTAGTGAGCAATGTCTAAAGAGATGAAAGAGAAAAAAAACACGAAGGATCCCAAAAGAAAGGGATGAAGAGACAAAAGAAATGAAGCAGGAAATCTGCAGTGCCCAGGATCCCTTCCTCTCAGATACACATAGGAGACTTTGCAGGGTCCAGAGTGATAGAGAAGACCAAGACATGAGATCAAAGTCAAGGGGAAAATATCTATAGGAAGAAAGGAAAAAAGAGAAAGAATGAGGGCAGGGAAGGGCCATTTTCTTAAGGAAGCAGGGTTCATTTTTAATTTAGATTAGTAAGATGTTTCCAATTGGCAGCAGTGGCCTGAGGAGAGATTTGTTGAGCCTGTCTCACCCCTCCCAAGCCCAGTCCCATTTCAGATTCACAACCTACAGCAAATTCGAATCCTCTGCTTGGCACCACTTCTTCATTTCAGTCTTAATCAGCTGCAGTAGCGATGCCAACGCTTGTCTATATCTCCTTGCCAAGGCTTTGCTATTGGACTTCACCAGGGATGAAGGCAGGTTCAGTGCCCACCCTTCCCCCTCCACTCTTACCAACAGGGCACATCGACAGGGTTTCTGCACATGGTTTTTGGGAGTGACATGGCCCTTGGTGAATAAGTCACAGAAGAAAAATGCAGACCGGCAGTCATACAAGTCCTTGGATCCAAGTTTCCCTTAGTGGAATGGTAATTATGCAGGGAAAAAATAGGTTGTCCTCCATCGATATTTGCCAAGGGAATGTGAGGAATATTCTGGATCCAGACCAAAGGGCCATGGAAAGATCCAAGCCCTTGCAAATTGACTTGGCAAGGAGGGATTCTCTCGAGGAGTGAGGAAAACCAGAGAGATGTCAGTCATAATAGTAAACACCATATGCTTGTCTCACAGCATCTGATGGTAGCGAAGTGGACAGAGTCTGAGAGGCTGGCAGATCTGATAAATAGGGCAGTGTAAATCACCATACCTTCTTCTTTCTTTCCTCCCCAGAGGAGTTCCATAAGATACAAGCAGTATATTCCCCCTAAATTCAGAAACCCTTGAAAGCCAATTGGTGTTTTCCATACTGATTATTTACGCCAAGCCTTGATTGAATGAACCGCAGGTTACAGAGAGGTGACTTTTTTTTTAAATGTATGAGATAAATCCTTCTTCGTCTAGAGGGCAAAGCACTAGCTGGAGAAAAACACAAGACCATATAACCCTTTATTGTGGAATATGTGGTTGGTTGGGTTTTTTTTTCTTCCTCAATTGTCCTTTTTTAATACGGAAACTTTTTGTGGATCAAAAATAATTTATTCAAGGTTTTCCATTTTGGGGGGAGGAAAGCCAAAACTCAAAACATGTTATTTTTCAAAGTTTCATTATGTTATAGCTTTATAACTTTTTTTGTTTTTTTTCCCCACCTTTTCTTCCCCATTCCTTCTTATCCTCTTTTTCAGCGGCAGAAAATTATAGCAGTCCCAAGGTCTTCTTTTGGGGAGGTGAGACAATTTTACTAGTTAGGGCAGATTGCAAAGTGGTAGTGTAGAGTAGACTCTGGTGGGTACAGCAGCACTAGTTACGTAAGTGCTCATCCATAATGCTCAGTGAAACACTGTTATGGAAAAATCATGAAGGCAGAGCAAATATTATCACTGTAGAACCAGTTAAAAAAGTAAAACAGCCATAAATCCATAGACACAAAATTGAGCTTCTTGTACGAATGTTTGATAGGGGGAAAAGGAGCTTAGCTAGGTTGATAAAGAAGCCCTTGAACTTCAAGTTAAAGTTAAAGCTTCTAAGACATTCGCTGTTGTATTAACCTTTTTTGACAACTATGGAGCTGTAAGAGGAAACGTTAAAATAGACGTGTTATAAGAGTACCTTCTGGCCCTTCTATCAGCAAATATTTACAGTTTATTCACCATGCTAAGATCCTTTTAGACTCTTTGCAAACTAAAAGTCTTCCTTCCACGTTGGCCCAGAATGGGATACTGTAACTCCAAGGGAGGCTTAGAGCACAGTGGGTATCTGGACTGCCTGAGGACTGCCCCGGGGGTGGGGGATGTTAGCCCCAGAAACACACAAAATCTAGCCACCTTTGTGTGACATGGGACACACCAATAATCTTGCCCAAAAGAGTGAGCCTTTTGGGGTGCACCCAGCACCTTGCTAAGACGGTGACATTGCATCCATTTCAGGATGCTGTGATGCTCCCTAATGCAGTTTCCAGGTGGTGTCGATATGATGGGGATGCCTGAAAGAACCATCACACAATCACTCATCAGAGCTCTCCCAGAGGTCAATGGAAGTTTTATTCACATGAATGGAGGTCCTCATGAATTTAAGCTATTCCAAGAGGGTTGTCCGCTTCAAAGAAGCTTTCTACAGCTCTTACAGGTGCAACCACTAAAATCCTACCCTTTGGTTCATGTATTTTAAAAAAAAAGAGAGAATATTTTTGAGCCTAGATTGCCAGAACCTAGACTTTAGCTATGTAAAAGCAGTGTTAGGTCAACCAACACAGGATTGTTACCTATAATATAGTCCACACTGGTAGCTCATTCCCCTGGAAAGTGTACATAATGCACGTGCAGTGAATCTAGCCATTGACTAGATGTCCCTCTCCCCTAATGCCCACCAGCTGGCAGACCAAGAAACAACCAAGTCTGAGGCATATTTATCTTATATAAAAGACAATTAAGCATCTCAAGAGATGTGACATTTGTAGAAATATGAAGCAATGGCTGGGAATGGCTATTTCAGACCAAGTGGGTTTGGACCCAATATAGCATGTGCACAATTGAAGACTTAAACCAGTTAACAAGCAGTGGCTCCATTGTAGTTAGTGGTTTGTGGCACTGGTTGTTGACATGCACGAGTGGCTTCATCTGCAAAAAACTGGCAGCTTCTCCCCCCTAATAATCTCACCCATAATCAGAAACATGGAGAAGGATCCTTTTTAAATATACCAAGTGTACTAGCATCCCCATGTTACTTTAAATCAGTCTTCCCAATCAGCTGGTTCTTCTTATAATCTTTATTGCTTTTTATTTGTGACTTACTATTTTTATATTAAAATTCCTCTTGGCCAAAGACATAAGAAAAATCTATATTTTGCCATTGCATTATTTTTATACTCTTTTTAATGATGTAATATAAAAATCCTACTGTAATAAAGGACACCTGTAGCATAAATACACTATACTAGGACACTTTTATATCAATGGCAAATATCTATAGTCATATAACATTCTATTATGATAGATAAGAGCTCAAAAGAGTTCCAGAATAGTAACCTTTGCACTAAATTATGAAAAATAAATATTAACATCTACAATATGTGATGGAATATCTTTATAATAAGACTCCCAATGTGTTCATTCAAAAACATATATCAGTTTGTAACCCAACTGAAATGAAAGTGCTCTGCTAAATATTTGTGCAGGCATAAATTTATGGAGTTTTACAGTATTTTGCAACAGAAAGAAAGAAAGAAGGAAAGAAAGAAGAACCTTTTTAGGATAACAGAACTGAGATTTGTGGGTGGAGAACATGCCTTATATTACACTCAACTCTCCACAGCAGTAAGTCCCCTGTGTACGTGCTAGTGGGTCCTCTCAACCTGGATTCTCTCTTAAGAACCATCCTTACCCTCCCTATATCCGCCTGGGGTAATGAATAGACCTGGCTAATCAAAAACTGCTAATACGTTCTGTAGAAGCTTTAGAAAGATTTTGCTTTTCCACTTTTCTGTTGAAAATTTTATGAAAACTTTGGGAGTTTTGATGAAAAAAAATCAAAATATATTTTTGTTAAAAATGATCATCGGCAGGTGCTTCCTCAGCCTCACAAAGGGTGTTTGTGCCCGAAGGCTGGCTAAGAAGAATTTTTCCAACGATTTGAGTTGGTCTAATAAAAGATATTGGATTTACCAAAAGCACCTTGTCCATCAAGCATGGAAATATTTTCCTCCAAATGTTTGCATTTACTTAAGAAAAAAAAAAGAGAGAGAAACTATATCTAAAAATGTTTGCTTTCAACAAAAGACGCTTTTCAGCATTATTATCTTTAAATATTTTTGAAATTTTATTGAATCTACAAAACCATTAGCAAAGCCAACTTAACATTTTCCAGCATGCTAGCCACCAAATAGGAGGGTTTTTTTCATAGATTTCATAGACATTAGGGCTGGAAGGGACCTCAGAAGATCATCAAGTCCAGCCCTCTGCCCCAGGGGCAGGGAGTCAGCTGGGGTCAAAGGATCCCAGCAAGATAAGCATCCAAACGTTGTTGGTTTTTTTTGTTTTGTTTTTAAGATAAACAGAGTATATATGTTCCCAACAGAAATATTCTTACCTGAATCACGAGTAGCCTTATAGTCTTCATTTAATAAGAACATGACCACATTTCAGGAACTCATTGTATTTAATATAATAATAATATGGGTTTTCATATGATCTCATAGGTCTGGGGTTCTTATGAAGGTTACCAAGAACTCAGGAGTCAATATGAGTTGAAACAGAGGCTAAAACATCTTGCATCTCATATTCAAATGCAAAAGGTGACAGCGACACCCATCCCAGGTCTGTCCCTAAAGCTATGGACTACTGATAACATACGTATCAACTTTGTGTCTATGCTGTCGGGCATTTGCACTCATCTGCTTGTGTGGCACAAAGATAAAGGTAGAAATGAATAGCTGTATCAATCTGTTAGCTGCTAAAATAACTACTCACTGTTTATTTTCCAGCTAAGTAAATTGTACAAGGTAGTGCATCAACATTCACTATGTGCTGATTTCAGATATATTGGCAGGCTTTTAAACAAACATACAAAGAAAGGAGAATATATCTGTTTTGGCCACAGAGATCCTATCCTAGAGATAGGATTCTGTAATTCAAAACATGGCAATTTGATGGCTATTTTTTTTTTTGGAGCTCTGAATTTTTTTTCACTGCCATGCAATGAAAATGTATTTTTCTTTTTAAATGCAAAAGTCTAAAGTGAGTTCAGTTATTGTGTTGCCTTTCTGAAATAAGCAAATAAAAATCTTTGGATCATCTGCTTGAAATGTAACTTTATGTTGATGGGAAAATAAAAGGAGTTTTGAGCCACATAATTAAAAGGGAGATACCTGCAAACCACTAAATTCTTCCAGTTTTGTACCAACACACACACACACACACACACACACACACACACACACACACACACACACACACACACTCTCTCTCTCTCTCTCTCTAGGTGAATTAGCCCATGTAAAGGATCATGAAAATGTAGTGCTTCAGATACCCAAGCTAATTCATTTGCTGTGTTCTGCCATGTGGAGGTATCCACAGCTCTTCTGAATTACTATAATTTGCATCATCTTCTCCCAGGTTAGCGAGGTTCTAGGCCAGTGGTCACCAACCACTGGATCTCAATCTACCGGTAAATTTTGGAGCCTCTTGTGGTAGAACTTGGAGCCTCTTGGAGTCGATCCAAGGCTGGGGTGCAGGGGCTGAGTGCCTGCGTGCATGCATACGTGCACCCCAGCCCAGCAGGTCAGTCCGTGGGGGAGGGAAGGGGTGGTGACTAGATTGAGTCCCCCATGGTGAGGGACAGTGCCTCAGAGAAAGAAGCAAGGGTAAGTTAAGTTGGGCCCCAGCCTGATGAGACTTACCTGCTGGGGAGGTGCGCCTCCAAATAATTTTTTATCTCTCTGCCTTGATCTGCCCCCCCCGCCACTTCCATCCCCACCGACTTACCTACTGAGTCTGGGGCGGTTGGAGGGGTGGGGGGGAGACGGGGATTGGCAGTGGCACATGGTAGATCTTGGGTTGCTTTTAAATGCCAAAGATCATCTCCTACTTAACGAGGTTGGAGACCACTGTTTTAGGGACTATGCATATCATTGTTGGGAGACAAAATATCTGTCCCAATGAGTTTACAATCTGAACAGATAAGGCAGAAAAAAATGGGAGGATAAAATGCCAGAGTAAAGAGACCTGTCCAAGGTCACACAGAAGGACGGTGTCATAAGCAGGTCTCCTTAATCCCAATCCAGTGACATATCTACTGTCTCTATAAAATCAAAAGCTATCCCATTTTAAAAGTAGAATAATATGGTGATGACTCAGGTCCATGGCTTGATAAGTTAACACTGAAAAAGCAAAAAAGTTAAATCGCATAATCAAGATATATTGTATGCATTTGTTTTAATCAGCCTACAAAAGGTTGAAGTACTATGCCTCTAGTCTGTCACATTTATAGCCAGTGCTTAGTGGCTGCATCCCCCCAGCCTGTGCTTTATTAAACACTTGCTCAGTTGGCTTAAAAACTAACTATATGGTATTATTTGTAGGCCACAGATTCAAGGCAAAGGTAGGGTATGATCTGTTGAGCCCATCTGGGAAAATTATTTCCATGATCACATCATAGTCCACATGTTGTCTTGCATAGAATAACTGCAGAGGAAGACAACTTGAGGGGCTATAAGGTATACAGCTACAGGCTTGTTTGTTTTTAATGGATACTGTCCTAGAAGGTAATGATATTTTTTCACTAAAATGAATGAAGCTGGGGAAAGCAATAAATTGAACCAGTGGGGGAAAAAAACTATTTTGAATATCACAGACTTCTTGCCTCACTGCTTGCTTCTATAAACCATCACCTACTAACTGTGTAATCAGTAGAACAAACAGCACCTGAGAACATCCATTTGTATTCAGAACTGCCCCTTCACCTGTGTTCATGCCTCCTTATTGCTTGCTTTACACAAGCATGCGTGCAAACATTTTTTTCTTCATAGGAATACTTGGGGAATACCAGATCTTTGCAAGAGCGTCATATATTTTCTTGCAAGCAAAAAAAAAAGTTCTTGCATGACTTGTATTCATTCTTCTTCTGTTTTAGACTGTAGTAGGCTGAGATTTGTTTGCAAAACTTATTCAGACAATTACGAATAAAGAATGCATTCAGATGTCAAATTTTGTTCACTGATAGGAAAACAGGATATGTTAAATCAAAAATGGTCTTTTAATACAGTAGAATTCAACCAGGTTTGATAAGTAATATCTGGGCATTCTTTGCTTGCTAGTGAATGAAGGGCCATCTAAAACACAGGACTGGGAGTCAGAGCCTTCTCTTCTCTGCCCATTTCTATATCGGATTCACTTTGTGACCTACAGAAAATCATGGTGATTCTTTGTTTTCATCTGTCTCTAAAATGACTATTTTAATGATGGTTTTCAGCTTCACAATGATGATCTGGGTCCACTTAATATTTGTAAAGTCACAGATCACTGAAAAAGGTATATAGTGGTTTAAAGAATGATCGTTGTTATATTTCAGGGATTTCTAGCCCTATGACAGCAGGTAGAATTAGTCAATAGAGCAATATTGTCTAGTAACTGTTGAATACTTGGAACGCTTCCCATTCACAGTCATTTTTAGACTTTCCTGTGGCTGATTTACATTATTCCACTTAATGAAGATAAACATAAATCCAAATAGCGACAAGTAAACTATCTGTTAGATGGGGAACAGTTGCTAATGCATGGGAAATGAAAAGTAAAAAAATATGCTCCTTTTTTTTAAGAAGGAAGTTCTAAATTGTGCTATTTCCAGTTCGAGGTTCATTCAATATTTCTTCACCATCATCACTAGATTTTTCTAGTTCCACAGGGAATGGGATTCCCTGAAAGTTTTGTGTACAAGAGTCTGCTAACAAAGTTCACAACGATTCTAGATGCATGTGGGAAAGTGGAGAAAAATGTCTCCTGTGCTTTTTTGAAAGCCAGTTCAAATAAGCAATTGTCCTGGGTTCTTTGAACTTTAGAAGAGGTGGGGATGCAGTCATATAGAAGATGAACTACTTCCCTTGAAGGAGTACAGTGCATATCTGTGCAGATTGATGGAGTCATAAGTCACTAGAAGCTAACCTGGGTACAGCCGGAGGTAAAGCTGAAAGCTAAAGTCATTCCAGGTGGGCTGGTGGAAGAAAACAAACCCTTAGACATTCACATATGAGGTCATAACTTCTGTTCCATTGCAGCCTACATATAAATATTTTAGATTTATATTTTAGAAGTTTTAAGCCTCTCCATAAAATGCATTTACCTTTAGATTTTATTTTAAAATGACTCCTGAGTTAGTGAGGTGCCATACTCGCTCATGGATTTCAGTAAAGCTCTCTTGACCAATCAAACTTCATAAGTCATACCGTGTGACTTTGAAATGCCTTCATTTGCCTCCGGAGCCCTGGATCATACATACACATCTGGAAATGATGGAGCAGTCGCTAAAATCTGTGTAAATTGCAAGGGAGAAGGGTCAGCTTTCTAAAATTACTGTGGTCAAGTCAAGTCAAGCTCTTTAATGAGAGGCTCAGTCCAAGAACAAAATTGTTTTACAAATCTCCCGGCAACTTCACCTAGGATCATATAAACTGTTTTGTTTATTTTTATGAAGATATCAATGGACAGTGAGTTTTTGGAGTGAAAACCTAATCCTCTTTCATGAGAAGCACAATTTCAATTACAATGAAATTATGACCCATACTTAGTTGAAGTAGGACAAGGAAGTCTTTTCGAATGGGGACTGGCTACAAATCAAAAAAGATGATCAAAAAAGGAACAATTCATGCTCTCACATCAAACTCATCAGAATCCCTCCTTCCAGAAAGATGATAAACCACAATCCTTCCTTGGAAGGCAGGGTTATTTGTTTGATACTCACAGTGACACTGCCTAAGAAATAAGGCAAACTGAGGAACAACGCACTTGTAGAACTGAGAAGATGCATGAACTCGATTACTGCCAACTAGGCTGCTTCCCATTTTATCTACTCTCCCTTCCTGTCTTTGTAAATGCCCCTGAATGGAGACACTGTGCTCACGTGGTCTCTAGAACATCTCTCAGCTTAAGTACTATAGAACAACAGCAAAAAGCAGCAAGCAAAAGGGTGTGAATGAAGAGTAACTTATCTGAACATTTGAGCTAATTTCAAGCCAAATCAATAATGGCAATAACCTTCATACGGAGGGAAGAATGCAGTACAATGAACCTGATCACCTTGGCTGTCTACATCAGTGAGTTGGGTTTTTTTCTACCAAGTCCTGCTACAAGCCATTGGAGTCAATGAATGTCCATCCATGGACTTCTATGGGCAGTGGATCAGGCCTTTACTCACAAGGATGTTTTGGTCCATGATGTGTCGCTGAGAGTCCAGTAAGCTCCCTGGAACTATAATACTGCCTAGAAAAATCCACATTGGACATTTGCATTTCATGATTTTTTTTTTTTCCAGGATGGAAGCATTTTCATGCAGCTCCTAATATCAAAACAACTGGAATAATAGGGATGGCACAGGAAGGTGGCATGGGAAAGCATCATTCTGCAGGTCTCTGTCATGATGTCAATTCTACTTGAGGAATAGGAGTCAAGGTGAAGAAATATCAGTAATGGACACCATGCTTGTGTTGGGAGGGTTGGGGGGGCGGTTCACATCAATTCCCATTTTTATGTGACATCCACTGGAAGCTCCTAACTGGTCAACAAGCCCTGTAAGAATAGGGGTCTGTCACAAAGTTTCTGGTAGCTTCGTTTTCAGTGAGGCGAGAGATTATTTCAGCTCTTGCAGTGCGAGCGCTGGCATGATGGCAGGGGCCATGTCCTCAACTGTCACAAATGTTTATTATTCACTTGACATCCATGTAACTGTATCAATAGCCACAAGCTGAAAATTGGGTCCTGGAGTCATAAAAAAGTGTATATAATCTATACACGCATACATACAAACTTTGAAACGTTTGAAGTATTTATGCATAGGCATTATTTAAAGTTTTAAGCAAAGTCCCTTCACATTATTTGTTTTACAATATTGTAGGGCTAGCACTCAGACTAGTTTTAAATTAAAGGGTAGGAAAAAGGTCAGAGTGGTTCTTAATCTGATTGGTTCACTGATCCCTAACAAATTTAGATACAACACCAAAAACATATAGGCTAAATATGAGCAGTTGAAGCATGATTCAGTTGTCCAACCAGAACTCTTGAAATCCAATCCCAGTTTGGAGAGTCATTCTTTCTGGGGTTGTGGCCAAATAACTAAGTTATTTGCCTCAGTTTCATATTCTCTAGAATGGGGAGAAGACCTCTTTCCAAGAGACACACTGAGGAGTTATTGATGTCTGCATAGTGTTTCAAAGATGAAAGATCTAAGTATTATGATTATTCCTGTTTTCCATTTCTTTGCTGTCTATTCCCAATCCTGCCAGGAGAACAACATGAAACAACAGTCTTGAAATATTTTGCAATTTTCTTGACAAAAACTATTGCCAAGGCCACAGTTTGTGTTTTTTTAAAAAACATATTCACACTGGGATCAAATTATGCGCATAAACACTGCTAATGTATTTGCTATTAAGCTGTGTGACACCTCGTTCCTTTAAGTTTTCATCTCTTGGCACGGACTAGGAAAAGTCTCTCTTCTCTGAGAGGGCTAGTTAAGATGTATCTTGCTGTTTCCCCATATCTTTAGTATGCAGGGAGCGCAGAGATGGAGATAAAAGGAGAAATGTCTATCTTTGAGTCCTCTGCAATACAGAATAAGTTATCAACCTACTAACATGCATGTCTGAATAGACTCCTTTGGCAGGAGGGAGATTTTATCTGTCCTGACATGCGAATTCCTCCCTCATGTCAATCCATGAAAGTACTAAAGAATAAACTCTCTAGTAAAATGAATGTGGCATACCACTGGGACTTAGAGAGCATCATATTTTCCCCTAGCTACTTTTTTTTTAATTCTCCAACTGAATCCTTGATATCCATATAAATTAGTCACTCTGAAGAACTACTTGAAAATCCATTGCTTTAATCTCATAGGCTAGGGGAGGGGGGCTTGCTCCGTGAAGGCTTGGAAGTTTGTTGTCTTCCCCCCCCCCCCCCTCCCAACTCTGCAATGTGTCTTCACATCCACTCCAGACACAGAAATGGCCGAGTAGTGTTTGTGCTAGAAGCTTTGCAGCTATGCAAGTGAAATGAGTAGGCGCTAGTTCTGTCCTCAGATCTGGTGAGCCCCAAGGTACAGATCTGAGCAGTCAAAATACCCTATTTAGCATCATGCAATGCCCACCCATGCACAACAGAAAAGGAGGAGATACTTTGAATGAAGCCAGACATCTTCTCGGTTAGTTTGATGACAGAAGAAAGAAGAGAGGACTAAGCCATATCAGTCTGTTTACCAATTAATCAAGTTTATCTTTCCTATATATTTTGTTTCAGATCTGGTCTCCAACACAGGGTCTATTTTTCTACTGCTTGACTGTGCAGCAGTTAGAAAAATAGGACCTCAATCTTTAATTGTAGATATTATTGGGAGCAATATTATTATAAACAATGATAATAATTGTTATGGTTGTTATTAATAATACTCACTATTATCATTAGTCTTGTTTGCCTGCAGAATAATTGGAAAAAAGCAAGGATTTATTGTTGTTCTTTTTTGGTGTCCAAGTGTTTATCGGTAGACGCATCTGACTTACTAGGCATAACAGAAGAGATTTCTTTAGAGTATAAATTGCATAAGGAAGCTACATCAGAGTCTTGTTCAAAGCTGTTGGGTACTAACTAATTGATAAGGTAAAAAAATTAAAATAGTTATGACATAATTGTAATAGAATTTTAAATATTTAGTGTGTCTCATCCTATGCTGTATTTATTTGTATGTACATGTACATATACAATATTTCTGCCTACTATAAGACTTTCCATTCACTTTCCCATATTTTTTTTTATGTACTTCTTATTTTCACTAGTTCTGACCATGCTATTCTGGATGCCAGTTTTATATTTATACATAGATATATATAGCTATATATACCTATATATAGATATATATAGCTATATAGCTATATATATATTCAGTCCTTTCTAGACAGGGCATTCTCAGTCCACTTTCATGTCATCCACTGTTTCACTTTGAATTTTGGTTTCAAATCAACCTCAAAAGCATAAAGCAAAATTGCCAAGTTTCTCCTGGTTTGGGTGCAAAATCATAAAGAGGCCCATACATGAGACTTAGAAACGGCATTAGCCAACTTCATGTCTGTGCATGGCATGGCCGTCCAATATTTGCCAGATTTTGCACAATTGAGTTGGGCATGTTTCCACTGACTTCAATGAAAACTATGTTAGGGCTTAACCCACAATCCACAGCAGCCTAATAATATGTTAGAAAATCTGGTGGAGATATTAGCACAGAATTTTATTAGAGTAATAGATTCATAGTTTCTGAGGCCAAAAGAAACCATTATAATCACCTTGTCTGACCTTCTGCATAATCAGAAGCCAAAAAAATTAGCCAATAAATAGTATTCTCTTGGGAAAAGTTTTCTAAGGAGAAAGAAGATCTTAGTTTTGCGGCCACTTCCAGTCCCCGATTATGTGCTGCTATGGCACCTCGTTCATTTCATTAAAACAAATCAATTCCACCAGTGTGACATTTTCAAACTTCTGTCTTCAGGTCTTTTCAACTAAACTGAGAAGAAGTCTGTTTCGAAAGCTAACAGATGAGTAAAACTCTTTTATTTTATGGATCAAAGGATTTCCCAATAGATTAAGGCTTTTCATTTCTAATATTGCAAATTCCTCATTTCAAATGCAAGGGGAAAAGAAAGACTTAAGTGTCAGATTTGGAATATGGGGAAGAGCTGCACGGGATTTTCCTGGGGCCTGAAAACTGCCAAGTGAAAGAAGCACTAGCTTTCCTAAAACACAAATGTTTACCCTCTAACCCTCGCCTTTACCCTGACTGCCAAATGAGAAGGTAGGAAAATAGAAGAGGCATGTAACATTGAATGACAAGGGTTTAAAAGAATTGGTGGTTAAAAAGAATGTGCAAGGCTGGTCTGTTAAAGATGTAGGGTCACACAGGTACAGGCTGGGGAGAGAAAAAATACCGATCCCTTGCTTCATGTGAAAATATATAGTACAATACAACATAATACAGATACCTACACAAATTGCGAAATGGCCTTGGACCCTTTTATATGCACAAGTATATGGCAGAGTAACTGATACATCATCTACTTGTACATAAGTACACAGGAGCGAGTTTGAAAATATAGGAACAAAGGAATTGCCATATTGAATCAGCCCATTGCTCCATCAAGTTCAGCATCCTGCCTCCAGCAGTGGCTAAACCCTGATACTTCAGAGGAAGGCAACCTCTAGCATGTACAGTGCAGTTAGCCCCTTCCATACACGAGGTTGGGGGGAAGGGAAACATTCTTCCATATCTCTGCAGGCAATTTATGTCCCAAACAATGAGCCTGGATTGTCCTTATTTTATGCATAACTACAAATATAATTATTAGTTCTGAGCAGAGCTGCAAAACAGTATTCACAAACATTCATTCAAATAAAAGCTATTAATTCACTTTGACATCATTCATGACCTTTTTAGTTTCCATAAACATCCTTATAAGTGATGGCTTTTCTTTACAGACAGCAAGAGTTTTGCAAATATCCTTAATGAATAAGTTTTTGTAAGGATGTTTATTCCAGAAAAGACTTCTCCAATCCCCCTTCCCAGGAATAAGCATCGTGCCTGTCCAGCCAATGCACAGAAGCACCACCATGTGATGTAGGGGACTAGTCAGACAATGTGACCATTGGATTACAAATAGAGAATAGTCAAAGCAAAAGTCAGAGCAAATAGCTTATGAGCATTGATAGACTGAAATGTATTTGCATAAAATATTCAACGAATAATTTTGAATCACAAAGAAAAGACATAACAAATCAAAGTTTATTTGTGGGAAATTCATGAAGAGAAGAAGAACTACATTTTTCCATATAAGCTCCTTTCTGTGGAAAGCCAGTCCAGCATTTTTTATAACTACCCACACTATTTAACCTGACCTCTTACATCAAGGGAAGTCACAGGCTGGCTCTAAACTTTGGATGTGATTTTAGGTGTTGTGCAGAGCAGGGATTTTTAATTTCCTGCCTCTAATGATGGTTAAAAATGCAAGGCAAATTTAACACCAAGCAACAGAAAACTAGGTGCAACAGAGTCCATTTCACCTTCATGCTTTTCCTTTTCTCCTCTCCCAAGTTCTCACTCACTGCCTTCCTGTACATCAAGGATGTGTGTCTACTATTTCAGACCAGCTTTGTAATGGTGAAAATTTCCCCCATTCAGACATTCGCTTATCGCAAACTCCAGCCACTTTTGATTCACTCTGCATTCAGGTAACCCAGCCCTGTGTTTGCGAACGAGAGGGTATAATGCCGTTCTATGGAGCTTTTAAAAGATTTGGTTCCATATGGGCACATCTACACGTGCCCGCCACGGCACAGTTGTTACTGTGCCATCATTTAGTACTTGCTCTAAGAAGTACTAAATAATGGTCCAGTAACTGCACCATCCTGGTGGCGCATGGTTCATTTTAGCAGCTACGTCACTGTAGCGATGCACAGCAGAGAGGTAGCTCATCATTACAGTGGTGTAGCATTGGCATCACATTTGTGCCTGCTGATGCTACGTTGCCATAGCATGTCGCTACAGCAATGTAGTGTCACCTGTAGATGCACCCTGTGTGTTTCGGTGACTGTGAAAGTCCCAGCTTTTTCTTCTTATCAAACTGGAATAAATGGTAGGGGATGGATAACGTATAGATTTAAGCAATCAGGACTCTCAGTAGAGATGCTATCTTTTATTAGACCAACAAGATTTTTGCAAAAAAAAAGGCTTTCGTTTTTGCAAAAATCTTGTTGGTCTAATAAAAGATATCATCTCTACTATGAGTCCTGAATCCCAATTTCTACCCCAGTAGCACCCTCCAGAAAGACAGGAGGAACTCCTAGCATCAGAGGCCCCTTGGAGTTAGACATGTATGCACAAATAGTGCATAGGCCGCAAATCTTTAGCCAAGAGATTGTAACTAGGCAAAACCTGCCCGTTTCAGTCTGTAGTGTTTTATTCAAACCATTTATCTTCTTTCACAGTTCTTGTCATTCAGGGTTATTGTTATTTTTCAGATTCAAATAAACCCTAGCAGGGGTAACTTACTCTCATGAACAAACCTGGGGTTCCTTAAGACCCACCCTGGCCTCACTCAAGGTTTTCCGACAGGTCCTTGAATCCTCAGTGAAATAATGGGCAAACCTGGCCTAAATTTCAGATTCATAATGTCGTCAGAGTAGTGGTATTAGAGCTCAGTAGACCTCTAGCACAGCAGATGCCCCTAATGTTTGCAAAGATGAACATGCAATGATGGCGATGGGCTCAAAAGATCCAGACAGGACCATTTTGGACCGGGTCACGTCTCTGTCCCTATCGTTCCACACTTGCCATCTCTCGCCCGGCTCTTTAGATCAGCCTTATCAACATGAAGCTCACAATGCAGAGAACAGAACTCAATGTGATGTTCTCCTGTTAGATCAATTCCTATTACAGTCACAATTTGTTTTGTATCTTCTTTATTTTGTGGCTTCTTTAAAAAAAAAAAAAAAAAACTCTTGCTTTTTTTTTTCTCCTCCACCTCCTCCCCCAGGGCCTCAGCTTGTGCCTGTGCGTAAGTCCCGGGGTCTTGGGTGTCAAATGTCAGGCCTTGTACTGAGCTGTCAAAGAGGAGAATAGGCTGAGATGATTGATGACTGGAAAGCCTGAAATCCAAACCTCTGCTGCAAATGCTTCTTTTACAAAAAAGCTGGGGCAACCCACAGTGGCTATATTCAAGGTCAGCTCGCATACCATTACACCCACCGCTTTGGGCTTCTAACAAGCCAAAGCATTCATAGAAGATTTCTCGTCTCTCTGTCCCTGTCTCCCTCTCTCTCTCTCTTACCCTCCCTCCCCTGCCTCTCCTGGCAACCCCCTGCCAAAATTTTCAAGCACTTAATCCCAATAAAAAAAGGCATGGCCTTTTTTCCGCACACCTCCCCCCCCCTCCTTTCCTTCAGGCTGCATTTGCTATGAGGAGCCACGGGCTGAAGCTTTATGCTGCACAAGTCAGATGACAAGATTATTAATGGGAGCAGGGCAATGTCATATCTGATTTCATGCATATTCATGAACGGAGTCATACAGCTGGGACCATGCGCCATGAAGAGACAGAGTGAGAGAGAAAGTTTTCCACCCCCTCCCTGCCGTGAAGAATCTGATCATGGAGATTAAGAGTCCTGCCTTGCAAAATTCAATTGTACTCTTTATGTTTTAAGAAAAAGGGGAATCACTTGCACGTTAATAATGACGTGATGCCAAAATGGTGCAAATATCTCTCTTTTCCTTGTCACTACAGTGACTGTGTGGTGCAGTTCCTGGCCTGGAGTAATTTAAAAAAAAATAATAATAATGAGGAACGATACCAAATTTCACTTCAAATTCTGTAAAGGTATTTTTAGAGTTGGAAAATATTCTGAAACGTGTGGTCAAGAAAAGGAAAATTAAACTTGATTAGGAAGAAAACTTTCTTTTTTCTTTAAATAACATTAGCCATTGTGTGTGTCGTACAATGAACTGTCATTTCAAAGATGAGTGAAACAGTAATTAAAATAATAAAAGTGATTGACATTTCTATAGCCACCTTCCTCTGAGAATCTCCAAAACACTCTACAAAGATGGTGATTATTATTCCCATTTTACCCCTGAATAAATAGAGGCACAAGGATGTGAAGAGGTTGGACCAATGTCAATTTGCTTGAAAGATTCTGATCCATTAATATGGGCATTGGATTGGGCCTGTAGTGACTTGAAAGTCAGTAGTAAAGTAAGGATGTAATTGTAACAGGTCTCTAACTACACTTTTAAATACTGTATGACAAAGCAACCCATCTCCCTATCACATACAGGCAGGAAAGTTACTAAAGTGTGAAACACTAGTGTACTTTTTTAACAGATATCTACTAATCTGTGTTACCCATCCACTTTCAAGATGTTTCACCAATCATAATTTTTGTTGTTGGGGTTGTGCGAGAACTTAACCACGTGTTATACCAATATAGCACAATAATCCTAATATGTCAACACCTATTATGCAGGCACTTAAAATGTCCCATTCTACTAAGCAATAGTGACAACCAGTTGTTAAGAAACTTATCCACCATACCTGAAGTACTTGCATTCAAGCACCAAAATAATTCAAGCGGAATATACAACTGTGGAGTTAACTTAGGAGTCGATTTCTGAAAACTTTTTGACAACGTACTTTAATGGTCTGTGGGATGATCTTCTAATAGCAGTAGTGACCATCCCGGCAGTCACGTAAACCTGGTTCTGGAAAAAAAAAGTACTGATTACTCCTAGTGAATAGACAGGATGACCTCTTTCCACCTCTAACTGATATTATTCAGTGCCAAATAATCCACACAGAATATACTGCTTGATTACAGCCTCATTTTAACTGCCTGCCTGGCCACTAATTTATACTTCCTGCTAATATAGGTAGGTAGATAGATGCATGTGCCAACACACAAATAATTATTTTATTTCTTGCCCATCCCTATATCCAAGCAGTTTCCAATAAGAACAGCTGAAATGCATCTGAATTTTGGCTTCCAATGGTACAGCATAAGAACCTAAATAAATATGATATCATTTTCAAACCAATGAAGTGGCCACAGTATGCAGTAGTGACCTACCATAGTGACAGCAGGACAGGGTGACCTGGTTCTGTCCTTGACCCTGCTATAGGACCCTTGAATGATCTTTGCCAAGTCATATCTCCTCTCCGAGCTTCAGTTTCCCCATATGGAAAATGGGAACAATGATAGTGACAACATTTGCAAAATGTGATGAGATTTACTGATGGCACATACTATAAAAGATCAATGTGTTATTATTACTACCACAGCGATAGCTCTGGATTTGTCATAATAGTCAATTAGATATTGGCAACAGTTCTTTGAGCGTTCCACTCTAGCCTAAGCATTATCGTATTGCTAAATATCAAAGCTTGTTTTAATTTCTGTAGTTTAAGATATTCCACCCTATCTGTAATCATTTCTCAAGTAGTGGGGAATTCCAAGCACTAAAAAAAATGCCATTTTTCTCATTCAGACAAGCAAAACGGAAAAAAAATAAGGCAACTGATAGAGATTAGAACAGTAGGAAGAACATGACAGTGATATCAGAACAGAGGAAATAACATGTTAATGACATTCAATATTCTCCCTGTGTCGAGTCATCAGCATTTTTATTGCCACTTTTCCTCAGAATACAGTATCAGAATTTATTGAGTCAATCTGTCTCCATCACCTGTGATATAATATA
Organism: Alligator sinensis; assembly: GCF_000455745.1. Lineage (NCBI taxonomy): Eukaryota > Metazoa > Chordata > Crocodylia > Alligatoridae > Alligator > Alligator sinensis. Next base: position 1,889,326 of record NW_005842148.1, on the reverse strand, counting down.
TTTTATTCAATAAGATACAGAATAATATTTATCTTTCAACTCCAATGACTAGTTTTAAGGGCAATAACAGCTTTTTACACAATGGTTACAAATGTAAGAGTTGGCATGTTTTAACGTCAGGCCAGAGGACCATAAGAACCTTGTAGCAGCAGGCAAAGGGCAGCAACTTTCCCAGTTTTCAAGTTGTTCAAGCCTTCACTGTCTTTCTGATTCATGAAACCACTCCAATTTCCAGGCCCCACAAAAAGAAACAAACCTAGGCGTTACTTTAAATGGAAACCTAGGCCAAGATGTGGTAGACAGTTGTACCACGAACTGAATTTCCGCTATCATACTCGTGTAAAAGAAATTATTGTCGTCACCAATGCATTTCTAGGTGGACAGGCCAGCCAAATGGAAGAGCCCTCCCATTATTTCTAAAGGAATGGAAGGAGATGAGGTCTTCAAAAAAAAGTAAAAAGATGAGAGGACTGGGCATTTACAATGCACAGTACACAAAGGGTGCCACAGGAGCTCATGTGCATGTATATGAAATGGCTTTAAACTAGCTAACCTGCCTGCTGAGAGTAGTCTCACCATGTCAGAAGTGTGAGCTACATTACAGGCATGGCTCTGCAGCATCAGTGGGCTGGTATTGGGCTAAACCTGACTAAGGATAAAGAGGAAACTCCCTCTGGGGTAAAGCCTGGCTGTGCTAATACCACCCAACCACCTCTCTCAGTAGCAAGGAGGGGCAAGCACTCAGCTCTATGGTGCAATGCTTGGATCTCTTTAAGATCACATTTAGCTGTCCCTAGGCAGCTCTAATAGATAATGAGGCCAGCCCACAGAATGGGGGACCTGGCTCCATAACAGCCCCCTCCTTGCACTTTGTGCAGAGCAAAGCTCAGAATCAGGGGAAAATTTGACATCCCCTGGCCCTTTAAACCAGTGAACATACACAGTAGTTGTTTTGTGGCAGTTAACGGTAATAATGCAAGAATAAAGTGACTGTTGTAAACTCTGCAATGCTGCTCCAAATTATTCATCTTATTTCTTTCTCACGTGCATGCTCTAAATCACTTCCTAGCTAATGCATACTCCTCAAAGCCATTCTGGCTGTCATTTGCCAAATAAGCCTGCATTCTCCCCTGTATTTATATAGCGGATGCTCCCTTTGCCTTTCTTTAAGCTACACAGTCAGGCTGGTTTCAAGCTAGCTTGTAACTTGATTTTGATTCCCTAGCAAGCTATACTCCTATGGGCCTTCAGGCCTGTCTCCCAGTCTCACCACCAACCAGCTATGCTGACTCCAGCCTACTCCTTATAATGTTTTCCAGGCCTACCTGCAGGCCTCTTATCAAGTACAGCTGATCCACTTGATTGACCCTGAATTAACCAGCTAACCTGTAGCAAATCAACTCTCTTCATTAGGGTTAAACCCTTTCTCTTAGTGGCATTTGTCCTGTGTAATGAAGAGGGTGCTGGCAACAAGTCAGAGACTGGGGTCCCAGCCAGCTCTCAAACTAATCAGGAGTGTGGAAGACTGCCTCATCTCCCCACCCCTGCCCAATTAGGGGCCAAAGAGCAGGTAAGGTTGAGCCGTCAAAGCTGGCATGCATCCTCTGAGCTTTTGAGACTCTAAAGCAAGAGTGGCTAAAGCATCAGGACTAAGTGGAACATAAGGAACAAGCCTGCCTGAAAGAGAAAAGGTGACCTAACCAGCCTCATATGTCTCTGATTTCTATGATTCCATGTACACTGGAAGGAAAAATTAGAAACTGCTGCAGTTAGCATGTTGGTATTTGATGATGAGAACAGAGCGCCTGCTGCTCAGAAGCTCTGATTTGCTCTCTGACTGCATTGCTTACAAGAAAAATCCCATCTCCCTGGGCCCAGAGAGGGAGGGATGGCTTCAGACCCACCATCCGTCCTGTTCAGTTCTCCTTGTGGAGTGATCTGAATTGCTGCCAGCTTGCAAGGGTATTTTTTTTTCTATCTTCAGGTTTTCCAGAGTGCCCACCACCTTTTGTATCACAGCATGGGGCAACAGGTAGGAACAAGCTGCATCTGCCTGGCAACAGGCAAGTGTCATTTTGAAGCACATCATGTTAAGCCCTTGTCCCTATAGTCACATCCATCTAAACCTGCTGCCAGTTTATTCCCTTTAACTAATCCCCTATTAAATAGCCAATAGCAAATCTAAACCTTGTTTTTGAAGTTGTTCTTCACGGACTAATGAAAACGACATCGCTACAGTCCTTTAGTGTCTGCTCCCCAGCTGCATCGGCTAAAGCTCAGTCTAGGACTTGGCTTCCTCACATCCTGATGCTTTTGGTTTCAAAGCCCGGATCCTCGGAGGGGCTGGGTGTCTTCTGCTTCCTTTGGACTCAGAGGCCTGTAAGGGCAAGACTTTTCAGTGAAAATTGGCAAGCTGAAAGCTCCGGTTGTACTTTTTTTGTGAGATTTCTTCTGTTGCTGCAGCTACGTCGGCTGGGAGAAAGGGACTAGTCTCTGTGTGCTGGCATAAAGGAAAAGTACAGTGCCCATTAAGGTGTTTCTTCCCCCCCCCCTCCACACAGCCATGCACAGGCACACACTCTCTCTCTCTCCCCCCAGCACTGTGGCTTCTTGCCAGCATATTGCACTGCCTCCGGGTATATAACATTCCCTTGCTTGGCTGACTCTTTACTCACCTGGCCCCGTTGGATCTTTCTGATTTCATTCCTGCCTTCCCTTTAGGCACCAAACTTGTCGTTATTACATTTTCCACTCCCTGCTGGGTCCTTCCCTTGCCTCCCAAATAATTCAGGATAGTTTCAAGTAATTGGGGAGTTTAATTTGAATCTTCTAAGTTCTAAAATAGTAGAAATATATTTGGAGGATTTGGGGTCCCTGCTTTGCCTATAGCATCATAGATATGGGCATAATATACACATTGTGTATAGTTATGTTTGTAGCTATGTCCTTCTCCCACGGTACTGAGCCACACTGACCTCCCACTGCTTCCTATTCACTTGACACCAGGGTGTCTAGTTTTATCGAAATGAGCTCTTGAATGACGGTTCCTGGCACAAAAATATATATAAGCTCTGTCTTCCTGGTGACGTGTGTGTGTGTGTGTGTGTCATAGGGAAGACAGAGCTTTCTGTGACTAATTGAAGTAGTTTCACCTTGTCCTTTGTGCCTGTGCAGTACAACGCAACGCACCTCTGTTGTTTTACTCTCTGTAACTGGGGAGAGTTTGCAAACAACACATTTGGTATCCTAAGCTCAATCACTAAGCAGGAATCAGCACAGCCATGGTTCACATAGGAGGCCATGTTTGAGCAGGTGCCATTCCACTGACTGCAGTGGCCCAATATGACTTTTCAGATTTGAAAAGAAGCATTTAGAGCACTTTATAGGACTTCACAATATTGCAGCAGCAATAAAAGGCAATCAAACAGGTGGTTTATATATGTACCTTCCATATAAATCCTATATGCATAAGGTTTATACTCAAATATTATTATAATACTCAACATGCACTAAAATAATATACTATAATGACATAATGATAATATAATACTCAATATGCACTAGAAATGGAAATAGTGTGCCCAAAATAAGCAAACTTCTCATAGATCTTTATTCCCTATAAAACTGATACTCCAAATGGATATACTCATCATTTCTTAATGGCTCAGGGACCTCTACTTTTACAGAGTCCTGTGAACTTTGTCTTTATGGATCTATCATCATGACTGTAGCTATTGCAGAATGTCCTTTTTACCCTGAGCTCCCTGAAATATCTTAACACCTTGGTTTCTGCATAAAAGTGATGGTGCTGTTGATCCTAAATAATTCTTGAGCTGGATATTTGATGGTATGCTCACTGCCTATAGCTGAGGTCCCTTTGCTGGCCATCTCCACAGGTTCTCACTTGGGGTTTATAGGATACATATGTTCTCTGGGAAAGTCTTGCTTTCTTTTGATATCTAACAAAGCTCAATCTTACTGACTTCAGGAGTTTAATCAAGAAGGTGCCTGCTGAGCTAACACTGGGAGATCTTGTATAAGCCATTCTTCCATTCATATATCTGAAGTCTATAATGTAAGAAGGAAAAAGTGAAGATAAACCTTAACCTCTGTAAAAATAAAGGACCAGCTTCTCATTATTTACATCAACATTGCAAAACAGTTGACTTAATACTCTGGTGTTAGAAAGGTATAAATGGGCCTGTCTACACATGCATTTAAGTGTGACTAAATTTAATGCGCATTAAGCTAATGCATATTAAGCTATTATTGGCAGGTGTCTACATGTGCAGGGACTTGGCACTAAAGTTAGTGCACTTGGCACTGAAGTAAGTGCCAAGTCCCTGCAGACCTGCCATGTGTTCCTAGTGGCTGGGCAGACCTGGCTTAGTGCCAGGTCATGTCTACATGTGCATTAATGCGCTTTAACTAATCATGCCTAAATTTGATACCTGCACCTTGCACTTGCAGGTATCAAATTTAGGTGCAATTAGCCTAAGTTCACTATTTTAATGTGCATTAAGGGTGTGCACATGTAAACATGTACCCATAATGTGCATTAAATTAGGCTAATCTGTATTAACACATCTCATGTAGATGCACCCAATGAGACTGTATCTTCCTCAGAAGGGCTATTCAGGGTACAGAGATCCAGATTACCTAGCTATATTCATACCTATACTCATACCCCAGAAGTACCATGAAGTTCATCATTGCCTTTTTAAGTTCATTGGTCTTCCATAGCAGTAATCAGGGCATTTGCAACTATTATTATTAATACTGCCTCTAATTAGGATCAGTCAAGATAAGCAAGAAAGAGCTTTAACAGTAAACCTGGAGATGAAGTTGGAACAAATCTTTCCTTTTTCATGTACTCTATAAACAGTAGTGATGCCATCACATGTGGGCTGAAAACCTCTTGCTGCCTTTTGCCAACAGCCATGCCTTTCCCTTTCTCTTTTCCTTTGAAGCAATTGTAACCAGCAAAGGTAAATCCATGGCAGTGAATACTATAACTGGGTGAGGTTACAGGCCCGTTGCAGTGCCAAATGGCACTCAGGGCCTATGAACATTTGAAATGTACTAATCCTTTTTCAAAAGATGCAAATTGCTAAGTTAGTTCTAATGCCAATTTGGCTGTTTCCCCGCAACCAAAGAATTTAATACAGCACAGGTCCCTCGAGAAAGAAAAATAGATTAGCTTCCCCCCAACACTAAAACTTTGGTAGTTAGGTTTTACATACTGTGAGCCTGGGGCTGCTACTTGAATTTCACTTCAAACGTTTACTGCAAAGTATCAGCTAATTTTTTCTATCCGCCTGGTTAGTCTTTAAAGGAGAAAATTTCATTAACAAACCATGGATATAAAATATGAAATCAGAGATCAGCTACTGCAGAGGAGAAGCCAAACATCACTAAAAAGGATTAGTTTCTTTCACTGTCTAGAAATTTCTCATGGAAGACCTTGGCTGCCCTTTTGATATTAAAACTTCCTAACAAGTATTATACTGGAGTTTTAAATTAGAACTTGCTGTCATTGGGACAGTTATAAACTATTAAATATATCCCTTTGCAGGCTGAGCTCCTATAAAGTGCATGCATGCTCATTGGAAATCTTTGGGAAATGGGTGAGCATTTGTGGAAAATTGCCAACTGGACCCATTTGTTTTTGTAGAATGTCTGCAAATTGATTAGTAAAAAATGAATACCCAAGTCACTCCAAATAATCCTTATTGTTCCATTTTGGGTAACAAGCAGAAACAAAGTAGAATAAAGCTTGATGAAAAATGTGAGTTACTAGGCCTGATTACCTTCCTTACAGTGATTTCAGTAGAATTACTCCTGGTTTGCACTGATGAGACGGAAGAATTAGACACATTGATTATGAAGTTGTAGTCAAATATTATATTATATATATTGTCAGGGATTAAGGACAATAAAAAAGTCCTTCTTTAGGTACGTTGGAAGCAAAAAGAGGGCGCAGGGTAGCGTAGGACCCATACAGGACAGGCAGGGGGGCTTAGTGACGGATAGCAGGGACAAGGCAGAACTCTTTAATGTTTTTTTTTACCTCTGTCTTAAATGGGAATCTAGATGAACCCTCAACATACATCACGGACACCAACAACAGAAACATCAGCAGACCAACGGTCAATGCTGACATGGTAAAAAGACACTTTGAGGAACTGGACATATTCAAATCACCGGGACCAGAGGGAGTCCACCCATGGGTAATGAAGGAATTAGCGGGGGTCATAGATGATCCACTGGCAAGGATATATGAGCCCTCACAGTGCTTGGGTCAGTTTCTGGAGGATTGGAAGAGGGCTAACATTGTCCCAATATTTAAGAAGGGGAGGAAGGAGGACCTGGGGAACTATAGACCAGTCAGCCTTACCTCTATCCCTGGGAAAATCCTAGAAAAAATTATCAAGGAGCATATCTGTGGGAGCCTGCTGGCTAATATGATGCAGAGGAGTAACCAACATGGGTTTTTAGCAGGCAGGTCCTGCCTGACTAACCTAGTATCCTTTTATGACAAGGACAGCAATTGTTTAAATGCAGGAGTCCAGGTGGATTTTATCAACCTGGACCTCAAGGTATCTTCAAGGATATCCCATACCATCCTTATAAATAAACTGAGGGGATTTGTCTTGGGTGATTACACGGTAAACTGGATAGCAAATTGGCTCGAGGGTCTCACTCAGAGGGTGGTGTTGGACAGGTCAGTGTCAACCTAGAAAGATGTGGGCAGTGGAGTCCCTCAGAGCTCAGTTCTCGGGCCAGTGCTGTTCAACATCTTCATCAGTGATCTGAATGAGGGGGTGGGAAGCACCCTGTCCAAATTCGTGAATGACACAAAATTATGGGGTGCAGCTAACACTCTCGAGAGGAGGAACCAGATCCAGGCCAACCTAGACAGGTTGGGGAAGTGGGAGGAGAGCAACAGGATGCAATTCAATAAGGACAAGTGCAAGGTGCTGCATCTAGGGAGGAAGAACTGCCATCATACCTACAGGCTTGAACGTGAGTCGCCAATGTGATGAAGCAGTCAGCAGAGCCAATCGTGCCTTGTCGTGCATCCGTAGGTGCTTCACAAACAGGTCCAGGGAAGTGATTCTCCCCCTTTATGCAGCATTGGTCAGACTGCAGCTGGAGTACTGTGTCCAGTTCTGGACAGCACAGTTCAATCAGGATGTGGACAACCTGGAAAGGGTCCAAAGAGCCATGCACCTGATTAGAGGCCCACAAGGAAGGCCCTACTAGGAAAGGCTAAGGGACCTTAACCTCTTCAGCCTCTCCAAGAGAAGGCTGAGAGGGGACCTTGTGGCAGTGTACAAATTCATAAGCAGAGAGCAACATGAAGTAGGCAACAATCTGTTCACCAGGGCACCCCCTGGAATGACAAGTAACAATGGCCATAAGCTACTAGAGAGAAGATTTAGGCTGGACATTAGGAAAAAAGTTCTTCACGGTCAGGGTTGCCAGAATCTTGAATGGGCTCCCAAGGGAGGTGATGCTCACCCCATTCTTGGGGGTCTTCAAGAAGAGACTGGACAGGCACTTGGCTGGGAACACATGACCCCAGGGTTGGTGATTCTTTTCTTGCCTGCCAGAGGCAGGGGGTCAGACTAGATGGCCCACTGAGGTCCCTTCCGACTCTATGAATCTATAAATCTATATATACTGTAGTCTATATTATATCTTTAGGCCCAGCCTAAAGGGCAGCCTTACCTGCACCAGAGAGAACATTGAGAAATATTCATATATTCATAGATGTTACAGGCTGGAAGGGACCTCACAAGATCATTAGGTCCAACCCTCCCTGAGTTTGGGCAGGAAAGACTGCTGGGGTCAGATGACCCCAGCCAGGTGAGTGTGCAGATTTTTTTTGAAGATTTCCAGTGTAGGTGATTGTACCACCTCAGGAGGAAGTCTGTTCCAGATCCTGGACACTCAAACCATTAAGTTGGTAACATCTGTGAACTTTTATGGCTGTTGGATCTGCCAAGTTCCACGGGAGGGAAGGGAAATCATTTGCACCAGTTGCATGGAATGAAAGGGTGCCTCTACACGTGCTCCAATCTGTTCTAATTAGAATGTGTCATAGCAGATAAGTCTCCTGAGGCATTCTAATTAGAACACTCCAGTGTGCCTCACCGTCGCATGTATTAAATATCCTGTGTTTCAAAATGGCCATGGGGGCGTTTTAACAATAACTTATTGAATAAGTTTTACTTAAAGTGCTCCTGCAGCCACTTTAAAATGCAGAACACTTCATACATGCTATGCTGAGGCATTTTAATTAGAGCTTCTGTCTAGGAGCTGCTCTAATTAAAACGTCCTGTCCAACCCCACCCCCCTCACCCCCGGAGCACATGTATAGACCCCCAAACATTCTACTGCCATCCAGCTCTACAGTTCCATCCAGCTGCAGTGCAAGATCTAAAGAATGTGATTAGATCCCAATCAAATCAGAGAGCCCTTTAATCTCTCCAAATCGAATCGGAATCCTCCGAATTGATTCAGAGAGATTCGGAAATATTCAGAGATTCAGACATAGACACAGCTTTAAATATTTTTTTCTACATGCCTCTAGGTAGCAGGAGCTCATGAGTGCTGCGATGCTGGGGAGCATGGAGTATCCCACAGAAGCATGGAATGGAAGTCTCCCTAGTGCATTCGGCAGCAGACCCAGAAGTGAACCAGAAGCACTTCCAGTCCACTTCCGGGTCCTCCGGGGAGTGTGCAGGGGGGCCCCCTTTGCCCCCCTCTGGCTCAGCAACTGGTGCCTCCGGGTTCTGGGGGGGGCACCCAGGGTCCCCCTGTGGCCAATCACCATGGTGGGGGGGTGCGGGGGCCCCCCCACATGCTCCCTGACAGACCCAGAAGTGGACCAGAAGTACTTCTGGTACTTCTGGTCCACTTTCAGGTTCACCGCCATGCACGCGGGAGGGCCCCCACATTCCTGTGGGATGCTCCACACACCCCAGTATCAAAGTGATCATGAGCTGTGCCTGCTGATCACTGAGCCAGGAGGGCACGGGAGGGCCCCCAGTCCACTTCCAGGTTCACCGCAGAGCACATGGAGGGCCCCCCTGCGCTCCTATGGGATGCTCCATATGCCCCAGAATCGCAGCATTCACGAGCCATGCCTGCTACCTCAAGGTACGTAGAAAAAACTTTTACAGCTATGTCTATGTCGGAATCTCTGATTCGGAGTATCAGCCTCAAATCTTCAGATTTGGATTCAGCCGAATCAGGGACAGTCATCCAAATCAATGAATCAAATCACTGTCCCTGATTCAGGCCGAATCTGAATCTGAATTGAATAGGGCCCACTGGATTCTATTGGTTATTTGATTGTCTGCTAATGCATTCACTTGTCCCAGAGACCCGTTCAGTCCTATGTATGTCCCTTCTTACTTCTCTGATGGGATGTGTTATGTGTAAGCAAGCAAGCACTATATACTTAACATTATATTACTAGTCACTAGAGTTGACTGGAATTGTTCACCTCTAGACATTTCCATTAAAAAAAAAACAACCCAAACAAATATTTTGGGCTTCTAGGCACTTTTTTTCTAATAACATCAAATCAAAATTTTCTGCAGACAGTAGCCATTTCTCGGGAAGTTTTTTTTTTTTAATTTGATGCTGCTTTTGCATCAAAAAGCTGTTTCAACTGAAAGCATTCAACCAGTCCTGTAAAGAACATTTAAGCTGCCTAATTCTGCTCTCACTTAATGTAGTATAATCAGGAGCAATGGTAGAGTTGCCCTTGTGTAAAAATGATGCAAGTGAAAGGAGAATGCATGTGAAATGAATGATGCAAGTGAAAGGAGAATTGCACTACACCCTTCCTCAGGACTGAGGTGGTCCTCCATTCTCCTTCAATTTCACTTCCTACCTCTTGACCTCATGAACAAAATGAGTTCCCACTCCAGCAGAAAAAATTTCAAATAAAATTAGAATTCATAAATAGTTTCATAAAATCCCTTTTCTTTTCTATTTTTCCTTTAAACATTCAACTCAAATTATAGACGGAGAGCACTTGCTTCTGTCCCTTATCATCTGGGGCAGCTAATCAAAATCCAGAAAATATGACATTTCCACTTCAGTGTTTTTCAATAATGTGAGTTCATTGGTAAGATCTCATCGCATCTGCTTTATTCCTTCCGTGTTCATGAAGTTATAATCTCCCTAAACTCAAAAACAAAGCAACATATACCCTGGTCGATTCCAAAATCCTCTTTTAATCTTTCCCACCCAAATTTTTTCCTTTGTTTGTTTGATGCCATTTTCTGACAACAACAATCCCCTTTAATTGCTGGTTCTGTCAGTTACATAATGGACCTTACCTTCTGTTATCTGACCAGTAGAGCTCATAATTAGTGCTTAATTATAGTTTATACAGCCACTTTGGTCTGAGAGGAAAAAGCTGCTTTGTTACAGTCAATGAAGTATTTAAAGCTATGTCCAGGGTTGGGGTGGGTTTATTAAACACTTGGGTAAGCAATAATAAACTAACATTGATCGAGCAACTCGATAGCTTTCTTTTATGTGCTGGTTTAAAAGAAAAATCTAGATAGAATTAAAAATAACTTGGCATGGTAATGGAATGTCCCCGCTAAGAACACACGGCTGCTACAGGAGTCTATCACACTTGATGTAACTCAATCTTCTGTTATAAAAAAGAGCACTTTACCAAATATGTGACAGCTTCACTCCCATAATCTGAAAAAGAGTGGGAAGAAAGAATTCACTGAGGTTGTTCAATCTGTTCCGAGTTAAATAAAGGAGGATGTTGTTGAGCATGGGCATGTTTGTGGAGGAATTTGTTACCTCTAATGAGAGATCAAAATGTTGATTTTTTTTTTTTTCAAAATGTTGTTTGGTTCTTTCCAACGTGTCATGGGAAAACTGGAGATTCTCATGAAAGTATGGAGATTCTGGTCTTTTTAAACCAAAATTCTCATACAAATATATTTTGGGTGCCAACTGGTAACTCTACACCTCTCTCTGTGTTGGATAAAAATACTCTAGGTTGGCTCTAATAGGTCTTGTAGGCATCACAAACTGAAATGGAAAAAAATAGTCCATGAAGCCAAAGGAAGAAAATGATTTCAGTTACAACCTGTAAATATTAAATCTTCCACTCGCTAACAGTACTAACACACTGCAGCCTGTCTTACTGCATCATACATCTATCATACATAAACCTACATAGAGATTGAAGAGACACTTCAACAAAGTTACAAACTCAGGGGCTTTATGTTCCTTTCGTCGTCTTAATTTTTAGAAGGGAAGTGATTTCTGAGGTCCTCTTAGGAACTAGAGGTTGTCCTGGAAGACCTTAGTCTAGGGCAAAGCCCCAAAAGAAATTATTGTTTCTTTCTGTACATGATTATAGATGGGATGCAGACCCTAGATCATGGGTTCTCAAACCCCAGCCCATAGGCCAGATCTGGTCCACAGAGCTGTGTCATCCAGCCCTTGGGATGCCCCAAGAGTCCAAAAACTTGACAATGGGAGAGTGATAGCGGCATTAATTACCTCTCACATGTTGCCAAATTTCGGGATTCACGAAGAGCCCATCAGGACAGATAAAATGGCCACATGCACCAGAGTGTGACAGTCCTCAGCTGGATCTGGGTGCACAGGGGAGGACCAGTGTGTTGGATTGCACCCACAGACTGACCCCACATGCCAGCCACATGTGGGATGACCCCGTGCCACTTATCCAGCCTGTAGGGCTGGCAGATTGGGTATCACTATTCTAGATCATGGTTTGCAAAACAACAAATCTGCTTCCTATTTAGACTGGGAACAGATGCCAGTTAGGTCTAATATTTACTTTCCAAATACTTGTGCAGGAAGAGGGAGCATATTCTGACATACTTGTTGCTGAAACATAAAATGCTAATTCACACACAAAACCACAGCAACCTCATCCCTTCCACACTAGTGTGTGATTCTTCAACATCTATACCCATCTTTCCCTTGAAAAAGTGGTGCTCTTTCCTGTTTCAAGAGGTGATGAGATTCTCTCCCTCTGTAAGGTGAACTAGATTTCAACCCTTCTTTCTGAAGAAGAGACCAAAAAAGAATAAAATAATATCTCAGCAAATTCCTTGCCAAAATGAAACCAATCAGAGAAAGTCTGTTCTGAAGCAACATCCTTCCTTATTTAGCTCTGGACAGATTGGAGGCCAATGAAACATGTAGTTAATGTATTTCTTCCACAGGTTTTATTCCTTTATCAGGTAGGGAGATTTCATCACATTTGAAATACATTGCTAAACAAATGATTTCTTCATAATATCAGGTTGAATGTTAATTATAGTTGCCCTTTTTGGTACACATGGTTGTAGTTATTTAAACAGGCTTAAACAGACTGGCACAGTATCGGACATTTCTTTAAGTGGAATTTGCTCTGTTTCTATTGAGCTCTCTTCTGGCTCATCGTAACTGATGAAGTCATATTGTTATCAACTGTATATATAACATTGTAACATGGTATCACAGTATCTTGGGGAAATGGAATTTGCACAGGATGCCTGTGCTGAGCTCATGGATGAATTTCTATTGTCCGTTATCGTTTATATCTAATATGAACCATTCTACACAGCTCGCCTCTAATCCCCATGCTTGTTAAGGAGCTTAAAGAGTAAAATCAGTTGATTTCAGGGCCTTTTGGAGTTCAAGGTCAAAGTGATTATTTCTTTTTCTTTTTCTTTTTTTTTTTTTTTAAGGCATGGACTCATCACAGTTTCCAAAGTTCAGTTCTTTTCTGGTTTCCTAATTAGAAACCATACCAAGAACATATCTGGAGGCTTTTATACATGAGATCAGCCTCTTGCCCTGGGACCAATTATAGGAAAATAGCTTTACACATTTCACTGTTTGAATATCCAATGTTCATACATGCTGTCATGTTCTACAGTGAAGCCATGATAAAAATCATACTGCTATCAGCTTGGGAATAGATCATAGTATCTCAATTTAAAATGTGCATACATACACATACATTTTTATTGATGTGTGTGTGTGTATAAAAAGTGTGTATAAACACGCGTGTGTCAAACACACACATGTGCACATGCACATCTAGCCATACAGACACATATATAAATACTCCTAGTATCTATGCAGCCACACACACATTTATGCTGTGATTTTCATAGACGTCTCAGAATATATCTGCATTGTTATAATATATATAACATGATTATACAGCTATATAAAGATATACAAAGAGAGGTTTATATTACATTTATGTACACACTAAAAAGTGTGGCCTTATGTGTGTGTGCAAAGCCTATTGTAACCAGTGATTTCCTTTTCAAATGTAAGCAGTATTTGAATGTGTCAAAGACATGATCAGAGATTAGAAGGGATTGTTAAGGATTCAGGAGAGAGGTTTATGTTCTCCTTTTCGAGAGCCAGTAAAACAGCTAATGCAGGAATGTCTCCAAAAACAACCTTGTAGCCTCGCTTGCCCTTCACTGCTCAGGACCTAAAGTTGAGACTGTTGCTCCAAGTCCTGACCATTGACCCCCTATTAACCCTTGTAGTGACCCAGAGATATTGAAAAGGACATAGTACTGAGGGTGAACGTGAAGCCTGTGAGAGGTCTGAGAATCAGTATCTGTTCAATGGGCCCGAGGGACTAGTAACCCCTAACAAAAAGAAGGGACGGCTGGAAAAACCCACAGAGATCTTTACTGCATTTGCTTTTGTGGCACGGATATTGGAGACCTTTGAAAGGGCCCGTTTCATCGAGAATCCTATTAGGAATTCAGATCAGGCTCTATCGGCATTTATCAGACATTTAACTTTTAAGAAAGTGCTGCCTAAGCGTGACATCATAAGTGGCTCCATGCTCTTGAAGTGCTGTTAAAAGACTAATGGAGACAGCTCTGTTACTTTCACCAGCTTCGTTCAGTGCTTTACCACTGGACAAAACACTTGACTTTTTTAAGTGTGTAATGAAGACCAAATACCACTTCTTCCATTAATTAGCATGGCTAAGAGTCAGAGACACCCTTTGATCCTTTGAACCAATGTCGATATTCAGATGCCACTGAACCAAAGCCTCTAAGCCACTAGCAGCATCTATCGTCCTCCTTCTCTACAGTGCATGGTTTATGTAAAAGGGTTCATACTTAGTCAATAGGGTCCAGATCTGCTGTAATCCTGCAAAAGAGTTGACAATAGAGTTTGGGCATGTCATACCAGGAAGAATCATAAGTTAACTTTTACGTGCACATATATTTCTGTCCTTAAATTTGCTCACAACCTTTGTGCTTACAGGATGGGTCATCATAAACTCCATCCATGGTAAGGGTCCTCTCAACCTACTTAATTTCTTGTTGCTGTAGTTTGCCAAAGTGCAGCCAACTTGAAAAAGAATGAAATTCACCCATTTAGAAGTTGGTTAAGTAGCATGTATTTGGTTTGAGTACTTGTCAGTGTTGCAAATGTCAAAGGATAAAAACATTTTGATAAATATCAACCATCTCCCCAAGCAATGCTTTAGTGTAAATCATCATATCATCACTTCATCACCGATGAGCTGTATATCATGACCTAAAGATCAAATATGGACTTCAGTGAACCAACAGGGAAAATGAGTGATAGAGCTGATGATCTTCCACTGGGACTGCTCTCCATTTAGTTTCCAGAATTCAAATCAAGCACCATTAGCAGAATTTCCCAAGCAGATTTCATCTTCTGTGATAAGACAGAGAGATGGTTTCTGGTGTGCTCAGTAGCCAAAGCACATGAAGTTTATAAATCAAACATCATGAAATGCCTCTGGAAGCAAACAGAATCAGTGCAGGCTACGAGGAGCTAGTATGATGTATGTCTCATGGCTAATGATGCTGTTCCACCAAAATACTCCAAAAGGTCTTCAAAGATGAATAGTGCCTTCTGGGGCACACTGTACTAACTTGGAAGTCATGATGACTAGAGCTGGTCAGGAAATGGGGTAGTGGAAAATCATTAAAAAATAGTCACAATATTTTGTTTCCATTTTCTAATTATTGTTTATGACTGCTCAAGTTCTGAGACATGCATCAGAGGGGAAAGACTGCCAACTTCTGCCTAAATGTAGATGAAGCTAAAGTGCTATTGGCCATCAGCGTTATAACAGTATTCAAGAAGGCATAGAAGAACTACAGATTGTAAACTTAATTGGGAAAAGTAGAACCAGAGAAGTTGTATGAGGCAAAGAGGACATCAAACCACTTTTAGTTCTTTCAGATGATCCTTGGAATTGGAGATTCTTGTCATCTACAGCATGGCATGGTGATGCACAAGACAGGTGCTTCCAAAACCTAGAAGGGTAGATGGAGAGAAGGAAGCTATGCTACAAGGGACTCTTTGCTGAAGACAGTATTACAGAGAGGTCAGTGGGGGTGCCTGAAAGAAAGGAAACCAAGAAGAAGGAAGATGTGAGGCCTGTACATCACACTCCGTTCTAAAGACATGTTATGAGATCTAGTTGATGATTTAATGTGTTCAAATGCAAATTAAAATCTGCAAAGTAACACTTGCTCACACTTGCCAAACAGACCCTACAGCTTTAATTTCAACTGGGATCCTACTCCTTTGCATGAAGCACAAATAGCTTATTTCTAAGAAATCATCTCTCAAGCCAAAAAAAAAAGCAGCATTTCCCCCAGCTCTATTAAGGAAACATGTCAGTTTCAGGCTTCCAACAGGGACAGGGAATAAAAAAAAAGAGTTTATAAATTATGAAAAGCAAGCTGACAGTGTGTCCTTATAAATATGAAGATTATCTCCACTACCCTCAAGAATCTGAAAAGTCACAGTTTAAAAAAATGCTAAAAACTACAGATTCAGCAAACTGGGAAATAATGGGCAAGTTTTGCTGACCAAGAAAGAGTCTCCAATTTAGTTCTTTTTTATTGTTTTAACATTTACTGTATATTTTACCAGCCAAATATTCTGTTCACAGGAAAAGTCCCATGTTTCCTAGAAAGGTCCCATTATTGACTCTGTGAATCGCACAGAGAAATATGTTGGGATGGCCAGCGAATCTATTTACAGTCCCTGATGAAGATCCTCTTTTTTAACAACAAAGAAATGTTGTTGTGCGTCCACTTCTCGTTTCATATATAGTCTGTTCTCTATAAAGGCACGGCTTGTGATGGTTCACCTATTCATGGCACCAGAGAAAGCCTTCTTTCTGGTCTATACTTACTTTATTCACCTGACAAGATCCAAATCCTGTTAGAGATTATAAACCAAATTATTTACCAGTGGAAATGAGTACATCCCTATTCTCTTTAATAAGGCTGCATCAGTTTATGCTAACATCAAGGAAAGCATATGACTCATGCATTGCAGACATACTCAGGACCAGAAAGTGGAGAACCCCCTGTGAAGGACTCTCTCCTAGCCTTCCCCAGCATAGGGCAGAAATATTACATATGATGGATTTCATCAGAAGAAAGGAGGATGGGCATGCCCACCACAGAGGGGTAAGGTCTTTATGCACTTTACCTATGTACCATTAGGCTTGAGGATGAACAGTAATGTGTTATCTTTAATACTCCCCAAGAATTCCTGTTAACATACAGGTGACAGCACCAGACCCTGCAATATCCACTGGGGTGAAGGATTCCTCTTCCTCAGCCCTGTTGTGCTGCAGTCTATTTTCACTTGACCAAAACCCGCTTCCTTAAGATGCACCCATTTTATTGTAAAAGTGGACCCTGAAGGAGTTTTCACACTATCATTTGCAGTTTTCACATCCAGTGATCTGCTATAGATATAAACTCTGGATCATTCAAGATTTATTTTTTATTAACACACTCCAATCCAGCTCACGGAGGACGAAGATTTTAGGACTAGGAGGAATCAAGAAACCCTAAATCTTAATTTCAACTCTGGTACTGAATCTGGCATTGTCCTTTTGTAAGTCACTTAATTTTTCAGTTTCCTATTATTCAAAAAAATCTAGTGTTTCGTGTACACTTTTGAATAGTTCTTAAAGAATTTTGTGCCTTCTATTGCGTTCTACGAACTGATAAAAACACCTGAAGAAACAACATATAGATAATGAAGGACGTTATTCAAATAAGAACCTAGGAGCCTAAAATGAGACTTAGACAGATGTCAGGTGACAAATCCAGAACTGTGGTCCAAAAAAAGAAAAATGCGTTTCATTGACTACCTAACTCTGCAAGTCACTAAACCAGATAGGTGTCACCTCTTCTTTTTTTACAGAAACTTCCTAAAGTCCCAGCAGTTTCACCTTCTGTGCACGATCATACTTGCTTTGCCCCAAGTTGCTTGGCACCCTCCTGTTCCCTAGGTTCCACTAGGACTTGGGCACTAGGTATAGCAGCACCTAGGTGCCCTGAGAGGCCTGCTCCAGTGGGAATGTTTTCAGCACACTAAGGCCAGGTACAGGCATTACAGATAAACTGGTCTAAGTGACTGGAAAACGGTCAAAACCCATAACCGTACAGAAGTTTGTTGCACATAGACTGGTCTAAAAATGGAGGAACCTGGCCTAGGATAAAGCTGGATCAATGTGCACTCAAACTTAATCAATTAGGTTAGTGAGGTGTATCAAACTTCTGTACCAGATCTCCTATTAATTCAAATTTGTTTGCTGTCTTCCGGCATCCCAGGCTCCTTTGTGGCCCCCTACAACTCTCCCTTTGCAGGGAGACATGCTTGCACTGGCCTACTCTCAGCGGCTCTGGCCGAGTGCCCAGTGGGCCCCTGAGCTCTCCCAGAGCCAAGTCAGCACAGACCCATTCTGTAGCCCCACTTCCTACCTCCGGTGATCGGTCAGCCTCAGGCAGACAGTGGGGGGATGAAGAGGGGGCAGGGGATAAGGGAGGTATCTGTCCCCTGCATGAGCCCCATGACTTGGGCACCCACATCCCTGGGCCATGCCCCATCCCCCCGTCATGATGCACCCCATGATGTACATATAGACATGACATGGAGTTCAGGAGATCCCCCATGCTCAGGTGTAGCCCCATGGACCACAGCCCTAGCTCCTGCACACCCAGTCAGGGATCCCTGTGCCCCCATGGGCAGGCACAGCTCCATGGATGGCAACTCTGGGTCCTGCATACCAGGGCTGTGCGAAACACCATCATTTTGTTTCGATGTCTGTTTTGCCGTTTCAAAGGGACAGCGTTTCATTTCATTTTGAAGCACTGTCATTTCGTTTCTTCGAAACTGTTTTGCTTTTTTGGCTAGTTTAGACATTTTGCCCATAAGCTATAATGGGGAATCATGAAAATGCCTAAAACACTGTCATTTGTTGGATGAAGTCTGCCAAGTTTCAAGGAGATGGGTAGAGAGGTTTCTCAGAAACTGCACCTCAAAGTCTTGAAAGCAAAATTGAAGGCACTCGGGGTGTTGCAAAGTTTTTTTGGCCTGCTGTTACAGAGCCCCAGAGTATTAGGGGATGGGAATATGCGGTACAGGGCAGGGGAGGAAGCACCACTGAACGCCCAAGCCAAGCTAAGCAGGCAGATGCCTCTGGAAACTTCAGAAACAGGTGAGGCACGGGCCAAACCGGCAGGGGGTTGGGGACATGCTCACCTATGCAACCAATCAGGGGTGGCCCAGGTGCTTGGCTGCACTCTCTCGTCTCCTGCAGCCTAGGGAGTCTATGGGGTCTGCTAGGAGGCGTGCAAGAATACATCCAACCTGTTGGCCCAGCCTGCGTGCCCCTTCACCACCAAAGGGTGAACACGTGTTCTGTTTGCTGATGATCTAACCTAGGCCACTTATAGAAACCCACGTAAATTAGATGAATTCCTCCTCAGTCTTTTTGAATCTCTGTACCCGGCCTTAACACACCAACAGCTATGAGTCTAGGACAAAGCACAGCAGCAGAGTTGTGCTTCCTCCGGTGTCTTTTCCCTAGGGCCCCATGAAGCTTGTGTTCTTTCCTATACAGAAGCCTAGCCTCGATAGGAGGTCTAGAGTGAACCCAACCATCTCATCCCAGCCCAGTAGGTAGGACACTCCTAGGTGTTAGATATAGGTTTGATTCGCTTCAAGCTGAGGGCAAAGAACATAGGTTTCCAACTTCCTAGGTGAGTGCCCCAATAAAAGGCACAAAGTGGCAGCTCCACCTTGGAAGTAGCTACCCTCAGGAGTGCATTCCTGGCTCTCTGTCCTGAGCAGATAATGGGAACCTCTCTTGCATCCCTGACTCGGGCACTTCAGGAGCAGGATTTTAGATATACTTGCATGCTTATTTTTGGATGACCCTTCTGAAGCAGCTCTCTTGCCCTGTGCATTGTATAGGAAGCCTTGGTGCTTAATGGGGCTTTGCAATCCACTTCAAGGGTCTAAAAGGAAGGCACCTAAATCCTTTTTTGGATGTGGGGCTAAGATCAGAAGGGACCATTATAACAACAGGGTGAAGGCATCCCTTGTAAAAAGCAACTGTATTTTAACCTACTATATATAGGATTGCATTGTTCTCTTTCCTGCAACATACACTTCCATAGGATTTCCCAATAATGTGAACTTCCCAGCTAGCAACTTGCCTTTCCCTTTATATATATCTGAGGACAGATAAGGGGTACAAAAATGCTCCCTGCATTTCTGGAACAACTTTGTGTCGGGGGTGTTTCCCTTATGCGGAGCGTGGCATCCTTATGCCTGCTTTCACCCAGGCCTTAACGGACCATTAAATCAGCCAAGAACAGTGGAGGCCTAACCACATCCTCCTCATCACTGGATTACAGTGGCTTTAGCCCAATAAGGCTGGGATGAGTCTGCAAAGGCCTGACCTGTCAGGTTTAAAGCTAGCAGAGGACGTTGGTGTTCCCAGAGCACAACAGCAGAATCTGGGCCATGCTTTGGATTTAACAACCATCAAGAATCCTATTTGAGTCAAAATTTGTGCTTGGGCCATAGGAATCCAGCACAAATCCCAGGGGATAAACAAATGGCTTTTAAAAGCAACTTGATAAGTGAGTTTAGTTTTACCGCATTTGTTACATGTCTTGGAAGGTGGTGCATTAAACACAGCATGACGGATTGCTGCAGTGGTTGCTCCAATCAGCTGTTGTCAGCCAGCAACGGTCTGGTTATTGAGTGAGGAGGGGACGGGATGGGGGTGGGACCGAGCATTCAGAAAGTAGAGTTACACTCCCCCCTCCTCACACCAAAACCACCGATTGCTGCCCCCGAA
This sequence comes from Alligator sinensis, assembly GCF_000455745.1. Taxonomy (NCBI): domain Eukaryota; kingdom Metazoa; phylum Chordata; order Crocodylia; family Alligatoridae; genus Alligator; species Alligator sinensis. The sequence goes on along the minus strand of NW_005842148.1, from coordinate 1,869,114 downwards.
CCACCTACAAGTTTTGACTGAGCTTTTTTTTGCCTTAGAGATGAGGAGGAGGAGGAAGTAGAGCTAAAAAAATTGATTTCATTCCAGGTAATGCTTCTTCCTAGTGTCTGGCCCCTATACACAATCTGTTCCATTTAGAAGGACACAGATTAGGAAAGTATTTGGTCAAGGGGCAGTAGAGGGCACTCCAGGCCAGATCAGGTTAAGTTTTGGTCACTTATCTCTTGTTGTTGACGTAAGGGCCCGAGGCCATGGCCCAGGGTTTTCCTGCAGAAATGTGTTTACAAGCAGGTCAAGGACTTGAAGACAGATAACCATTAGCAAAACAACTTTTCTATTGACAAAAAAGCAGAGAATGGTGCATTTGCAAATTAATTCTCTTGTTCTTTCAAAAAAAAAGTTAAAATGCTGAATCCTGGCTTCCCTCTTCTTGATGGATTTTCGAGTTAGCATTTAAGAAAATTCATTCTCTGTTCACTAGCAAAATTGCATTGATAGCTTCTACCAAGCTGCAGTGATCAGTAATAAATTGAGCAGAAATTTAGTACTGGTCAGTGAGTGCTTGGGACTTGTTAATGGATCGGTTGACTTAAATGCTTCTTTCCAATTATAAATATATTCCTGGATCTATCACTGGGCAAAACGTTTGCCAGGGGAGACTCACCTGGTGCTAGATTTCATTACAAACTCCCCAAATCCTGACTAGGTTCATCAAAAGGTTTAGCTAAAGTTCAGCAACCATTCAAGCAAACCCAGGCCGATTTATGGGTTTGTGCACAAAAGCATGTGAGACCTGCAGCTGCGGTTCCATACCAGGGGATACTCAACACATCCGACCGAGTTTTGCTCTCGACTTTGGTGATCATTCAAAACCCAAAGCTAAAGGTTGGTGAATGTCTGAACATGAGCAAATATGCTTGTAAACTCTTGCAAAATGAAACCACAGGATTTTGTACAGATCCCTTTATAGCACAAAAGATATTAGTTAATATAGCTTTGAACACAAAGCAGTCTTGGGTGAAAAAAAGAACTATATATATTGGTTAATGCTCAAGTACCACTGGTATTTGTTACCTGTCACTCAGGGTTAGGATATAATCACTGGGGTTCTCGGAAAGTCTTGTTTAATCTTACCAGAGGAATCTGTGGTCTATTCTGCATATAGTTTGTGGTCTCTGAGTCAAGACCTTAGTCTTAGACATTTTGGATTCTAAATGACAAAGGTTGAACCTGTGATGGAGGCCTCCAGTTAGTCAGAAAAGCAAAATGTGTGTACAGACGGGAGCTGGAATCCAGGCTGCCCAAATAAAATAAAAGAAAGCAACAAAAAAAAGAGGTAAGTTAGACGACATTGGTAGCAGAAAACACACAGACCTCATCCTAAAGCCCAACACTTAGTTCTGATGCTGCCATCAGCAGACCATGCAGCTCGTGCATAGGGACTGAGGGGTAAGGACGGGTATTTTTGCAATGAAGTGGGAAACGTCAACTTATTCTCTAGGACATAGGAGAAACGGAGGGGAATGTAATCATGGGACAACATGAGCTGTCTCATTAAAAAAAGGGTGGGTCTCACTTAGTTTTCTTTTTAGTGCCTTTTTTGTTCAGCTGCACCCTCCCCCCCTCTCTCTCACACACACAACTGTTTTTTGCATCAGCAAAGGGTCAGAGAGGTTCTTGCAAGCTTCTCTCCATAGAAGCCCTGACAATGTGGCATGTGCGGGCTCAACAATGAAATGCCATTCAAAACCTCTCCCTTCAGATTGTCCCTCCCTTTTAAAGAGACAGCTCCTGTGAATGAAACTATTTATTTTTCCAAGGAAGGGCTGGCTTGTCCTTTATTAATCAAGATACAAAGTGCCACTCAACTGCATACAGTAGAATTCTTACTTCTCTAAGACTAGCTCCCCTGGCCCCATTAATACTATTAAAACCTCAATAACTTTTTCTATCCCTTTTATTTATATCATTTCCCTGCACAAATCGTTGCTATAAAAAAAATAAACTCTTCCTATTAAAATGACATTTTAAAAGGCTTGATTTGAACGTGGCTATGTCACTTAAAGTGGAAAAGTTTCTGTGAGTTCCCTTCCAAGCTGTTAAAGATTAGCTTGATGTAGAAAAGACTATTCCCCAAACTCATTATCTGTCTTCAAAATGCACCTTAAGGACTACTTAATAAAGTCAAGGTTACGTGAAGAGTATTTCAGTGAAAACCAGTGAATGACTATTAATAAATCTGCATTACAGATTGGTTATTTTGTCTCTGTCTTTCATGTGAGCGATAGATGATCCTTCTGTTCTTTTTTAACAATAAGCATGTGTTGCTGCCTTTCACAGGTCACCAATGAATCAGAGGCAGCAGCAGTAGTAAGGAGCATTTCAACATGATTACAATTAATTAGGTTAAATGCAAAATAAAATATTTTATGGGAAAGAGGTCCTTTTTCTCTGGGCAGTTGTAAATTGAATTATGCCTGTTTTGGTTGGATCAAGCATATGTTAAAACAATTGTTGTGCTAGCCTTTGTTTTACTGCCTTTTTTTTCCCCCTTTCTCATGAAATTCTATTTTCCTGTTTATTGCAGAACTTCTGGTATCAAATATCACCCTGATGGGTTGCAATGCTAAATATCTGTGACATAACAAAATCATCTGAAAGGGAGACACTACTGAAGCAAATATATGTATTTAACTTAGCAGAACTCTTAGTCCTGGAAGGATTTATCCTCAAGACATTTACATTATTCAACAATAGTCACATTTAAGACTGCAGCATTGAGGTTGTAGGGGATAAGTAATTGCTCTGGAGTACTCTAGTACTTTTTCCAAGGAAGAGTTGGTAAATTTAATCTCCATCTCACTAAAACCATATTGTATCACCCTGACTTCATGGATTAGTATCTTATTCTGTGAGTAGTCCCATTGATTCAGCATGAGACCCATTGAAATCATGAGACTCTTACCCTGAGGGCGCGCTGGCAATTCCTTTCATGCTTTCTGCATACCAAGGACCAAATTCTATCCCAAGGTTCACTCGCACCATTCCCAATAACTTCAAGGGGAATGGCACAATAGCGTGCGGGAACACGGAGATTTTTTCTTAATCAGTGCTGTAGCAATGGACAAATCTCAGGGCTTCATCACCCAGGATATGTTTCATCTGAGATTGTAGCAAGCATTACCATGCCGTGCTAAAAGTTAGGACGTGTTCGGAGCAGTTGCACGGTAATGCTTACTATGACCTCAGCCCGCTCCGGACAGGCTGAAGCCAGCTGTGCATGCCTGCTGCCTCCCCAGATACTAACCCCAGCACTGCTGCAGCTCATATGTACACCTCAGAGAATGTGCAACTCCCATGCCTGGAGCCCACCCTCCCCACCATATGCCCGGTACTGTCCAGCCCAAGAGTACCTAGTCCAGGCACCCAGAGCAAGCTGAGTCTCTGTCACTGGTGGCAGGTGGAAGGAGGCATGGGAGCCAAACTTGGGAGAGTTTTGAAGTTTCCCCCTGCTGCTGGATCCCATTAGTGCCATGTGGTCCACAACTTTCTCATATTATCTCTGTGGAGCAATCCGACAATAGCTGAATACATGCTACATAATACAATCTGGAGATACTCCTGCCACAACAAGTCATAACTGCTACAATGCGAGTGCAGCTAGGATAGGTACAAATGAATCTTGGGATAGAATTTGGTCTTTGGAGCCAGGAGTATATTGGTATGCAGAAAGCATGCAAGGGATAGTCACTGCCATGCTTTCTCAAGCTGAATCAATGAAACTAGGCACAGAATAAGGTACTAATCCATGAAGTCAGGATGATAGAATATGGTCTTAGTAAGATGGAGATAAAATTTACCAGCTGCTTGCATGCACGGACACTTATGTTTAGGGACCTACTTGATTTGCGTTTTTGCACATTTTGCAAAACCGCAAAATCCAGTATTGTCCACAAAATCACAAAATTCATAACAATGAAAAACTTAATAAAAATAAAATGCTGGTTCCCCAGTGGGAGCCAGCAGTCATCACTGCTCGAAGGGGAAGGGACTGGCTGGCAAGGTGGTCCTTCCTCCCCCTCATCCTTCCTTCCCCTGCCAGGACCTCTCCACCAATCAGCCCCAAGGGGTGGGGAGCCATGAAGGGCAGCCAGCAATCAATATGGTGGCTCCTTCTCCATACCCAGGGCCTCTCTACCAATCAGCACCAAAGGACAGGAGCTCTCCATCAATCAGGACTGAGGGATGGTGCTGCTGCAAAATTCCTATGAAATTAGTTCTGCATGCCATGAACAGGCCACCAAAAAACCCCTTTGTCTCGCTCTGATTTAAGCAAGTCCCTACTTATGTTTTACATGCAGTTAACATATCCTAAGTGTATATGTGACATACCCTCAAAGACAGGGACTCTCGATTGGGTTGACGATCCAGATTTATTGAAGCCATTGTGACTAGAAAATTGGTCTAGAAATCCCAAAGGACTGGCTCTATCATGTGGGACCTCTGCTTTGAATTAATGTGATTTGGTACTATGTATGATTTCAGCTGAGAGCAAGAAGCAAAGAGGCTATTATAAATGTATACCAAAAAAAAATGGAATAAATGTTTTCAAACTTCAAAAACTGCTTTCCATTTGGTTTGACTTGGAAGAAAATGTTCAGATCAGTTTGCCCATTCCAAAATATGTAATTGGTTACCCATCATTCAGTCAGTTTAGATCAATATGCACTGCCAAGATGTTTCCATATGTATTATGCGTTAGTTTGTTTTATACAGCTGGGCCCAGATCCAAACTCTGAGAGAGTTCAGATCTGTATGGTGTCTGTTCACTTGTTATAAGACTTTTGAGTAGCCCCCTGAACTCCACAACTGAAAGCAATTTGTCTTTTTGTTAGTTGGTTGTCCGGTGTAATGGGACCCTCAAAGTGGCCTCGGTGTCTTGGTTTAATAAATAATAACAACGACAATAAATTCCTATTCTCTGCCAGTTGGAATCTGTTTGGAGCTCATGGTACAGATTCATTTGCAGGACTTGTCTAGGATCATGAATGAGAAGCACATCTTACCAGCTCACTCCCACTCAACAAAGATCTCATGCATGCGGTAGTAGATCGGCTTAAAGTGGCCTTAACTGCACATCCCAGAATTACTCTTAGGTCAGGTACAGATATTACACTTTTACCAGTATAAGTGATCGGAAACTGGTGTATACCAGTAGCAGACCAAAAGTCTGGCATGTATAGCCTAGTTTAAAAATGGCAGAACCTGATCTAAAATTTGCCCCACCAAAGGGTGAATGTATGTTCTGTTTGCTATAGATCTAAACTACACCACTTACAGAAAACCATGTCACTTGGTTTGATTTTGTCTCGGGCTTTTTGAATGTCTATAGACTCTCTGTCTCAGGCCTACTTGTACTGGTTGAGTATTGCTTGATTTCTGGGATGTGAGTGAACAGGCAGGAATGAGTGGGGGAGGGAAGGATGAGGCATGCATCTTGGTCATTCCCAGGTATAGCATGGAGATGCTGAAGACCTGCTATTTGTGTCTCAAGCACTTCTCTATTTTTTAAGTGTGGAATTTAGACAGGATCCCTTTAAAATCCACGTTTAGACCTGGGCCCCAAATTGAACCGTTCGTGGTTAGTAAGGAAGCACATGCAGGTTGGGCTGATTGTACTTGTCACCACGACTGGTATTGTCCCTTAGCAGGTAGATGAGACTCATTGCAGATGTGGTTAAACTAAAAAAGTCAGTTATTGACCCTGGTTGGTCTGATGAAAGAACTGAGCAAAGTTTGCTGGAAGAAGACACTAATCCCCAAAAGCGTGAAGGTGTGAGACTGTCAAAAGCACTGAGAGGTGGTCTTGGTAAAGTCACAAGGGGAGAGTTAGACCAACACTGAGAACTTCTGAAAATCCCATCCTCCTATTGTAATTCAAGTTAGAGGAAGAGTTAAAAAACCAGGCCAGAAATATTGTGTAATCCACATCTTTATTCTATATTTCACATCTCCTTGGTTTGTTCAAGATTTTGTACTGCACCGAGTGAATTAAGAGGCCGATTGAAAAATGCATTATATACTAGTTACCTGTGAGATATGCACTTTAGAAATGGAGGTTTCGGAGCAGAGGGAAGGCATATAATAAAGACTAGTGTACTTTGAAAGGTCTAGGCAATGCTGCAAGAAATGGCATTACCTCACAGTTGTCAAGGCTCAGAAGTTTTATTACCAAGGAATTTCACTTTTACCTCTTATTCTTAACACAGTGACCAGTTCTGGGGCTGAGAGGATTTGCTGATCTAATATAGATAGTGATTTCGTAGGTTTGTTCAGATTTATATAGACAGCACCTTGGGAGCTGGAATTACATTTAAAATGTAATAAAATGTTCTTGTGCACTTTTACTTACAAATACTGTACTTAAAAAAGTAAACATCAAATAATCTCAGATATCTTTCAAGAAAATGTTGACATAGCTCAAAGAGCTCACACAGATCACTGAATAGTTTTCTAAGTAAACTTAATAAACTCATATTCTTATTCTGTCAATGTACCATGAAGTATCGTATCGCTGGGAAGAAGGGAAACTAAGCCACATAATTTTGTTTAAATGTATATTCTTCAAACATATTTTATACACATGTACAGAGAATACAGAGATTTACGTGAGCTGGCAATTACAGTCTGGGTTGTTATTAATTTAAAGATCTGTAATGGTCATCTGAACATAAGATCATTTTGTAACAGCTGGGAGTATGATAAAAAAATTACTCACATGACCAAATTTACTCTCTGATCCTGGGGCAAAATCTTGGTCCTACTGAAGTCAAAAGCAAAACTCCAGCAACTACACTGAGGCTGGGATTTGATTACTTATGCTTAATTTTGTTCGGGCTGCATGCAAATGTGAGGGTCTATGCATGCAAAGCCCCTGTATAGGTTCAGCAACTTTAAAACTGCTTTTCTAAGTTGTCAGAATTGTACTTTTATGTTAAACAGACATTTCGGATGTGTCCCACTCAAAGGAATCTCTGTTATGCAAACAACTCCTTATGTTCATAACGTGGCAAAATAAATAATGTTAGTTAATAATACCGTTACTTATATGATTATAAACAAACAACATCTGGTAAATAGATAGGAGCATTCCTTCAAAGTAAAGAGTGTATTATAGAGTGAGAAAATAAGTGGTAGAAAGTATGGTGTCCTGGATATGGTGAACAACAAAGGAAAAAGACAGATTCTGGAGAGGCATCACATTTATAATCTCATGGTGCTGACCATGAGATTATAAACCATCATCAAATGACTCCTATCTTTTAGGAACTGGTGAGACACTGAACAGCAAACATGGCAGTTCTGTCCCTTAATCACTGCAGCAACGGTCCATGGTCAGTCATGGGTTGACTATGGCCAGCAAGATTGGCCACCAACTATCCAACTATCACAAATAGTGCTCCAAAAACTGATTGCAAGCCAGAGTTGAACATACCCACAAACCAATCTATCCATCTCTTAGATTTTCTATAGTACCTACCCATCATTGTAATATTTAAGCACCAAACGGACAAATTAATTCTTCATACTGAAAGCTATAAAAAACTTTATTGATTATTCTACTCTAACACCTTCCCCATACCTACCCATACATGGATGCATCAAATTGGTCACAGCAATCAATAGTAGCAACTCCTAACAGAGCACATTACTGGGAGGAAAGGGTTATGGGAAAGATCAGGCTCTGATGTTCAGGAAAGCTTTTGGGGAAAGCTAGCTAGGAGAATCTTAATGTATATTGAATTAGGGTTAGAGAGCCAGCCTAAAATTGGGCCTAAATAGAAGTGTAGACATACTGATGGTCTCTGAAGCCACGGGGAAATTGTTCTGTCCTTCCCGAGAAGAATTTGGTTTATAAAGGGACTTTATGAAGACTCTTCTGGACTTCAGTGGTCTTTGGGTCGGGTCCAAAATACTCAGGGAATGCCTGTATCTATGAAGTCCTTATATGTTTTGTGCCTCCCATGCAGGAGGAAATTAAGATAACAAAAATGTTTTTAGGGGCAATAGAAGTGAAAATAATATTTGTCATGGTGTACATTGCCCCAAAGCAGGAGGAAACATATAAGAAACTGAGGATATAGTTTTGTTTTTGTACAATAGTTTAGTGCCCTGCCTTTCACCCTAAATCCAAACGACTAGATCTTTCGGTCATTTTTACCATAATTGGCAATAAATTTGTAACTAGGAGAAAATATAGTATTGAACTCAATCCAGGAGCCAATTCAGCTCTTAGCTTTCTTTAGAGCAGCCTAAAGTCTGATCTAAATTACACTGGTGCCCCCATTGGTTGGTTAAGAATCACCAGAGCATAACGTTTTCTCAGGCATGCGCATATCCTCTATGCTGCGTGGTTTGGGAATGGATGGAAAAAATCTGGGACTGATGGGTGTATGCTATTCAAGGATTTTCCTGTGTTGAAGTTATGTTAGAGCTACCCAGCCTCTCATGCTGCTTCAGCAGTACAATACAACCCAATAAATGTCCAAGGATCTGACTCACCCTGTTTACTGTTGGTTTGAAAATTCACACACTGATAAATTAGAAGATAGATCCTGAATGTGCTCTATTTACAATGTTGGATACTGTAGATGTTCCACTAATGTGCTGCATTAGAGAAATCTCCCATGTTGACTTTTTTTGTGAGAGAGAAAGTCAGAAAATAGGCAAGAAAACAAGATCCTTGTACTTTTGAGTTATTAGATTTTTACTGAGGAAGGATGTAAACCAAAACATTAGCTTCAAACACTGTAGCAATTCCTGTACCACTCCCCCACGTCGAAAACGCTTTTGGATATTGCTGGTCTGCAAATGCAAATAACAGGGAAGTGGCCTTCAATCTTGATCAATAATGCTAAATATGGTGTTTTCCCCCCATATATAAAGTATATATTAAACACTTATAAGAATCTCTCCCATGAGTTTTAAGCAGTGTCCTTTGAATGCTGAAAAAGAATTGTTAAGTATTATTCTTAGAAGTAATAAGAAATAATCTCTCTTTCTTTCCACCTGGCACCTATTCCTGAGGATCTCAAAGCAAATTCAAGACAGTGGTTCGGATTCCAGCTGCTTTGCATAGGCTCAGTGATAAAAGCAGGTGGGAAGTTAAATTAAAAAGGCCATCTGAGAATGCACCCAGCAGAACAAACTCTGCACCACAAACTACCCACTCAACTGCCAAGCAAGTGTTGCGTTATGGGGGAAAGGGGAAAGCAGAAGAATGATTCTTGACTTGCATAGCCGTCCCTATGGATCTGCTGCACCACGTATCACTTTGAACACCCCTTAGGGGCTATTTCAGACCCTTGCCCACCTAAGATTGAGGAGAAAAAGGTGACTTGGGACCAATTTTACTTTTGCTCTTTGCTCCACCAAGCATAAAGTATAATTCATATCTTAAAGGTAGGGAGACCAAGGTGAAGGCTGCCCAACATCACTCACAGCATTTCAGTGACACTCCAGAAGACAAGCAAAGTGGCCCTATTCCTGGCCATGCATTACATTTCCCCATGTTTTCTGCCTGTTTGTGTGTGAATGTATTTCCCTCCCTTTCTGATGCTCTTTGCAGGAATGAGTCTTTGGGGAGATGTTCGATTTAGCTACCAATGGCTTGCTTTGAAAAGGCTAGGTTGAAAACCTCCTTGGAAGAGATGTTCATGTTCATGTTCTTAGTTTATCAGCCACTGATTTCAGGGATTGAGCCTGAATAAATGGAGTACCAGGAAACTCAAACAGGCACGACTCCCATATGGAATGTTACAACGTACGCTCTCTTCCGCACCACCCTCTCCTTTTCTTTCCAAGTTAATTAATAACCCTGGATGTTTAACTAATCTAACTTGGACCTGGAAACACCTGGCTTGTATCTCTTAATTAGTGTCTTTAGTATGGTGGGGATGACTGTAAATTATCAAAACAGGTGTTAAATAAGGAATGAGACTTTCCTGATGCAAGAGTTTTGCACGGGCTTTGCAACCTGCCAGCAGTCAAGAATGAATGCTTTGGAGAGGAAAGAGTTAGCACTAGGAACTATATATCCATACAGAAACCTTGAGACTGTCGATTTTGCAGCTACTAGGTTGGACCTTTTTGTACATAACATTGTTTTTTCTCCTAAAAAAGGGAAAATATCAAGCTGGGATATCAGTCCCTTTAAACAGGCTCTTACCTTCTAATTAGAAAATTCTGCCAGAAGGGGTCACTGTGATGCACGCACTGCTGAAGTGTGTGGACGGAGGTATAGCCGGGGAAACACAGTGGAAACAAAGAGAAGATGTTTAATAAGCTTTCTTTCCTCTCCCCTCCCCTTTGAAATGTGGTGTTTGGTTAAAGTCTAAACGGAAGCCTTTGTATTGTTGCAGCGCCCTTTTTTCACATCTCATCTATAGCGCTGGACATCTGATCTTCATTCTTTTATTATTATTCCCTTACATTATGTGGACTGCACTCTAGGCTTGGGATAAGGAACATATATAAAACCTTCAGAAACATTTGTCAAGGTTTCCCATATACTTTCAGGTGGGACAAAACCAGTGGCATAAAACTGCAGACCTTTAGCACGTATGCTAATGGATACCAGCTCCGTGGAGTTCAAACACAACTTCCCAAAAGGTTCTAGTGTGAATACATATAAACTACAACTGAAAGCTGATATATTTTTTTAAACATGATACCTCTTTCCTTTCGTTCTCTCTAATGCATGCGCTTGTTAACATTAGCTTTAAATGATAAGTGTCTGGGTAACTAATGCAGCATTTTGACTATGCATTATGAACGCAGCCTTATTTTTTGGTAAGCAACTTGTTTGAGTACAAAACTGGGTTTTCACAGTTGTTCTTGTTAGCCAAGTTTTCATAACCATTTGGACTAATACTTTTCACTGTCTGGAAACTGTTCACTCAGTACTGGTCCTTTATAGTATGCAAGCGATCACCTAAATCTCAACTGGTATTGTTTTATTTGATGAGACAATTGAAAGTTTTTACACAGGCAAAGAGTGAGCAATTAATAACACATTTTTAGAATAAATTTTCAGATGAAACCATTCATGCTAAAATTTCTAAAAAGTCAGTGATTAAGAACTATATGTATAAATATTCATTGGTAGTCTGGCTACTCATGAATAATAAATAATGTGACCCTATCATTCCCTAGCAAATGAGACTTGGCACTTTTAGTCACCAACATTGTTTGGGTTTTTTGTTATTTTTTAACCAGCTATAAACCTTAAAAAAAAATTTTTTTTTTAAATTTCTGGGGAAAAAAATCTGGAAAAAACTGTAAGTGATTAAAAGACAAATAGATGTATATTATCATATATCTCTCCCTATATAAATTGTATTTGACAAAAAAGACATTAAGAGAACAACAAGAATGCAAAAATATACACTAGGAATATCCCAGCAGAGTTAGTCTCTCAAGCTTTTAGTGTACATAAGCAAAACTAATCAAGTCAATGGAGCAATGCCAGTATATATTGGGATATAGTCATTCTGCTCAGAACTGAACAAAACCTCTAGATTTCACTCTGGAAATCTATACAGGTCCAATTCTGAAAAGCAATGGGAGTAACATATCTTGAATAAGGTTTTCTGGGTTGAGCCCTTAGGGGCAAAGCAATACGCTCGTGATTTTTTTGTCAGTTTTGTTAAATACACTACAGTATTTTCCACTGGGAAATATTTTTTGCTCACTGTTGCTGCATTGTGTAAATCTCCAATTACTGTACTTACATTTATGATCATTTAAAAAAATGCATTTGTCTGAGAGGTAAGGTCTATTTTTGGACTTTTCACCAGAACAGCATCAGACTAAACTGCATCAGGTTTTTCTGGCTGTAAATCGTTCTTCCTGGGCCTGACGTGAAGCCCACTGACATCAACAAGAGTTTTTCCATGGTCTTCATTAAACTCTGGATTAGACCCCTTATTATTATTATTTAAGCATAAAACTAGTCTGGCATAACCATCCTTAACCTCCCTGAAATCTAAGAAAATTTGAACCTGATATATATAGGCTGAATAAACTGAGTAATGAAGGCCTGTTTTCATTAGAGTCTGAACCAGGATCTGAAATGTATACAAGTGAATGCTGAGGAAGTTTGTGTTGGCATCTGGATTCATACTCTGTTGCACCAGCTCAATGACAAACACAACTTGATTTAAGAGTGATGAAAAGCACCTTCATTTTAAGAAGAAAAAGAACATTGAAATGATTGGACAAAATATTTTAACTTCCAGTAAGCTGTCGTTCAAAATAGTGTCCCTAAAGTAAAAATTCTTCCACTTGTCTTGCAGGGCCCTGTATTTATTCATATACTAAACAGGGATTTTTGTTTTGCAACAAAGGTTGCACTTTTGAGTGGAGAGCTTTTGAGAGCCCTTCTCTCTCTCCCGCTTTCTGTGTTAGGCTTCATTTGATAGCTATGAACTGTGGATAAAGAATAAATATGGCTTTTCTGTGCCCTAGGACTTTCACCTGACTTATTTATGTCTGACCTGATAGAACACCACTGACCTTGGAAAGTTTAATTGAGGCTGGGATTATATGGCACAGCTTGAGGCCACCTGAATTTAGAGGGTGTGACACAATCTCTTTCTCTCTCTCGCTGACTGTCTTCTGTGTGCTAATGTGTGTGTTGCCTACACACCCTAAATTGAAATGGTAGTGGTGAAATACCTTGCAAGCTTTTTGAGCGTGGTAACATGAGGGGGAAACCTTACGAGTGCCAGATATACAGCATAATTTTTTCCCCATGCACAGTTCCTTATAGATCTGATTTTTACAGTGGACTCTTTACATTTTATGAGTGTGATTTTGCTTAAGAACTGAGCATTAAAGAGTGGAGGGAAAAATGATGTGGACCTCGTTTATTTAGTTCCACGTGTACATGTTGTGTTGAACATCCCTTTAATTAAATTGTCAAAGTATCTGATGAATGCCGATCATTTTTACTGCTTGTCTTCTTTAGAAAAGTTATAGACATTTTAAACTCTCCTAATTCAGTTATGCATAGGGGAAGAAGTACAGAGGGGAAAAACATAAGAAAGAAAGGTGGAATAAAATGAAATGCCCAGGATATCTCCTAGCCAAACAGTACTATCTTACTGGGGATGGTCCCAAGATGAATATAAACTGCTCTGATCTAGGTTTCACTGAAGCAGAGGCTGACAAATATGCCATATTATGCATGTAGTCATTTTATGGCACAGACTATTGTCCGCTGGAGACTGAGCAGACACTACTAAACTCACATCACCTAAGGCCACAGACTGCACTCAAGATTCAGGTCTAGAGGGGTTTCTTCTCCCATCAAACTGATGTCCTCTTTCTAGGCCCATAGCATTTATTTTCCCCTGCACTCAGAGTTCGACAAGGTCAAAATATTGAGACATCCTAACTAAAGGCACACCGGTGGAATTAACTACTGAATTGATGGAGGGTTTGAATCAATCCAACACTTTATCCATTTGCAGATACATAATCTACAAAACTATGCCCTCAGAAATCAACCTAATGTGTAAAGGCAAAAGTTATCTGTATTTTGACCTTATTTTTAATCTGCTGTCCAGACTGAAACTAAGCCCCCTTCCATTTACACGAATCACATGAAAGAATAAGAGGGTATGTAGCACAAGCAGTTAAGAGCAGACAGAATTCCCCCATCTCTCTCCAACAGCCTATGCCATGAATCAGGATATGTTTTATCATCTTTATAGTCCTCTGCTGTGATGTTAAAGCATATCTGAGAATCTAGCAAGGGGATACCAGGATATCAGAAATGAACAACTCCAGTACAAAGTCTCGCTTGGAAACATATTCTTCACATTACGGGACAAGTTTTGCAATTCAGGTCCAAGTTCTTGGCCTCAGAACCACTAAATTTATAATGCTCCCTCAAAAAAGACAGCTAAGGATGTCCCTTTGAGTAGGTAAATACTCAGCTGGTACAAACCTGAGACAGTTTGATTTATGCAACTCATTTTTGCCACCTGCCATTACAGGCATGCTAAGGACAAGCATAGCCCAAGTAAATGTAAGTACTAGGGCTGTGCAACGCTTTGGTACCTGATTTGATTCAGTGGAGATTCAGAGTCCAAATCTCCGAATCCCAATCGAATCAGAGGACTCCTTAATCTCTCCAAATTGAATCAGAGCCCTCCAAATCGATTCGGAGAGATTCGGAAAGATTTGGCGATTCGGACGTAGACACAGCTTTAAATGTTTTTTCTACATACCTCTAAGTAGCAGGGGCTCATGGGTGCTGTGATGCTGGAGTGCATGGAGTGTCCCACAGAAGTGCAGGGGGCCCTCCATGTGCTTGGCAGCGAACCCGGAGGTGGACCAGAAGCACTTCCAGTCCACTTCCACGTCCACCGGAGAGCACACAGGGGGCCCCCCAGCTCGGCAACTGGTGTCTCCTGGGTCTGGGGGGGACACTCGGGGTCCCCCCATGGACGATCGCCAAGCCGGCCCCCAGAGCACTCCAAGGCAGATGTGGAAGTAGACCAGAAGTACTTCCAGTCCACTTTCAGATTCACCACCAAGTACATGGAGGGCCACCCCTGCACTCCTGTGGGAGACTCCATATGCCCCAGTATCACAGCATTCATAAGCCATGCTGGTACCTTGAGGTATATACTATTTTGTAAACCACAACCAGTTACACTTGGGATCCTAGGGCTACAGCAATGGAAATAAATATTCATAACTGCAAATGGATTGAGCACTGCTTATATTTGAGATTTGTCTCTAGCATTGTGTTGCAACACCAAGAGTTGAAGAGAACTTTGTCCACCTAAGAAGTTAGAAAAGTTATCCCGCAAAGCTGCTGGAATGCAAAAATCCCACCTGTACTGCTCAACCAGTGTGCAGACATTATTCAGAAGAGATAGCACTGTATGTGAATAAGCATCTGCTTGGCTGGTAGTGAAAGTACTTGCAACATGGGGGTGGAGGGGGCAAAGTTTGTGCTAAAGGTCTGAGTGAGCTTACATTAAATCAAAAAATATCAATAAAGCAAATAAATATACATGTGTGATGACATACCAGCACAGGTAAGGCCCCAGCTGGAGTACTGTCCAGTTTGGGGCACCATGGTTCAAGAAAGTTGCTGGCCAACTGGAGAGAGTTCTGGGGAGAGCAACAAAAATGAACAGAGATCTGGAATATATGTTTTGAGAGAAAAAATGGAAATAACTAGGCTAGTTTAGTTTTGTTTAATTTTGTTTCATTTAGTTTAGTGAAGACTGCGGGGAAACACGATAACAGCTTTCAAATACATAAATAGTCACTATAAAAGTTATAAGATCATGAATTGTTCTCCGCATCCACTAGGGATCGGACGAGAAGTGATGGACTTAAATTGTAATGAAGGAGAGTCAGGTTTGATAATAGAAAAACACTTTCTAAATGCATGGGTAGTTAAGCACTAGAATAGACTACCTAGGGAGGCTACAGACTCTCCCTCACTGAAGGTTTTTAAGAGCAGGTTAGAAAAATATCTGGCAGGAATGGTTTAAGTTGAGCTGATCCTGCCTGAGGGCAGACAGATGGACTAGATGGCCTCTCAAGGTCCTTTTCCTTCCCATTTTCTATGATTCTGTAAGCTGCCTGCCACCATCCTGCAAAGGATGACTCTTCTTCAATTCTGAATGAAATAGAGAAGAGGATTAACTCTTGGCTTGCTGGTTAGCAGGAAAGAGGTGTTGCATCTGAGAGTACTACTCTCAGGGAGCATCTACATGTGATGCTGCAGCGACATAGTGTCCACAGGTGTTTACACGTGACCAGCAGCTACTTCGCCGTAGCGGCATGCTCGCCCTTTATAAGGTGCCACTATAGTGAAGTAGCTGTTAATAAATAACCGTGCACCATGCTTACATTATTTAGAAGTACTAAAGCACGGCATAGTAACAATGTCACCATAGGGCAACGTGCCCTCAGAGAAATGTTCCTGGTTCAGCTTGGAATAGTCTGGGATACACCTGGTGCTAAAAGGGGCACAAGAAAGGTGGGCAAGCTCACTTTAACCCCTGAAATGCTTCAATCACACATGCTGCAGGGGTTTAGGCTGTAGTCGTGTTGGTCTAAGGACACAGGCAGACAAGGTTCCTTGGGTGAATCTGATATCTTTTATTAGACCAACCCAATAGTTATTGAGTTATTTTTGAACCCGAAAGCTTGCTCAATAACTATTCTCCAACCATTTGGGTTGATCTAATAAAAGATATCAAATTCACCCAAGGAACCTTGTCTGTCAATCACACATGTGCATTTTTGGAGGTAATTTGGGAAGTATAACCCTAAGGGTAAGTGAACCATTCTTATTGTGTATTTATACACACTATAGGTAACATTTCCAAAGGACATAAGTGGGGGTTTTTTTGGATGATGAATAGGAAATGGGCCCTGAGGAGCATTGGAATACTTTGTTTTTAAGTGTCTTACCCATTTTTGTGCAGTTTTCAAAGTATTTAGGAGTCTGATGATACCAAGTACCTAACCCGCTTAGGTGCTTTGGGGAAACTCCACAGGGCACATCTTTGTAAGGTCAGGTGCATAAATATGTTCGATAGCATAGCCATTTGATACTTCTGAAAATTTGTCCCACTGTACATTGTGACCTACAATCAGTTTAGGACCTTTGTGGAAACAAAAATGGAAGCTTAATGGAGGGGTTTGCACAACATCCTAAGTGCTATGTAGCAGTCCCCTTCTTGTTTTTGGTTTCTACAAAATGTGCGTGAGCCTCAATAGTCCATATCCCATCATATCTGGAATAGGCACATGTCACATGCAGAGATGCTTGGGTTCACAATTTTTCAACCTATGTGCACTGGTTTCTCTCTCCTGCTGGGTGCAGCGACTTCCCTCTCCTCCCATTTGGTGAAGAAATCTCATGTACCCGTGCACGCTGCATAAATTAGGGAACTTGCTAAAAGCAACTGGATCTCATACTAATCTGTACATTCAGCAGTTAGACCAAGATTGTAGGTGGGGTGGCTACACTTATTTCCAACACTAAAGGATCTGGCCTGGAAGATATTTTCCTGAATTATAGAAGTCAGCACATTAAAATTTTTCTTTAGGTCTCACCACAGTTATCAGCCCCAGTTACACTCTTGGTTTTGGACCATAACACTAGCCATCGTGTTGTGTTTCGCTGACTCTCTTTAAAACTACTGTGAAGCTCCTGAGGAGGTTACAGGGATTGTCCTACGTGAGAATAACTGAAATGTATATATTAAAAAACACAAACATTACCAGGAGTCTTTCAGTCATTAATCTGGACTTGTCAAACCTTTAACATGAGTTGACCTGAGCTTATTGTTTCCAAATGTGATTGGAAAAGCAGTGCTAGCAATCGTTCTGCACCCCTGAAGAACTATGGAGACAATAACAAAAAAAAGGGGCTGAAAAAGAATTTGTTGTGTTCCTTATTTATTACATTTTTAATGGAAAGTCAGCAGAGGTCTTATCTGATGTCATTTGGTTTAGGTTCCATGGTACTTTTTGTATTTGACCAAATTCCCTTATCTTCTCATTGCCTATGTTCTGCTCTGCCAGCATCCAAGCAAACTGATATACTTATCTTCAATTTTATAATAAAGTTTTAGCTTCCACAGGATAAAGAAAAAAGGAAAGGAAAACTGCATCTAAGATACTAAACATATCAGCAGTGTCTGCGGTCACGTAGTTATGCAGTTTAGCCTTATTCTTTTCATAGATATTTCCTTGGCTATTGTTGGCTAGACTCTCACCCTAACCAATGTATAGTTTCTTTTTCTTTCTTTTTTTACTGGTAGTCAAATTATGATTTTCTTTATGAATTCAGGAAGCACACATTTTTAAATTGTTCTGGTGATCTGTATTTTCCTGTGATTGGAGATAACAATGACAATGTGAAAAGGTAACTAGTGCTAATAACTGATGCAGGGGAACATGAACTATGCACCCACAAGCAATAACTATGTGGCATCTTCTCACCTTGGAAGTGTTCCTCCCTCACTTTCAGCCACCTCTTTACACCACTTTTCTTCTCAAAGCTCCTTGGTTTGTCCAGTGAATTGCTTGGTTTTGCCTTTTTCTGCTGTATTGAACCCGGCCTCACAAAAGTCATTGACAGTTTCTCCGTTTTCTCTCCACACTCATTCTTCTTGATCTCCGCCGCTGATCTTCACCCTTAGGCTGTCTCTTCCTCTGACTTGGACAAATTTGCCCCATCTTGCTTGTCCTCCAACTCTGCTGTACAGAAACCAAGGAGCAGATGGTAAGAAAGACAGGCCCTCTTCACCATGGGTTTGTTCCTTCAGTCTGTAATGAAGATGCTTGCATTGGGAGACTATAAGGGAAACTTGCATGTGATTCCTCTTTTGCGGATAGAGTGAGACATCAAAATTAAACCAAAAATTAAAGGCAAGCAAACAAACAAAAAGGGCATAAAGGTTTGAGAATTATCAAGGGAATCATTAGGCCAGTCCCTCACCTTAGGTAAATCAGCTTCATGATGGGAACAGAGTGATCCCATTACATAGCATCTTAGGAACTGGCCCAAAGTTAGTTTTATTTTGCTTCTGTAAAAAGCCCAGGAATAAACCAGTGACATAATAGAGATGGCACATATGCAGCAAGCCAGTGTGAAAGGACAAAAAGAAAGGAAGAAAGAAAGAAAAAAAAAAGCCTTGCTTATTTTCTAGACATTATGCTATGACAAAATGTGACGACTACCTCTTTTCATTTCCTGCATGGCCTGCAGGATATCTGAGATTTAGTATCCTATAGCATATTTAAGCTTGAAAAACTTCTTATAGTTTCTTATGAGTCCTAGGGGCTGTGAAAGAAATCACAATGCTTTATATGCTTTATATTAAGTTCCCTCCACTTGGGCGAGATATGCTAATGGCCTAGTACCAAACTCCTCTTGTCATTGACCTGCAAAAGTTGTACATGTGAACCTACGAACACTTCCCTTTCATGGCAGTAAATGAGCTATTTGCAAAAGCAGCTCCACATTCCTTTGCAGTCCTGCCAAATTCTAGCCTGAGACTGTCAACATTACTGTGGCTTCTGATCTAGTGCAGACATCAATTTAAAACCACTTCCATGCACATTTATTCGGGGCTACATATGAGCAGGGGTGCCCAAAGGTGACAGGGTTTTTGCACTACTCTAATCTAGTTACCGCTGAGTTAAAATACTATCGTTACAGTTTCAAACCCCCCAAAGAGGCCAGGCATGTTGAGAGGAGGTCTGCTTATTATGTTTTAAAACTAAGCTAGTTGAAGGAAAGGGTGGCAAAACAGAACAAGTCATTTAGTTTCTTATACCCCCTTCTGCCTTTATACTCAACTTTGATGGATACTGGTCAAGATCTTTAAAAGATTCAGCTGTTCTTAAGGTATTTCAGTCTACCTTGATAGATTGTTTAGAAGTAAAGTGCATTAAAATGTAAGCTGTCTATGTGGGGGGCTTACTGTACATGCCATTGCATTATCCTCAAGGGAAAACAAATTTGATAGGAGTAACCTATTTGAGCCAGAGTGAAAACAAACTTGAGCAGAATCACATCTAAGAGGACTCAAAGTATCCAGAAAGTTAGCTTAATTTTTTTTTTAAGTGGACGTGTGTGTTTGTGCATGTGTGAGAGCTAGCATGTATGTATTTGTACATGATTTGGAGTGCAGATGGAAATATAACTTGAAATCATGTTCTAACTATACCCTTGCAAAGCCTTCCCGCTTTGGTAAAAAATGGTTGAAACAATGTTTTGGGGAGTTTCTTTTGTTTGTTTTAAACACAAAAGGAGAATGAAGCTGGTTTCTTCCTACTTGTGTATCAAGGACAAGTATTGGGTGGTGACAGACCTATGCATCTTTCAATGGTGCCCACCAAAAGCATTGGGCATCTGGACGTGCTCAGACCATGGGACCAAAGCACTCACGACCCATGAGAGAAATGCCATGTTTGGAAGTGGCTGACCCAATCTAGCTGCTGATACAGCAGCACCTCCCTTAAACAAGCGTCCGAACTGCTGTGAAGACAACATTTAAAGATGGCCTCATATATTGGCAGAGCTACTGCCCCACTGGGTGAACTTCTCCTTGAGCAGAGTTGTCTCCGAAAATATTGGGGCTTGCAAACTCCACATCACACATGAATTGGGGAAATGTTGTCAGAGTAATCCCCTCATCCTGGATGAAGGCCCAGGATGATCCACGTGTAGATCCTATACCTTCCTCCTGTAACGCCGCATATGACTGAATAGTCTGCTGAGCTGATTTATTATCATTTGCCTTGCATACTATTTGGCAGCCATATTTCAGATCTCCTACATAAACCAAGGGGTGACAAAACTGTGGGAATGAAGAGGATGCTATGGAAGATAGGAAAGGTACTCTTGCTTTCTGCTAGTGCACTACAGAGTAATAAAGGCAAACACAGGCTATTTCACTACAGCGTCTCGGAGTCTGAGTAAACAGTTTCATGGCAAGTCATAGAGACATGCTTAGTCTGATAGACACATAAAGCCTGAGACACCACTGTGCTTAAAGTTGATGCTGCCAGGAGGTAAGTGGAGTTTGCCAAAGGATGCTTCAATCAATTCCAGATTGCAAAAGAGTGGCAGGTCGGGCTTTTTTGTTATTAATTCCATAGACGGGGATGGAGCTGGGAGTATCTTTGTATGTGTGTGTTCTGTCTGCTTGATAGAAACGCTTCACAGATGACTGTCAGAGTGGTCTCCAGAACTGACCTGGCTGAACACGCGTACTGATGCTCTAATGTTTGGAGTACAGGAGAGTGAGAAAGGAATTAGGGGGGGTAGGGAGTAAGAAAGATATAGAAAGAGCATATTAGAGTCTCATACTGGATGGAGATGTGGGAATAGTTTTGGTTGGGTCACAAACCTGTTGCCAGTCTCTTGGCACATGTTGTGCAGCTGTGGAAGAGCCCTTGACACACCCCACATGCACTGGGGCATTTAATGACATGGCAATGTCACAGCCTCAGTCAGAATTTCCAAGCTGTACGGAGGCTCTCCAGACCTGCATGCACTTTCATGGCTCAATACTGGGCTCAACAAGTTGCTGCTGCATCTGGGCCACATCTCACTGGGCCTGGGTATTGCTTGGCTTCCTTTGGTCTGAGTAAACTGTGATACTAGCTCCTTCCTTGTCCTCTCTGGCCGCATGCAGATGAGCGCAGCTGTGCGGTGCATGGCACCGCAGACACATCTGCAGTGCCATCTACTGCACATTCAGCTGTTTTCTGCATTGCAAGGGAGCAGCACGGCGGGTTGACCCCCTGGATATCCAGGGGTCAAAAAACACTGTGCAGAAAAAGTTGGAGTGGCACACACAGGGACAATACATACCGCTTGATACCAGAGCATGGCCGGCCAGAGCCATACTCTGGTTGCTGGCCAAACTCCAAAGTGGCAGGATCGCCACTGCTGCAGCCCCAAGAGGCCCCCAGGATCCAGGTAAGGGTAACCTGCTACATGCCAGAGGGCACATGACACACGTGTCCCCCAGGAACAACTAGCAGTGCCACAAGCTGTCCCATTGCTAGTTGTCCCCAGGGAACCAAACATCCATGCTTGTGCAGACATGGCCTCCGGGTACAGGCTCTTTGTCTGTTGCTCCTTCTCAGAAATGGGCTTTGTAGCCCAGCTGCCCTAGTACCCTACCACCACTGCTGACCCCCCAGACTCCCCAGCAGCTTAAACACAACCTTTCCTAGAACTGCCGCCTTGTGGGTACCCTGGGCTTATAATTCACCTCTTTGGGGCCAGGCAAATGTTGAAACCAAGAGAGACAGACTTTGCATGAATTCCAAAATCAGTCACATTTTACTTTAGCTGGCACAAAGAACAAACAGATCTAGACAAAAATTGTAAAACTCTTTGCCTCAGTTTCCCCCCAGTAGGGTCTTTGAGCCTAGCTCAAAATGCTCTAAGTGGTCCAAGACTCCCAACACTCTCCTGTACATGGTTTCAGCTCCAAATAATGGACTCTTTCTTCTATACAGCCAGGTTGTTTTTTCCTTGGCTAGTCCCACAGTTAAACCTAACCCCTATAATAGGAAAGCCTACCTTTATTCTTCTGCCTAATTTTCTTTCATCTGTGTTAGGGCCTCAGATTCCCCCACAACTCTCACTGGCTCTGTAGCTTTTAAGACTCAGCATTAACACCTGTTGTTTGTTCTGCTTCTAAGGAAATCCTACTGCTCTAAAACCACTCCATGCAGATCATTTTTGCTGAACTTGTTTTAGGCACCTTATTGTCCTAAGCTGCTCCTACTTGAATGGGAGCTACCAAGGTTTAGTGACCTTACATTGTCCCTTGGCCAGGGGGACACATGTCTGTGAGCATATGGCTAACTCCAGCTCACTGTGGCATTCAATGGTGCCGTAGTTTCATAAGTTTTACATAGATTTCCTCAAGTTCTCATATACTTTCTTGGCTCAGTTACTGTCATGGATTCTGATTCAATCTCTTTGTTTAGTAAGACTTGTATCTTGGCCTCAGCCCTTAACAGTAGGAGGCTTGCCTTTCCCAGCTCAGTTTTACTCAAAGGAACCTCGCTGGGAGGAAGCCAACGTGAGGTCCTGATGGAGGTTATGAAGACCTTTATACTCTCCAAAGTTCTGTCAAGTGATGGCTGTCACAGACTTTACTGTCTATCTGGCACACGTGCAGTACTCATCGCTGTACTTGGAGTCATGATCTTCTGCTCTGCATCCACACAGGGGAGAAAGGAAGATAGTTAAGATGCTCCCTGTCTTCTCTGTGTAGGACCTCTGCAGTGTGGTAGGAAAAGCCACCATTGCTGGGCTGCTATTGCTCCTTTCCCACAAGCACATGAAAATGCACAACTAGAAGCAAGGAATGGGGAGAACCTGAATTCTGCCTTCACAAATCCTCAACAAGAACAACTAAGCTAGCACAGAGGGGGGTGTTGGCACCACCTGGTCAAGTTAGGTGCCATTTACTTCTCTTCAGAAGGAGATGGGCATCAGTGACCATTCTGCACCTGGGACAAAATAATGATGGGTAGAGTCTTACTCAGGGCAGGTGGTAACTATATAAGGGAGCCCCAGAGTATAATCACAATATGAAAGGCCACGTGTGCATTGAATTCCTCAGTTCAAGAAACAAGAAGATTTTCATAGATTTCATAGGCATTTGGGCTGGAGGGGACCTTGGAAGATCTTTGAGTCCAGCCCCCTGCCCCAGGGGCAGGAAGTCAGCTGGGGTCATAGGATTCCAGCAAGATAAGCATCCACATTTCTCTTGAAGGCATTCAATGTAGGTGCTTGAACCACCTCCGATGGCAGGCTATTCCAGACCTTGGGGGCCTGGACAGTAAAGAAGTTCTTCCTTATGTCTGGCCTGAAACAGTCTTGCAGAAGTTTATAACCGTTTGACTTTGTCATCCCTTGGGTCACTCTGGTGAACAATCGTTCCCCCAGATCCTGGTGATCACCCCTGATAAACTTGTAGGTGGCCATCAGATTACCCCTGACCCTGTGCTTTTCCAGGCTGAAGAGTCCCATAGCTCTCATTAAAAAGCTATATTTTAAAAGATATTTTTCCTTTCTTCTAACCATGGGACTGTGCTTATGAAACAGTGGCATCTACACAGTTGGGCATGACATCAAAATTCAGAGAAGCAGAATAGCTTCTCTTTCTATCGGGACAGGCCTGTGCATCATAGATGGCTGCAGGCTGAAATTCCCTGTGACCTCCAGTACAAACTAGTTCTCTGACTTCACCTCGACAAGCAACAGATTGGTTCAAATACTGTTTTATTTGATCTGTTATCCCATCTTTTTGGAGGTCCAGGTAGCCTTTTTTTTCTCTGATTATATTCCCATGGAATACACCTTAAAATACTACCAGAGGTACCCTGTTTTGTGAGATTTCCAAACCACTAGCGAAGCCACAGTATATTAATACAGACAAACCTTAGATCAGCTCCAGAATTTCAAATGTCTAGCGGCCTAGCAAATCAACTCTTTTCATGTTCCCCCATCTCTCCCCTATCGAAACAAACTGAGGATTCAAGAGCAAAATGAGAAGCGAAACAAAATCCAGCAACACAAACAACGAACACGTGCGCAAGCACATACATACGTGTAGAGGACATGCAATCATGCAGACAAATAGGATTACAGTCACAAACCCGAGAAGCAAACATCCCTGGATGTTGGCATTGGAGCCCTTCTCTCCTTATAATTAGTATCAGTCCTTGGGTCACATTTTTCTTGTGTGTGTGTCACAGAGAAATAGATGTCAGCATGCATTTGTGTGCTTGTATGCACAAGTATGCATTTACTACTTTTGTTCAGTGTATTTACCATGCTTATTTACTGCTTTCCTCATTTTGGGTTTTCATCTTTTTTTCTTTTTTTTTTTCTAAATTCTCTGCAGTCCACAAAGTACCTAAAAACTAGTAGGCAGAGTTTGATTTATACCATGAAGAAAGAGATTCCCACACTATGATTCTAACACTGCTCAAAGCAGCATCCTGAAGTCACAGGCTATCTTTCCTAAGCTTAAAATTTAAGATTCACCAGAGTGCGAAGGTCAATGGGAGAGTCAGGAAAGGGTAAATGGTCTGATATGATTACACTCTGTCTGAACCAACCTGACTTTCCCAACAAAAATGTATCAAGAACTGAAGACAATTCATGGATTTGAATTTCTTTTTAGAGACCCTGCCAGTGCTGTATTTGAGAAACCCTGCCAAATGGTTTAGGCCCAGGCCTTGTGTTTTGTATTAAATAAGAGAATTTAATAAAAACTGTTTATGTTTCAATGGCATCAGAAAATGTAATAATAATCTATGGAAAAATGCCTCTTTCTCCAAGTTCAAATTCTTACTCTTTCTTGAAACATTGTGAACAAAAGCACAACTGTATGGAGTTACTGAATGACAAACAGAAATGAAAGGTATGTTGTGCAGAGTAAAGAGGGCCATGACAAAAGCCCAATGCATGGAAAATAAATGATCAATATATGTGATGAAAGCAGTTAGGAGTCAGATCTACAGCGTGTCTAAGACAACTAGTAACTCAGGGAATGTCTCTACTGTGACTCCAGTATACTGTCATGACCTAACTTTAAACTAACTCAGTACTAACTAATTAACAGTCTAGCCACGGCATTACAGAGGGTAATTTCCTTACATCTTGGAAGTGTAAAGAGCAGAGATTGCTTCTTCTGCGACTTCAGTGTAGACATAATTTCAATGTTACTCCACTGAATTCAATAGAACTACATCAGTTTACACCAACTAAATATCTGCTTCTAGATGTTTAAACTAAGATTTTAATTAGTGAGTAATTTGTTCCCCCAAGATAAGAATCTAGTATCCTTCTCCCCCCAGAATACCAGCAGTTAGGAAAATAACATTGCAAAGAAATCCCAGTAAGAATGGTAAAAATCTATAATGCCTTATGGACCCTTTTTTGGTTTGTTTTTATTTACTTTTTTAAAGCCCGGATGGATCCGAAACAAAATGATGGCTCTAACACACACGCACTTTTGAGGGAGAGGGTTGGATTCTTAATCTTGAATCAAATTTTGTTGTTGCATCTAATAGCAGCTGAACCTCCATTAACTGAAGAACATTTAAACTTTGGAGCTTTTGAAATTTTTATCTGGATTTGAATTCTGCAGTATGGGTCCATCCTTAGGTTGTTTTTTTTTAAACAGTTGAAGCTCAATAAACTCTGAGTTCAAATCTTGTATAAACAGCATCTAAAATTACATACTGTTTTCTCATGTACACCTATACAATGCAAAATTCAAGTTTGCCCAATTTGGCTCATTATTATATTAGAAAAAACTCATGGGAGGTCTAGAATTTCCTGGTTTCATCCTCTCCTGGGAAAAGGAACCATAGATGTGTGAAAATAGAAAATAATGAAAGCAAATATTAATCAAATCCATTCATTTCTGGAGCTAGAACCAAATACACATTTTCTGTTCCTTGGGAAGTGCTTATATTTCTTTATCCCCTCCCCCCACCCCCTCTTTCTTTTATCCTTCTAAATCAAACAAAACATTTAAATGTCTTACTTATTTTTTTTAAATGGGTGGGGTTTAAGGCAAAATGTTTTGTTTTGATGTGTATTTTAAATGTTACATTATATTAAAATTTAGAAAATTTAAGTGATAAAATAAAATAATAAAGTAACAAAATAATAACAAAAGAAAAGCTTTCTTTGTGAACCATGAGATGAGTGAGTTCAGGATCCTGAGGAAAGGAAGGATGGAAAGCAGCACAGTAAGGACCCTGGACTTCAGAAAAGCAGACTTTGACTCACTCAGGGAACTCATGGGCAGGATCCCCTGGGAAGTCAGTCTGATGGGGAGAGGAGTCCAGGAGAGCTGACTGAACTTCAAAGAAGCCTTATTGAGAGTGCAGGAACAAACCATCCGGATGCACAGGAAGACTAGCAAGTATGGCAGAAGACCAGCTTGGCTTAGCAAGAGACTCTTCAGTAAATTAAATCACAAAAAGAAAGCTTATAAGAAATGGAAACTTGGACAAACAGTAGGGGTGTGCGAAGTGGGCCCTATTCAGTTTGGATTCGGATTCATCCCAAATCAAGGACAATGATTCAATTCATTGATTCAGATCACTGTCCCTGATTCGATTCAGCTGAATCCGAATCTGAAGATTCGATGCTGATTCAGAGAATCAGTGATGCAGACACAGACACAGCTTTAAAAGTTTTTTCTACATACCTGGAAGTACCAGCATGGCTTGTGAATGCTGCAATGTTGGGGCAGGTGGAACATCCCACAGGAGTGCAGAGGAGCCTTCCATGTGCTCAGTGGTGAACCCAGAAGTGGACTGGAAGTAGAATCATAGAGTCATAGGGCTGAAAGGGACCCCAAAGGATCATTGAGTCCAGCCCCCTGCATGAGCAGGAAAGATATGTGAGTCAGATGACCCCAGCCAGGTGACCGTCCAATCTTCTCTTGAAGACCTCTAGGGTAAATGATTGCACCACCTTTGGGGGGCAGCTTGTTCCATAGTCTGGACTCCCTAGTTGTAAAGAAGTTTTTCCTAATGTTCAGCCTGAAACTATCTTCCAGGAGTTTGTGGCTGTTGTTTCTAGTTTTCCCCCAGGGTGCCCTGGTGAACATTTGTTCACCGAGCCCCTGATTTAAGCCTCTGATATAGCAGTAAGCTGCAATCAGGTCCCCTCTCAGCCTTCTTTTGTTTAGGCTGAAGAGTCCAAGATCCCTCAACCTCTCCTCGTATGGCTTGACATGTAAGTCCCTGATCATATGGGTGGCTCTTCTCTGGACCCTCTCAAACTTTAGCATGTCCTTGTTGAAGTGCGGCGCCCAGAACTGGATGCACTACTCCAGCTGCAGCTGCACCAATGTTGAGTAAAGTGGGAGAATCCCTTCTTTGGATTTACTGGAGATGCATTGATTAGTGCATGCCAGAGTTTTATTGGCTCTAGCAGCTACTGCATCACATTGCCAGCTCATATTCATTCTGGTGTCTATTGTTACCCCCAGATCCCTTACATTTGTAGTGCTGGTCAGTTAGCAATGCCCAGCCTGTAGGTGTGCTGGGGGTTCTTCCTTTCCAGATGCAGCACTTTGTATTTCTCTATGTTGAACCTCATCTGGTTCCGTTCTGCCCAACATGCCAGCCTGTCTAGGTCTGCTTGTATCTGCAGCCTATCTGCAGCTGTGTCCTCACAACTCCATATCTTCTGGTACTTCCAGTCCACTTCTGGGTCTGCCAGGGAGCACGTGACCCTCCCCCCCATGCCTCCCCAGCTCAGCAATTGGCTGTGGGGTGACCCCAGGTGTCCCCCTCAGACCTAGGAGCCAGGAAGACATGGGGAGGGGGGCCTGCATGCTCCCCGGCAGACCCAGAAGTGGACCAGAAGCACTTCTGGTCCACTTCTGGGTCTGCTGCTGAGCGTGCTGGGGAGCCCCACGCACTGCTGTGGAATGCTCCATGCACCCCAGCATCGCAGCATTCATGAGCTGCCTGCTACCTAGAGGTATATAGAAAAAACATTTAAAGCTATGTCTCTGTCTGAATTGCCAAATCTTTCCGAATCTCTCTGAATCGATTCAGAGGGTTCTGATTGGATTCGGAGACATTAAAGGATCCTCTGATTTGATTCAGATTCAGATATTTGGCCACCGAATCAGGACAAATCTCTGCCTAATCGAATCAGGGACTGAAGCGTCACACAGCCCTAACAAACAACTAGGGAAGAGTATAAGAGCATTGCTGGTGATGCAGGGATGAAGTCAGGAAGACCAAAGTGCAATTGGAGTTGCATCTAGTAAGGGTCATGATAGATAATAATAAGGGTTTCTACAAGTATGTCAGTAACAAGGGGAAGATCAGGGGAAGTGTGAGTCCCTTACTGAATGGGGGAGGCAAACTAGTGACAGAGGATGTAGAAAAGGCTGGAATACTCAATGCCTTTTTCACCTCAGTCTTCACACGCAAGGTCAGCTCCCAGACAAACGGAACCAGGAAGCACAGTTTGGGGAGGAGGGGAGCAGCCAACAGCAGTGAAAGAACAAGTTAGGGATTATTTAGAAAAACAGGACATATACAAGTCCATGGGGCTGGATGAGATACACCCAAGGGTGCTGAGTGAGTTGGCTGATGTGACTGCAGATTGAAGAGCCACTGGCCATCATCTTCGAAAACTACTGGTCCCAAATGATTGGAAAAGGTCAAATACAGTGCTCATATTTAAGAAAGGGAAAAAAGGAGAATCCAGAGAACTATTGACCAGTCAGTCTCACCTCAGTCCCTGAAAAAATCATGGAGCAGATCCTCAAGGAATCCATCTCAAAGCATTTGGAAGACAAAAAGGTGATTAGGAGCAGTCATATATTCTTGTGACCTACTTTTGGGTTACAACCCATGGGTTGAGAAACATTGCTCTATGCCATCTTCCAGGTCATTGATGAAGATATTGAACAAAACCAGCCCCAGGACTGACCCCTGGGGCACTCCACTAGATACCACCTGCCAACTAGACATTGAGCCATTGATTACTGCTCTCTATTTCTTCTCTCTGAGCCTGATGCTCTAGTCAGGTTTCTATCCACCTTACAGTCCATCTAGCCCATCCACCTTACAGTCCATCTAGCCCATACTTCTTTAGCTTTCCTGGGAGAATGTTGTGGGAGACTATCAAAAGCCTTACTCAAATCAAGGTATACCCCTGCATCCACAGAGCTGACTATCTCATCATAGAAGACAATCAGGTTGGTCAGGCCAAAAGGAATCTCATGAGATTCAACAAAGACAAGTACAAAATCCTGCACTTAGGATGGAAGAATCCCATGCACCACTACAGCCTGAAAGGCTAGGCAGCAGCTCTGCAGAAAAGGACCTGAGGGTTACAGTGAACAATAAACTGAATATGAGCCAGCAGTGTGCCCTTGTTGCCAAGAAAGCTAACGGGATACTGGGCTGCATTGGAAGGTGTGTTGCCAGCAGGTCAAGGGAAGTGGTTATTCCCCTCTATTCAGCACTGGGGAGGCCACATCTGGAGCACTCTGTTCAGTTTTGGACCCCCCACTACAGAAAGGATGTGGACAAATTGGAGAGAGTCCAGCTGAGGGCAACAAAAATGGTTCGAGTGCTGGGGCACATGACTTCTGAGGAGAGGCTGAGGGAACTGGGCTTATGTAGTCTAGAGAAGAGAAGACAGGGGATTTAATAGCAGCCTTCAACTCCCTGAAGGGGTGTTTCAAAGAGGATGGAGCTGGACTGTTCTCCGTGGTGGAAGATGACAGAACAAGTAGCAACAGTCTCAAGTTGCAACAAGGCATGGGCGATTGGTGCCGCCTGAGGTGGGGGCACGTGCCAACCCTGTGACCAGTCCCACTGACCGGGGGGCGGGTCCCCCTCACAGCCGATCTTGCTGCCCGAGGGGAATCCCCGATAACAGATCTCACTGCCAGGGGAAGTTCCCCACAGCCAATTGCTGTGATCACTGCAGCCACTTCTGGGAGTTGCTGCAGTCATTTCTGGGAGCGGCTGCAGCAATCAGCCAGCGCTTGCAGTGGGGGCACTGGCGCTCCCACCTGACCCCCTGCCCATCGCCTAAGCAATGAGTACAGCCTATCAGGGGGTGCACCAGTGCTCTCAGGGGGTGCACATGAACCTCCATGCACCCCCTGCACATTGCCACTGCAACAAGGGAAGTTTAGGTTCGATATTAGGACGAATTTTCTCATGAGGACGGTAATAAAGCACTGGAACAGGTTACCCAGAGGGGTGGTGGACACTCCATCCTTGGAGGTTTTCAAGACCCGGCCAGACAAAGCTTTGGCTGGCATGATCTAGTTGGGGGCAGTCCTGCTTTGAGGAGGAGGTTGGACTAGATGTGACCTCCTGAGGTCCCTTCCAACCCTAATTTTCTATGATTCTATGACGTTTCATAACAAACAGTCACAGAAACAATGCCAAAAATTGAAATCGTCTATGCTGATAAGGTTAGAAATGTTTGTCCTCATTGAAATATTTTCTCAAATTTTGAACAAAATTGTGTCAACATTGATGTATTCTTATATAGCATTTTTGACCTATAAAAAATAGGCCATCATCACTATATATAGAGTAACTTCCAAAGATGAAGATCTTATCCTCTTTGACTGAAATTCACTGGTGTTCAAAGGGCCAGTACAAGCTCTATGAACTCATATAATTTATTTAATCATTCACAATAGTGAACGTGTGGGCCCCAGGTATTAGATAGTCCTCGGACTGGCTACTTGAAAGGAATGCATTTCTCTCCCTGTAATCTCACCAGTAGAGGAAAACATGATTACAACAGTCACACAGAAACATTGGGACCTTCCAAAGACTCCATTCTAGAAATGGGCTCTGTTTTTCCTGTTTTTGCCTTTCTGAGTCTGTTAACCTGATTTTAAAAAATCAAACAAAACAGAACATGATAATAGAAAGAGAATGTCTTCAAAAGCAAATGGATACAGCTTTTAAGATAGCTCTGAGAACAGGCCCAGCATAATGTTAGCCATGTATATTCCAAATGGCTCCAGTGTTAGTTACCAGACCTTGAGAAGTGCGAAGAAAGGATAAATTGTAGGCTAAACTCAGGAGGAAAATGAGAAGACGGAATGCACATTAGTCAAAGAAAGAAAAATAATATCCCAGAAAATGAATAAGAGATAAGTATCCTCAGAATAATACTATATAAATACATTTGCTGTAGGTCACATAAAAGATTCATGGCACACACATGTACAGGTCAAATTACCTTTAAATATTAAATTTCTTTCCAGCAGTGGAGAATTTCAGATTTATGCTGTTTTCATAAGGAAAAAGGATGCATCCATGCATTATTATTTGTTGACAAATGATAGAATAAGAGTTAGTGTGCTAGAGTTGGGTTAGAGACAGTATTTTACATAGCAAAAAAATAAGGAATCATCATGATTTTTATCTCCCCTAAATGGAAAATTCTGCTTTCTTTTGGCTCATTAAACCAATATTATTTTACCATGGAACCATAAAAGTTAGCAATGGAGAACACCGATTAGGTCACTTATAGTAGTTCAGTCCTCTGCCACTGCCATATTTTTTCCCTTAGGGAATATTTTGTCCATCTGAGTTTTAAAGACTCAAACAATAAGGTTTCTACTGCTTCCCTTGGGTGACAATTCCACAGGCTAATACACTTCACTATTTTGATATATTCATACTAATAGTATTCTAGTCTTATCAGTGGCAGGAAAAAGGGAGACTGCAAACACTTAAGACATGGCAGGATAGAGTCTAAAAGTCAAAACCAGAAATAGTTTGGCATAGGAGATTGAATAGCTCAAACAATGGGTGGTGTGCTTTTACTACTAGGTTCAAATCTGCCTTATATCTATTCATCAACTGCACTGCTATCATTTCACTCTTTCATGACCTATTGTGAAGTGAGTGGTAATAGTCAAGCTACTTACCAGTGAGTAGTTGTTCTACATTAAAAACATCAGCAACATTTAAAGGGGAATTTAAAGGGATTTAACCCATTTTTCTACATGATTACATTACAATTTCTTTGACATTATTCATTGGGCAAGTTCACTATTCCAAGTATTTTACAAGTGCTTAAGAGACCCAATTCGGGGTTAAAGTAGTCATGTGCTAAGATGATCCGTACCCAGAGAGTTTGCAGTCTAAGGAAAATAATTCAATACTTCTTTCAAAATACTTGATATACTGAACTAGACTTGGTTATCTAGTATTCACCACAAACACCAGAGAAATGTGTTGCTACTCCCAGGGTGCATCTACATGTGCGCTTAACTGCACAGTAGACTAATTTGCTGAGGTGTAAAACATTGCAGTCTACAGGTGCAACACTATTTATTAGACCACAGTAAACTAATTTTTGCCATCATAAGATAGTGGTTGAGGACAGTACTATCTTACGGCGGCAAAAATAACTGAGTGTAAACACGTGTAAATGCTGATCCAGGTGTACATTTGCATCCAGTCAACCCAGGCAGCAGAGGGTCAGACTCCTGCCTGCCAACTAGCCACACAGCTCCACTCTTTGGGCAGTCTTGTGCCCCAGCCGGCCCCTCTGCTGCCTGATGCCACAACTCAGAACCCAGGGCCGATCCCCAAGCCTGCTGACACCCCAAGGCTGCTCCACCCCAGCTCAGACTGCTGGAGTCCCAGATGCATGTGTAAATGCTGTGCCTGGGAGCAGCTGACTATGCCAGCACAAACTATGCCAGAGTTTGTTGAGCCACACTAATAGCATATGTAGATGCACTCCCTGACTAGATGAGCCTTCCACAGCTCCCAATAAACTCAATGGAAAGACTCTCTTTGACTTCAGCTAGATACAAACTGAGACTAAAATAAAAAAGAAGCGAGGGACATGCTTCTGGGACTTTAAATCTGTTTTTATGAGGAGGCTCTGGAAAAGCAGAAATATGGTTTATAGAAACTTCGAGCATTTTTTTTCCCTGGTTGGTCCTAGAAGACCTTGGCCATGGCATCGTTGTTAAAAACCAAAAAAAATAGTTTGATGTAAACTTATGGAGTTTCAATTTTATTTAAATTATATTCCAGGTGCGGACACACACACACACACAAACTGCTTTAGTTAGATAATGTCACATTATTTTATGCTCTATTTAATTGCTCTAGAGAAGAATCATGGGGACCATGCCCCACCAACCAATGTCCAATCACATATGAATCACACCAAGCACGCTGCATTTCCCAATCACTAATTTTCTGAAATCGCCACAATCAGTGGCACAAAGTTGAAAGTGTAAAAGCCTGCTCCTAAGTGTAGGTAGTGGGCAAGTCCCTGTCTAACTAATAGACCTTTGTGACATGATTTTGATGAAGGATATCTAAAATCCAGTACCTGCCCTGTGTTTTCTCCCAGTTCTTATTTGCCTATAATCACTTCTAGCTACTATGTGGTCACTATTTGCAACTGCAGAGTTTTTTCATTGTTGAGGCGTTTTCACTCTTACTTAAATCCAAAGAAATACTAGTCAAAATATATTATACAATGCTATGAATAGTACTATGATTGCAGTATTATAATATTATTTTGATGTGAACTTAAAATTTGCAGTTCTAGGCTGTGTCCAGATGAGCACAGACATTTGTTTCCCTGAGGACAAGTAGCAGCAGCACACCTTGTGCCGTGCAGGGGAGGGCCGGCACAAGTTGCGCCCCCAGCTACTTGTCCCTGTGAAACGCCTATGCCATGTGCACTCTGGTGCGTGGCAGGTTACTGCAAGTGGGATAGGGAAGGCTGGGGACAGCAACTGTGCTGGTCCCAGCACCCTTACCTGGAGTCTAGAGGCCTGCCAGGGCTGCAGCTGCGGTGCCTTCTGCAGCTGGGAGCCTGGCTGACAGCTGAAGCATGGCTCTGGCCAGCCACGCTCTGGTTTTGGGTGGCACATACTGCCACCACATGTGCTGTCCCACTTTTTTTGGCACGGGTGTTTTTGACCCCGTAATCTCCCAGTGTTAAAAAAAAAAACCCCACACTGCAAGGTAGCACCATGGGGAACGCCTGCATGTTTATTGTGTGGCACTGCAGATGGGTCTGCGGTGCCACGTACCTCAAGTCTGCACTTGTCTGGGTGCAGCCCGAGTGTTCACAATGCCACGGTCACCACAGCATCTGTGTCGGAAAGCCATTTATTTATTTATTTATTCTATTTGTGGCTCTTGTTTTCCTTGTTTCCCTTCCCAGGCAACTCCTGCGTACCATCTGGCACAAGTGAACTGGCTAACTCATTTTCCAAAGTACATACCTCAGCCTGCTTCAACATCTCTCACTTTCCTACACGGGGCTATCAGCACAAAAGACTTTATATGTTTCAACTTTAACATGGACGGTGCTTGCCGTTCTTCTTGAACGGGAGGCGGTTCTCTCCTCCTCCTCCTCCCCCCCTCCCCCCGGCCTCCTGCTTTGTGTTTTATCTCTCTCTGTAAAGTTGTGTGATTATGGATACAGAAGTTACCACACAAACAGGATAGAATTCACCACAATGGATGTTTTGTTCATATACATTTCACTGTCTGTCTCTCATCAGAGGGTGGCTATCATCTTCACACTAACAATATCCCTGGGTAAATGATAAAGTCAAGTCTGGAGTAAAGCTAGACGTTTTATCAGCATGTTCAAACTATCCCCTTACCGCTCCATACTTGCCAACTGCACATCCTTTTTCTACACAAAGACTCAATGCACATTTAAAGGCACTTATTGCAGCCAGTGTTTGTTTGCAGAAAGGGTGTGGGTCCTACCTGCTCCAACAGTCGCTTTGAATGCTTGTTCTCTCATCACTGAGAGAAAAATCAGGCTCTACAGTTTTCCTACCTGACATTGTCTTGGCTCAAGTTCGAAGTTACTTTGCTCCTTGCCAGCTCATTCTTCTTCATTCCTCTGTTGATGTTCAGTGATGGATTTCCCCTCCACCGAGGATGTAGTCAGTCCAGTGTCTTACTGCACTTGCAAATTCACCGCACAAACAGGATAAAAGATGCAAAGTTCTGAAGTCCCTATATGTTGGCACAAGAAAGGGATAGTGGAAGACCCTAGTATACGATCCATATGCTCAAAGGAAGAGAAAAATAACTCTCCGCATTCCCTCCTGATTTCAAATTTGGTCATCAATTTAACTGTGTGAAAGAACTTGCATCATGAAGCATGTTCACCTGTATCTTGCCAGGAGGGGATTGATAGGCAATATTTCAATAAAGATTTAAACAGAGAAAACAGTGCTGGGAAGTAAGGCAATACTTGCACTTATTTACTTCTTTCCACTTCAAAAATGTTGAAGTGAATGGGTGGGGGTTTTTTGCAAGTAGGGGCATTCTCCCTTCTCCCCCAATAAGAAGAAGAGTTTATTGCATCATTAGGTATAGGTATGTATCATTAAGTATAGGTGAGTCATTGT
>NW_005842148.1:1824048-1833546 GCF_000455745.1 Alligator sinensis | reverse complement strand
TTCATCGCATCCTTTCATCAGTCCTGCTGAATTGCATGCAATGCAATTGTACAGTGCATCCATTTGTCCCAAACATTTTTTTCTTAATCTTGCCTACTTGACATATTTACTCGAATAGAATATGACCCTGATTATAAGATGACCCCTCCAGTAATTAGATTCTATATATGGAAAATTTATACATTTGTTACAATTTTCTGAGTACATTATCTAAGTATTAAGGGTTTGCCTTGAATTTGTGCCCCTCCCACTGCTACAGCAGGGAAAGTACATTTGGGGGTCAGATAGCCCTTTGCTCTCTTCTTCCCCACAACTTTTTTCCTTCCCTCATCGCCTTACTATCAGACCCTACTCTCCCTAATTACTTGGAAGTAAGAATCAAATTTAGAAATGATTGGCTGTAGCAATTTGAGTATAGCACCCAGGGGTATAGGTTGTACCTATTCCAAATATTTGAGTTGGTCTAATAAAACTATATATCAGATGATATTGGATTTACCCTAAGAACCAATATAGTACCCATGCATGTAGTTTATCCAAAATTGATGCATGCTACCTTTCTTGAAACTGCTGCAAGTTTTAGCACAGGTATTCCATAAACACACTTTTGAGCAGCACTTTAGCACCTATTGACATGTAGTACAAACTGTGCATGATAATAGCCCAAACCCAAAGGTTCATGATTTACCACACAGTTCATTGCACTGGGCCCTACCAGAATCAACAGCATTGCAAGCCATGGTGACTCCACAGCTCAGCACTGCTCAGTATGTGTGTATTCCAGATACCTCCCACAAAGGATCTCGTGACTGGAACCATGTGTTCTTATCACAAGTCCTGGGATGCTCCAAAAATGTATATGACAATGTGGTGCAGGGCAACCTGGTCTGACTTCACCTTATGGAGCACGGGGCCACACTAAGCATATGCACCAGGCTGAGAGAGGGGGCAACAGAGGGATTCTGGGTGAATCCCAATGCCTTGGCTCACCACGA
This sequence comes from Alligator sinensis, assembly GCF_000455745.1. NCBI lineage: Eukaryota > Metazoa > Chordata > Crocodylia > Alligatoridae > Alligator > Alligator sinensis. The sequence continues at coordinate 1,832,551 of NW_005842148.1, read as the reverse complement.
TGACTTGACAAAGAGTCAGCAGTAAGAGTGACAGCGCTTATTGGGCACTACCATATATCTTTAGACTGTGGTAGGTTCCTATCCTCATGCTTGTCCATTATGGGCCGTGTGTTTTATAGTCATGCTCAGTGTTGAATCACCTTTATAGCTGGTTTCCATTGCTGAGCACATGCTGCTTTTGCCAGCAGTTTAGTTATAGACACTTTGTTTTGTGAGATGTCCTTGTACCTTGTACAGCAAAAGCTCTGTTATCTGGCACTCATGGGGAATGGGGGGGTGCCAGATAACCAAATATGCTGGTTACCTGAGAGGCGTCTTTGCCTGGTTGGGCAAAGATACCCCTCCCGCTGCGTCTGGTGTGTCAGTATGCCAAGAGACAGGTACCGTGCTGCCCCTCCTGCCCTTCCCCTGGTGTCAGTGTGTCAGGGGACAGGGAGAGAGGCCCCATGCAGGTAGCTTTGCCCCAAGCCATGGCCTGAAGTGGGACTTGGCAAAACTGGAAGTCCCACTTCCAGTCTCGCTTTTGCCACATCAACCAGCATCGACCGGCATGACAGTTAATAGAGTATGCCGGCTAATGAAGTACCAGATAATGTGGCTTTTACTGTACATAATTATAAGACATCTGGAACTTTTTGATAACTGATCCTCAGGAAAAATAAATTCTTACTGGAATGAGTGCAGAGAAGGTCAAAGAGGATGGAAATCAAGGAAAAGGAGAAGGTTAAAAGAGCCTGGGTTTTTTAACCTACCAAAACAAAGGTAGAGAGGGCATGTGCTTCTGTCTATGTTCTCCCTCTATAGCATCGTTTTCTGCTGCTGTCAGAGACAGAATACTAGACCGGGGGACCACTGGTCTGACCTAGCATGGCATTCCTTATGTTCTTATATGTACAAATAGATTGAGGGGTAAATACTGGGGAAGGAAAATAATGATTTAAGCTTAAGGACAATATTGGCAGGAGAAAAACAATGACCGGTTTCTAATTGGTATAACCTGACCATGAATAAATGTAGTCTGGAAATTAGAAGGTCCCTACCTATTACAACAATCAAGTTCTGGAACAGCTTTCCAATTGGTCAACGTGGGGGAAAGCCTGCCTGTTTTGAAGGTGTAGATAGAGGAGTCTATGGAAAGTATTGTATGCCAGAGTGGCTTTGTCACCAGGGCTAGGTACAGGCATTCAAAAAGCTCAAGGCAGACTCGTTCTCAATGATGTGGTTTTCTGAAAACAGCGTAGTTTAGATCGGCTATGAATAAAATACACATTTGCCCTTTGGCCGGGGCAGTGTGGAGGGAATGAGGGGTGGAGAGGGTAAATGTTAGACCAGGTTCTGCCATTTTTAAACCAGTCTATATGTGCCAAACTTTTTTTGGTTATAGGTATAGGCCGGTATCCAATCACTTATACCGGTAAAAGTTTAATGTCTGTACCTGGCCCAGGGGGCAGGACTCAGGGCCCAGGAGATCCCTCTTAGCATTATGTTCTACTCCTGCCTTGTGCAATGAGGCTCTGATCCTTGTCAATGCCTCAGAACACAACAAGAACAACAGCATCGTCACCACCAACGACTTTCCATTGAGGAGTGTCTGATGGTGGTCAAATAAAGAGAAATGTTCCAATTAGTTTAATCCTTGGCAATAAAGATTGCCCTTCTTCTGTACTCATGGAAAATAAAACATTGTAAACAAATTGATGTGCTTTAGTTTTATAGGGATTTCTGTAAAGATTGTTTTTATCTGTGATCTACAGAATAGCTTCCTATATCCCAACTCCCTACAGGTGGGTTACAAAGAAGATGGAGCTGGACTGCTCTCCGTGGTGGCGGATGACAGAGCAAGGGACAATGGTCTCAAGTTGCAGCAAGGGAAGTATAGGTTGGATATTAGGAAAATCTTTCTCACTATGAGGGTAGTAAAGCACTGGAACGGGTTACCCAAGGAGGTGGTGGAATCTCCATTCAGGTTTTGAAGACCCGGCTGGACAAAGCTTTGGCTGGGATGATCTAGATGGGGCTTTGAGCAGATGTGACCTCCTGAGGTCCCTTCCAATCCCAATTTTCTATGGTTCTATGAATTAGCTGTGGAGTAAAGTGTCACTGTTTAAACGTGCAATGGTATTAAGCCACAGTAAACTAAGTAACACCACCGTAAGATAGTATTGTGAGGGACAGTACTAGCTTATGGCAGGGTAATTAACTGCAAAATATTGTGAGGGACAGTACTAGCTTATGGCAGGGGAATTAACTGCAAACAGCATGTGTAGATGCTGATTTCAGACATAAATTGCACCCAGTCAGCCCATCCAGAAGGGGGTTAGACTCCTGCCTGCTACCTAGCCACGTGGCTCCATATTTTCAGCACCTGCATGCCCCAGCCAGCCCCTCCACTGCCTAACACAGCCATTCTGAGGCTGGCGCAGGGCATGGCAGGAGCAGCACTGGCATAAATTTCTCCACTCCAGCTCAAATAGCTGCCGTCCTGGATGCACGTGTAAATACTATGCCCAGAAGTAGTTTAGTCTGGCTCCAGCTGCTCTGGAATTTATTGCTTCAAATTTATGGCATGTGTAGATGCACTAACTGAAATACAAGGATAAAGACTAGAGATGGAACATGGGAGAAATGAAAAAACATTTTAAAATATTTTATTGTTGCCCATTTTTTTCTGTCAAGAGAGTTTTTACCTCAGGATGTAGCCCTCCTACTTCCCTCAGTTGAATGTTATAGTGTGGAAAAGGATAGCACTGTAATGATTGCTTATCACTGTCTATTTTTTCTCCTTCCTTTGTACGCGAGTTGGGGATTTTCATTTCCTATGTCATTTATAACTAGCTGAGCTTTGTATTTTTTATTTTGTGGGTATGTTGTGAAAAGGGGACATGTTACAGATTTCATCACTGGGCCACATCCTGAGTTGCACTAATAATAAGTCACTGTTTATCCTTAAAGAGTGACTGGAATCCCTTCAAAATAAATATAAATTTTAAAAAGCATGTTCTGATGGGGACAGGTTGAAGCATGTGAATGTAAAGGAGCCCTAAAACTTTGTAACCCTTGGCCACCAGTTTGAGTCAACTCTATAGTAGAAGTGGCAAAAGATACTAGTCTTGGATGCATGCTTTAATTTCCAGCAGACAAGCACTGACACTCTGAAAGCTGCAATTATATGACAATTTCAGCAAAAAGACAAAGGGCTGGAAAACTGGATAATAGTCCTGAAAAGCCAAGCCAACTTCTTATTCTTATAAAAGGCCTTTTTAGGGCATGGTTAAAGAACACCAGCAGAGGAATGAACTTTATGGGCGGTGTAGTACCAGCTCTGTCCTGGTCATTCTCCAGGAATGTCTATCTGGAATTGCAGAATTGACCATAATTTTTTAATCTAGTTCTCAATGAAGATATATTAACCTTCACTGGTGTGATTTCATTCACAGTGAGCAAACTGCTACAGTATAAAATATTAACTTTTTCATTTTGATAGAGAAATGTCACCATATTGACAGTGAAATTAGTGAAATTGCTCCTTCACCCCAAGCCAAGAGAGCTTTTGCATAAAATTTTACTCTAAGAAGCTGCAACTTTCCTCAAGAATTTTTCTTGCTTAATTGGTTGGTCCCCTTCTACCCATGTGGCATTTGCAACCTATTTCCAGGCCTGTCAGCTGCTCTTCTTTCTAACATTGACCATTCAGTTCTGAATTCCTTCATTTTCCTCTCTGCTGTCCTCTTCCATGTCCCTCCAGACCTTTCTCTTTTCCTATTCCAAGTTGGTTTCTCAGGTGTTGCCTGTTTGGATATTTCTGCATCACCTATTAGTAACACATGATCAATCCATCTCCATCTTCTTCCTTGGATTTCCGCTTCCTTGGATTTCCACTTTTTGATTGGTCTTATAATACCAATTTTGCCTATGAACTTTGTCGACCCTTCCTCTAAAGACCCCTACAACAAACTGCTGCACATACAATTACATGCCCCTTCTTCCAGGGATACTTGAGTCAGTCTTTCTTTCAAATACATGTTGAAACAACAAAACTAAATATAGTCACTGGAATAATGCATGTACTGTTACTTTTGAGTAGCCTAACAAGAGCCTTTAAGGATGCAGACCGAAATGACAATTTTCACCTGATCTGGCCACAGAAAGCGGTCTATAACCATGACCAAATACAAGTGCATGGCTGCAGACTTCTTTGAAAATGGCTGATTAGGTGAAAATCTGACCCTCCATCACATGATAAAATGTTTCAAAACAAAGTATCTTCTGTAACTTGTGTCTGCAATGCCTGCCAGCCTGTCACTGTTTTCAGATGGGAGGAAAAGGGGAAAGGGAGCAGAGGGAGTTCAGTACAGTTTTTTTTCAGCCCCAGCTAGAGGGTGGGGTGGACGTATTGGAGACCACCTGAGGTGGGAGACTCCAATTCACCCACCCCACCCTCCAGTGCCAGATGGGGAACACCCCGAACAAGCTCCCTCTGCTCCCTTTCCCCCTTCCCATTCTGAAAACGGTGCAGGCTTGCAGGGAGGAGGGGCCATTGCTAGGGGAACACAGCTGCAGCTAGATTTTCCTCTCCCCTGAAACCAACGGTGCAATTGTGTTTGGTCTGGGGGACCGCTGTAACTCAGCATCCGGCAAAGCTTTCTGAGTTACGGCGGGAAGCTGCACTTCTGTCTGTGCCCTGTGACTAGTAGGCAGCTGAATACATCTTTCATCAGTCACCTGGGCATGCTAGTCATTGGGATTGCTTTTTTTGCTGTCTTTTGCCATGAGGATTTTTCTCGACCAGATTGAAAGCTTTTAAGTAGCTATAGGTTTGTGCCAAATACTAATTGAATGAAAGGGAAAGATGCAGAGGGATCAGCTCTCCTCTGGAAGATAATAGATGATCATCAAATCTATACCAGTGCACCTCTGATGAGAATCTGGCCCAGACGCTCTGTTCTGAGAAATACCACAACATATTCAAAAAACTGATACATAATTGTCTAATATTAGAGAAGAGTTGAAGAATCTAGGAAAAATGTGATGTACAGATCCGGGCTCATGGTAGAGGTGATATCTTTTATTAAATCAACGAGATTTTTGAGAAAAAAAAAAAAGCTTTAATTGCAAGCTTTCAGGCACAAACACCCTTCATCAGGCATTGGAGAAAAGATTGTAAAAGTTCTCCTGGGTAGAAATGAAAGTTCATATTTCATAGGATTTCACAGAGGGGTCAGTATTTGGAAAGCTCCTCTGGGCAGGCAGTTCATAGCTGGTGAAGAGTCTCTCCGCTCTCCTGTGAGGCTTTGTTATGATGCAAATTTCCTTGAACCAAGGCAGGAGCAGTATCTCAGGTTTCAGGTGGTCACAGGTGCTTCCTCCTTGGGAAACTATGAAGATTTCATTTTAAAAATGTATAGATCAAGCACCTTTGATTAAAGGTACCTATTTCCTGTTATGAGCAATAGACTATATTTACCAATTCAGGAAATAAGCAGAAGCATTTGCTAAAGGTAATGTATCTGTTTTGTTAAACACACTTCAGTAGAACCTGTTTTATCAAATGTCTTAATGTGCAGGAGAATGACAGCATTCTGGATCTACATAACCATTAATGAAGCAATGCTTATCAGTTATCTCCATCGTTGTCAGTATGGATCACTTATCATCTAGGATGTCTCTTTGGAAGACCATGCTCAGAAACAAGGACAGTGACTCAGCTGTGCAAATGAAGAAGTGTGACGATTCCTAACAGTGAAGATGTTTCTCTAAGTTGTGATCTGACTTCAATCTTGTAAGGGAACAGCCACATTTCAGACTTTTCCAGATGGTTCTTAGGATCTCAAGAAAACCCCCCTAATTTTTCCTCTTTTCTGGGAAATTCCACGATTTTGATTCCCCCCCCCATTCTAGCATTCTTAATATTTTTCAATAAGTTTTAAAAAATTGAGTCAATGGAAATATTTCATTTAAGTCAAATCAAAACATTCATTTCAATTTTGACCTTTTAAGACTTAAACTGGATTAAGTTATAATGAATTGCATTATAAAAAGTCAATTGAAATGTTCAATAATGAAATGTCAAAACAGGATGTTTCAACATCACTGAAACACTTGATTTCACTTTTTATTAAACAAAATTTCACTGAAATTGAGACATTCTCCAAAATTGGTTGATTTCAATAAAAAATGGCAACTTTAATAAAAGAAAAAACAAGTTGCATCATGTCAAGGAAAAAAAAAATTCTTAACAGAGTTAAAATAAAACTATTCTTTTACTAACAAATCCTAGGAATTTGAGACGCTGCATAAAAGGCTGACCACTCACCTGCCCTGGAGTTTACAGGAGTTTTGTCATACAGAGCCAAGATTTCACCCTCAGTATTCAATGGCATTGTGTAATGTAGAACTACAGGCTCCACAACTATTCAAAAGATTTAACGAGAGTTACATTGGACAGTGATAGCAGAAAGTAATGTATATTGTTCAGTTTTAATACGTATCAGGCTGGGGGGGGCGGTGCTTAGGGGGCTGGGCAGGAATTCTAGCTGAACTAGTTCACTTATCCCTAGTCCTTACTATCTGATGAACAACCCCTGGCAGAGACTGCCACAAAACAAAATTATGCCAGTGCTCATGTGTCAAAGGTGATAAAAAGTTAGAAATCACTTTGCATCAGATGAGTAAAAAAAGATTCCAAGGTTTGGCCTGGTCTCCTTTCCACAGCCTTTCAACAAACAAAGGCTAGTTCCACATCAGCCCATATCAGCACTAATTCCTGTATATCATTTCTGAAAGGCTTCAGCTCAGCGACTCATTTTGTCCATCAGACTGACTCAAAGGTGTGTCGACAGGGGAATATGAAGAAACCAGACTTTAACACTCTGTCTGGCCTCGAAAGCAATGCAGGGAGCAAGAGAGGGAGGGAGGAAGAAACCCCAGCTCTGCCTTGGCTGACAACAACAACAAATACAACCCTTTAACATTTATCAGAATTAAATGGGTTTATTGTGGGCAGAGTCACAGTTCCAGCCTACCTACAAACTTTGATAAGCACTTAATTCTAAACAAAAAGAGAATCAATTTGCATTTTCTTTTCTGCTGGCAAACATAATGCTTCATTTTGCAGTTGCCATTAAGTGTTATTGCTATCTTAACACAATGCATTAGGCAGTTTGTGCCCATTGTCTGCTTGCCACCCCATCAGTATGTCTCAGACTGATGGCATTTATACCCTGATGTTGCCTTTGTCCTGCCTAGATGCTATTATCTGGGATGTGTTTATTCCAACAGGTCTCTTCAAGAACTAGAAACTGTCCCTTGTCTCCCACCCCCTACCTGCATAAACATGTCACTCACCACTTCCCTGACTTATTTAACAATGCTTAAGGTCGCATCTGACACACACACACACACACACACAGCTTCCTTAGGTGGGCAGGCAGGTAAAGCTCTTGACCTTAATGGAGTGAAACCTGTATGCACTAGAAGAGCCCTGAACATATACTGAGCTAATGTCAGCCTCTAACAATGTCACAATCAACATTTGAATTAGCATTTTCTTTGCTGATCTGTGGCCTCTGTCTTTCCCCTCTCTCTCACTCACTCACTCACTCACTCTCTTTTTAATTCCAGGGCAAAGGAAACAAACCACAAGCATGCATTAAGCAAACAGCTGTGGACTGGAGGAGATCAGAAGTGCAGTCTGGAAACCATGTGTGCTTCTTGTGTTACAATAACTGGGTAATGATGATCAATGACAGGTAGGGTAACGAAATAGTTATAGGAACACTGAAAAAAAAATCAAACTCCAGCATAGAATAATAGAGACACTCAGCAAAACCTACATGACCGCTGAAAAACTGGTTTTCAGCTTAAGGGGTAGAAACTCAAATTATAACATATAGGCCTTTCAGAGTGCAAAAATTACCCCCCCCCCCCCCCCAAATTCTATGTATACATGAAATAAGAAATCAAGGTGTCCATAGAAATAAGATACCTCTTTAGTCACTACTCTTTATTATTGTATTAGGTACTACATTGCAGTTCCACGTACCACCTTGGTAATGAATGTGTCATACATATGTCATGCTCTTTCTCTATGTCAAGCAGTTTATAAATTCCGGCTGCACTGCCCAGTAAAGCATGCTGCCTCATAACGCCATAAGAATTAAAAAAAACACCCTCTTTTGATCAAAGTCTACATGGGAAATTCAGGCTTTAGCATGCAGACAACCTGATTGTTTTCTGGTTTAATGGATGCAGCTTTATTGATTTCACTGACGTTTCAACCAGCAAAGACATTGGCTTGTTGTAAATAAATTGCCCCATGCCAAAACAACTTTCCTATCAATGTTTATGAACTACATGGTGACACTGGCTGAAATTCACCCATATGCAAATTGACCAACACAAAACCAGTGTCTTCCTAATAAGGCTTAAAAAGAACTTTTATGATTTCATAGATTTGATAGACTTTTAGGGTTGGAAGGGACCTTAGTAGATCATCGAATCTGAT
>NW_005842148.1:1815887-1824037 GCF_000455745.1 Alligator sinensis | reverse complement strand
GGAGTCAGATGCCCCCAGCCAGGTCCTTGTCCAGTCTCCTCTTAAAGACCTCCAAGGTAGGGGAGAGTACCACCTCCCTTGGAAGTCCATTCCAGACTCTGGACATCAGGAAGATCTTCTTCATGGTAAGGGTTACCCATCTAAATATGCTCTCTGTCAGTTTGTGGCCATTGTTTCTAGTTACCCCAAGAGGCATCCTGGTAAACAGAGTATCTCCTATTCCTTGCTGCCCTCCCTCCCCACGATGAATAGATGGCCACAAGATCACCTCTCAGCCTTCTCTTCCAGAGGCTGAAAAGATCCAGGTCCCTCAATCTCTCCTTGTAGGGTCTTACCTGAAGGCCCCTAAACATCCGAGTGGCCCTCCTCTGGACCCTCTCAAGCCTATCCGTATCCTTCTTGAAGTGCAGCACCCAAAACTGGATGCAGTACTCCAGCTGTGGCCTTACCAATGCCACATAGAGGGGAAGTATTACCTCTCTGGACCTGTTCTGGATGCACCTGCTAATGCATGATAGACTGTGGTTAATCTACTGTGGCAAGGAACTGTTGGTGCCTGCCACTTTAAGGGCTAAGTCAAGCAGCCAACAGGTGCTTTACTGTGGTGGCTATTTTAGAACCATGGCCGCCTATATAAACAGAGCAGTTTGCCATTGGCAGCCAGGCAGGAAATATTTCCTGCCTGAGCTGCTGTATGAGAACATCTACAGGTAGGAGCAGGAGCCTCTTGGTCCTGGGCATGACCTAAAACTGCACCCTGCTGGGAGTGGGTGTCCTGGTGGGGCTTCCAGTGGCGCAGTAGCCTCCAGATAAATACCAGACCAGTTACCACCCCAGTGGAAGGCAGGTTGGGGTGCCTCAATAACCCCTAGCCCCTACATCACTGTGGGTAACAGTTGGGGCCAGGCATGGCTACGGCCACCTGAGCCTCCACCAGGGAGGGAAGCCCCGTAACCCCAGTGAGGGGAAGACGTGGAGCACCAGTAAGGGTAGGCTCCCAATGAAGGGGTAGCAATGTGGAGCCCCAGTGAGGGGGAGACCAGAGGGTTGGGATGAGTGTGAGTGTGAGTTTGTGTGTGTGAGTTTGCCCCAGGAGGCTTGGCCCTGGTCAGGTAATTGGCTGGCCACTACCCTGGTGAGGGTCACAGTTGAGCCCCATAAAGGCCCTTAAGATATAACCTAACAACAGGGCTCTTGTGCCATAGTCATGCCACCCAAGGTGTGCACTAGATAAAACCTATAGCTGAAGGGGCCCGCTCCAAGAGGGAGCAAGGCGGTATAAGTTCTTGATGCGTGGAAGACACCCTGTGAGAGGGGTTGGAGCGTGAGAGGCCCTAGTGAGAGGAGGGCTGTATGAATGCATGTGTCTGAGACCTGACAACAAGGGCTAAGCTTGGTTTGGCTGTAGGCTGGGAGCATTGTGTCACCTGGATGCCATCTGTGAGGCTTGGGCTGCAGTGTAGGGGAGGAACAGAGCCACAGATAGCAACCCCTGGCATTGGGGCAAGAATGGGCAGCCTCCTGCCTAATTAGAACCAATTAAGAAACAATAAGGCATGGCAGAAGAGTGAGCCAGGCGGTTGGCCCAGAAACAGGTGGGCGGGTCAATGGCGGACCGGCCCCAAGAAAGCTCCCTGCTACATTTACTTATTGCTTCATCACATTGATGACTCATGTTCACCTTGGAGTCTACTATGGCTCTGAGATTGCTTTCTGCCACTCAGTTACTTAGAGGGTCATCTCCCAATCTGTATGTGTGTTGGCGACTCTTTTTCCCCAGGTGCAGCACTTTGTACCTGTCTTTGTTAAACTGCATCCTGTTCTGTTCTGCCCACTTTTCCAACCTGTCCAAATCCACCTGAATCCATTCCCTGCCCCACCCATGTGTTTATTTTGCCCCATAATTTGGTGTTGTCCACAAATTTGGACAGAGTGCTCTTTACGCCCTCATCCAAATCACTGATGAAGATATTGAACAGCACTGTCCAAGGACCAAACCTTGGGGGACCCCATTGCCCACATCTTTCCAGGTCAATGATGGATGGGGTGAATCTTGGTGCTCCTGGAAGATATGTGTTTAAGAGCCTTGGAGAAAGAAGTTATCTTTCCAGGGAGCAGATATAACCTAGCAACAGTGCTCTTGTGCCACAGTCCTGCCCTAACTTGGAGAGAGTTCCTGAAAGGGTGACTCTCCATTGTCTACAGTCATAGGCCTTTCTGTTGAGAATGCCAGACACAAGAGTTTATTATTGGTCTATATCTCCCTTGGGAACTGGACTAAGACTATCAATTTATTTCTGATAAACCACCAAACAATTCGCAATTGGCTTTGGCAGTGAACTCCCATTACAACTAGCCTGAGTTGGCTTCATACCACCGACATCTTCTCAACAACCTCCTTTTATCACCTCGTTCCCAATCTCTAACTACTTTCTTATCCGATTTCCTACAAAACCAAGCTGATTATTTTTTCTGCTATCTTTTTATTTTGTTTTGTGGTCTAGAACATTAGGTTCAGAAATCTTAATGCTCATAAAAACTCCATCTGGGTGAATGCAAGGTAGAGTGCAAACTCCCCCAGGCCACTTTGGCAATGCATTTCAACCTTACCCTACAACACTCCTTTGTTTTTAGTAGCACTGATCCTTTCCTGAGGCTGTACTTTGTGCCAAATTGTGTAATATGAACAACCAGCCATTGGAAATTAACTCAACAAACTTACTACACATATGCTCTTAGGACAGCTTGCTTGTTTATGGAGGGGAGATTAGAGAAGAAAGAACCAGGTCAATGCTGTCCTATTAAGTATAACTTATTATTCATGGCCATATATCCTTATCATTGTATACAAGGTCATTTTTAAATAATAATTTGATGGTAAAACAAATGCTTTGGGGTTATGGTGCTTCCTTGCTTACAAGTGAATCCCTATATAAGGCAAACCCTGAAAGTAATAAGCATTGTGTAAAGTGTATAGGCCTTCCCAGTATATTTCAGTGGAGGAAAATGCCTGCTGTAGTGAACAAATACCCTGTTATAGTGAACAATCATTTGGCAGCATAGGTTATTTTAATGGACATATCACTTTAAACGAAGCCTTCACCATCTGTTCTGCCCTCTAATTACAGATGCAAAAAGAACATAATTCACAATTGCATCATAAAAAAGTAAGATATAAGTGATTTAAATGCATGTGTATGTTCTTTATTCAATGCAGCATGCAGCTGTTATGTTGTTTTCATGTTTTAGACACAAATCAGAATGAAAATGGCTCTCCTTTGATAGAGTGAATTCCCTCACATAGGACATTTTGTGTGCAGTAAATAGGAATTCACTAAGGATGAGATTTATCCCTTTTCATGCAAAGGCCAAGTAGCTGGATTTTGTCCATCACAGCCATTCCCCCAGTCTATGGACTAGAATGGCAGCTATGGAGGCTTCACGAGACTAACTGAGACAATGTTGAAGTCATTGAGGATTATTGCATATAGTTCAGTGGTCAATGGATAAGAACACACACCATGAAGTCATCCATCTCATAGGCCTTTCTACTATTCCTATTCCCCCTTCCCATATGATCTCTTGGGAGTGATTGTGGGGCCTTAACCCAACTTTGACAAGCTACCCATGTTATCAGCCCTTCTCAGAAACCCTCCAGGGGCTTAGGCCATGAGCAAAGCATTTCCTCCAGCTCATTCCACCAGAGTGAATTTTACTCTAATAGAACAGATCACACTATAGTTCTCAAAAAGAGAAATTGGAGAGTTCCTTCTGAGTGTGAACTCATCTATCAGTGACTGCAAAAGGCAGGAATATGCAAGCAAAGAATCCATTCTGAAGCTTAAACGATGCCGTAAAATGAAAGACATGCCAATTATTCTTAAGCGTGCCAAGGTAGTTAAAGTGCAACCTTTTACTGGACTAACAAATCGGTTAGAAATAGCACACACAAGCTTTCAGGATGTAAATGTATTTTCTTCAGATGTTGGCAGCTTTTAAAGTGAGATATGGCCCAAACCCACTTTTCTTAAAAATCAATATGACTTGAGGCATTTTATTCTTTTTTTATTTTTTTTTTATTTTGGGGGCTTTTCATCCAATAACTTTTCTTTAAAGATGGCTTTTATTTTTATTTATTTGGGTGGGGGGGAGAAACAAGGTTCATGCATAACATTTTATTTTTCACAAGCCTATAAAATAGGGATTTTTTTTCCTTCCAGTTTTACCAGGGTTAGTATTTTTTTTGCATAAAAATAGAAAAACACAAGAACATAAGAAGAGCCATATTATGTCAGACCAATGGTCCATCTACCCTGGTAGTTACGTTTCCAACAATGGCAAATAGATGCTTTACAGGGAGACTATATGTACGGGGCATATCTAGAGTGATCCATCCCCTGCCCCACTCTCCATGGCATCGGACATTATTGGTTAAGGGATGTTAGAGGATACATCCATGACTGCTTTACTTAATAGCTCCCAGTGGACTAATCCTTTTCTGAACCTTTTCATGCTATCTACTTTTACAACCCCCTGTGGCAATGAGTTCCACAACTACATGCTATGGAAAAAGTACTTCCTCTTGTTAGTTTTAAATCAGCCCCTGTTAATTTCAGTGGGAGTCCCCTAGTTCTTGCTTATTTCTTTTCTTAAATGTATTTAAATTGTAGGTAGTTTCGGGGGGGGGGGGTTGGTTTTTTTAATGATACAAGCCAGATTGAGCTAGGGGTTCAGTTAAGCACTTAATTTAGCTGCACATTTACTTAAGCACATACCTAACTTTGAGCACATTAATAGTTTTGTTGACATTATTCAAGATCATTCAGCTCGTTACATGCAAATCCATCTAAGAAACATGTAATCCATCTAAGAAAGTTAATGATTTTTTGTTTGGTTGAACTTCTTTTCTTTCTTCTGGAGAAGTAGGTTACTGGGCAGAAAATGAGTTAAATAACACATTTGATTTTTACAAAGTTCATTTAAATTATAAAATGATTTATCATTTTAAAACTTTTGAAATTGACCTGATGTATAAAGCAGTCTATCTACTATGACCATACATCACTCTGAGCTGGTTCTAGTCTCCTATTATTTTCCATGAAACTTAAATCAGTCACTATAACCTGTGAAGAAGGCACCGGTCCATTGTACTTGTGTTTCATTGCTCTTTTAGAGTATAAAGGCGGTGCTGTCCACAGAAAGGGGCCCTCGGTCCAAAGCCAGGAACTCTTATATTTGATGTTGTATCTGCTAGAGAACTGCTCTACAGACCTCCTGTGTGTCCCAAAAAACCCAGTTGGTAAAGTGAGGGGTAATTTAGCTGATCGCCATCCTTTGAAACACATTTTGAGTTCCACAAGTGGAAAACACTACATAAAAACTAACTACGGTTATACAAAGCTGCCTAAAAAAATTTCAAATTAAATATGTTTTTTGATGTTTTAAAACAATTTTTACTCAATCAACCTATTAAGCAGACCAGATATTTCAAAATTCAAACTTTTTGCCAAAAATGGTATTTCCTATCAAAAAAGGGTTTTTTTTCACAAAGATGTTTTCTTCGCTCTGTAAACCATTTTATCCATTTTAAGCATAAACCATACTTTAAACCAGAAATATATTTTATTGCTCTTAGCAAAAGGATGCTTCGCATAACATGCATATGGTTTAGGACTGTATTCGATCTCTCACCTCAGCCATGGGACTGGTTTTGTTCCACTGTCGTGGGCAGTGGGGGAGTTGGGAGGGGGGAAAGAGGGGGAGGGCAGGGTTAAAGGATTTGGGGAAGGTGTCAAATCCATCTCCTAGGGAATTCCTGTACATACTGAGCAGATATTTAGGCACACTGGAAGAAGGATAAGATAATTTGAAACACCTGTACCTGGTCTTGTTTGCCCATTCTTCCCATATGTCACAGTATTACAACCAGCTTAGTCAATTCTACTTGATGGCACAATTTCTACTAGAGAGTGAAAGAAAATTGGTTAGATATGTTGGGCTTCAGACTGTTCAGACTTAAATGTAAGTCAGATAGCTTCAAAATCAATGTGGAATTTTACAGGGTAACAATTCAGGAAAGGAGTTTGAGGGAATAAAAGGCCAAGAGGGCAGTGTACCAATAAGAATGCTAGCTACTTCTTGGGAATAAGATGTATCCTGGAAATAATGCAATCAAGTAACTTGACTAAAATAAATTTTAAAAATACAGTAATTCAAACTTACAATAACAGAGGCACAGGCCAATGATTTTAATCACAGCACTGGTAGAGGGCAAAAAAAATGCATTTTTTCTGAGTCAGTTCCTAAGCAAAAACATACTGACCAGCTATGGACTTTCCCAACACTGCATAACAGCCAACATAAACACTTAATCAAGTCATTGCTTGTGCCATTTCCAAGCAATGATCGTTTTCAAATGTCTGCTGATGTGTTTAGGAAATGGGAAGATGTTTAATTAAAGTCTAGAATCAAGGGTTTTCCTCAGGCAAATGAAGTGAAAGCCTTGATAGCAGAAACCTCCTATTGCTTTGAACAGACTAGGAATGGAACTGAATCGAACAGAATGATTGTTGAAACCAAATGAAATGCACTGGGCCTGGGTACGTGGTAAGAAAGGGTGAGGGAGAAAAGTGACTTAGAGTCAACTTTACCTTGTTCCACTCCTGATCTTTCAGGCAAAAAAAATCCAGTTTCACCCTGGAAAATAATTGTTGCGGCTTTCGGGATCCTCTAAGTTTGGCCAACTCGGGATTGCAAGAATTCAGTAAACTCTGATCCTCATTTTAACCTCAGTCTTGGACCCTGTACCCTGTCTTGCTGGAAGGAGTATCACAGAGCCAGCTTTATACCTTTCGGAGTAACCACTATATCTTTAAATAGTATTTTGGCAGCTTCTCCCTTCTTTGCTCTGCCTAAGTGACAGCCCAAGAGTCTTGCCCTTAGTTCTCTGCTTCAGCTATTGCACAAAATATTTTCATTAAGCTGATGAACAAAATGTATCAATCAGTATTTGGAGAGCCAGAAGTGGAAATCAATGGGAGGTAATCAGCACGTGTAAGATCTCTCTGTACTATAATTTTAATGAAGGCCTTGCCTCTTTGTGTAGTAGGACTACTGAATTACTGATTTCCAAAGGAACATGTAACACCTGTAGATAGGAGGGTCCAGATTTTCCAAGGTATTTCTACACCTATGGATGTGGCTAGGCACCTATTGCAATTCTCAAAGTGGCTCCAGGCAAATTAAGTATCTAACTCTCACCATTTCGGAAACACCTTTCAAAATCTGGCCTGTGGTCAGGTTCATTTGACTGATGCTGGTAGAAACCTCAACTAATTCCTTAAAAATCTGAGTTTTCAGAGTTGCTGAATAGTCAGGCCTTGACTCCAAGTAGTACACAGCTCAAGTTGGTCACAGACAAAGTAAGTCACAAAAATAAGAGCTCACTTCAGATACTCTTTTCCTGACATGACTTGTTAAAGCAAACAGTTCTTCATTGGTTTAGGCAGAAATATTGCTTAATAGCCAAATCCTGAGCACACAGGAGTCAATGGGAGTTATACCATTGATTTTAAGGAGGCCAAGTTTCTTCTTACTGTCAAACAGTTGCCAGATATACTAGGCCACAGAGACTTCCTACTCCTACTCAAGCCAAAAACAACCGTGAAGTAAGCATGCTTTAAACCAGGATGCTAAAGTTTCTTTCCCTCTTTCAGACAAGGGATTGACTTTATTTTCCAAATTCATAACTTCCTGTTTTCTGTTTAGCTTCCCTGCTTAGAAAGTCAAAAGGTCTCTGAAGACTGGGGGAGAAAAAATCCTGAAAGATGTCACTTTTGCCCTTTCTAGAATTTCCCGGCTAGTCTCTTATCAAATAGGCACAAGATGCACTGCTTAAGCACGTAAAACATCCTTTGAAGTTTGTTCAAGTTCGCAGAGAGTGAGTCAAATGAAGAGCTAAGAATTAAACTTCACTAGACCACCTGGCCTTGAGAAGGAAAAAATCCAGTTAATTCAGAATATGGGAGTTAATTCTCAAAAAGGGACACTGTCGTTTTGTCTCAACTCTTCCCTTTCTTCTCTGCAGGGCATTAACTAGGGGTATGCCTACCACAACGGACTACAGTTTAGCATAGAAATATGCGGGCTAG
>NW_005842148.1:1780716-1815856 GCF_000455745.1 Alligator sinensis | reverse complement strand
GTGTGACTTCAGCAGCATGGAGCTCTGTATACCATCTAATTTACCCTGTGTCTTGAGTAAATTAGCACACTTGTCTCTGGTATCTGACCTATTACATTTAAAGCTAACTTGCATATCTCTATGCTACAGTGCAGTCTGTGGTGTAGATATAGGCTTGGAATAACATTTACATTTCTCCCTACTACACAATTCCCTCTTGTCCAGCATTTTTAACTAGCTCATACGTCTGTGTGATATGGTCTCCCCAAGACCACTCTGGAAAGGGGGGAAAAGGGGATCGAATGGAGACAAATGTCAATAGCTTGGGAACTGTCCCCATTGTCTTCTAATGAGCCTCTGCCTGGAATGACACAGACAGATCACAGAAGACATTCTATTTCCAAGCTAGTATTCAGGCAGTGCATCTTCCAGACAATTTAATTCGGCTCTAACCGACTGCACTTGGGCTCACAGGTCCCATTATCCAAATTCTTCCTCACCTAACATGTCTCAGGGAATATGTGAATACATCCAAATAAATGCTTAGAGTCTAAATGCATTTAAGGGTAAAATAACACTCCAGTCTTTGAAGCCAGTGGAATTTATGGATGACGAGGTTTCCAAGGAGTTTGTTGTGAACCAGCTTGTTCCAGGAAGCTGCTACTTAACAGATTTCTTCTTGCTGGGGCTGATCTTTAGGGAATATTTACTCTGTTTCAGGGCTGGGGTTTTTTTAGCACAGAATCTTTTACATTTTCCAGTCTCATTCCCAGCTTTTCTGTCCTTTCCCAGCTTTCCCAAGAGAAAGAAAAAAGCCCACCATAACAAAGCAAGAGCCAGAGAAACCATAGCCCACCTCTTTACAAGGAAAGAGGTGCAGAAGCTCTGGTTTCTCCTGCCCTTCCCTTGCCCCCTGGTACCCCCACGCAGTCCCCACCCCCCCAAGAGAAGGAAAGATGGTTCTCTCTGCCTGGGGTAATAATGTAAGTCTTGGGAGGAAATGTTGTCTTTTGGGAAAACGCAAAATTGTGTGACTGCATTAAAGTCAACACTATTTATCTTCACCTCTTATCCTACAGGATGACAAAGGGACACAACTGTTAGGCTCAGCCCCTGTGTGCAGCTGCAATGGAGAGAGGGCAGGGACTGGTACTTTCAAGTGTCAGACCTTTTGTGCCCAACTACTAGTTTATGAGGCTGATGTCAAGCATCTCACTCAATGAAGCCTTTGTCCTAGGTGTATAGGGCAGGACAGTGGAAAAACTACCCTGTCTTATATCCCAGGCTCATCCATCTTCGGCTCACCCGGTTTCTCCATTTTTTTCCAAGCCCTTGTGTGGATAGTAAGGATTCCCCCCTCCCGAGTTAATGTACTGGAAAATTGCTCTGCATGTTTATGTGGGGGTCCCTTCCAGCTCAAAGAGAAAAGGAAAGAGAAAAAAAAATCTACTTGGGAAGAAGAATATTTTTCCCACTGAACTCACAGGGCAGACCTCAGCTTGTGGGTTCTGACCCTGATTAAGAGAATTTCAATGACCTGCTAGGAGGTTTATTGTGGAGTTTGGCAGAATGCACTTCCGAATTAAATTTTTTATTATTTATAATCACAAAGGTGGATTTCAATGGCCGACATTCCTCTCTCCCCCACCAGCTCCCTTGCTCCAAGACCCCACCTTTGAACAGCCTCCCTACTCCCTAGGTGCCACTTGTCTCAGTATTCTTGGAGCCCATGGAGACCTAGCGGTGTTGTCTACCAAAATGATTCTAGTTAAATACCAAGGAAATCTTCTCCTTTTATACAGTTAAACAGGGAACTGCACTGTGCAATGTGAACTTATCTGCTGGTGACTTTGGACACAAAGAAAGGGCAACATTGCACTGTAGCACAATGCATGATAATTTTTAGTTGCTACTGGCTAAAAATACCTAAAATAGACCCATGCAAACAAAAAGTTTCCACTGTTGGTCTATTTTTAACTGAAACAGAACTTGATGCAGTCTCCAGGGTTTAGGCTGAAACGTTAACCACATTCAGAAGTGAAATGCCTTAAATGTACCAAAAAAATGTCCATAAGCAAGCTAAAGATCAACAGCTCTATTTGTCCAGGTGTTGAAGAACAACACCTACTAAAAGACAATAGAGGTTCACAGTCCCTGGACTGATCATGGTAAATGACTGAAATGAGCCTGATATTTGAAAGAAGTTGGTATTCAATGTATGACGTTAAACTACGGGTCTAGTTCTGGTTCTATTAAATGGGATAAGAATTTTTGGTACCTACTCCAATGAGCTCAGAAGCAGTCCTTTAAGTTTAAAGAACAAAAGAAAACAGAGGCTTTCATCATATCCCATACTCGTTCCCAACCTAAAGTTTCAGGGATGGAAGGGGACCTTCTTATTCCATTAAATTCGGCACCCTGAGCCTGTCCTATCCAATTACCTACAATCAACCTAACGTTCTCCTACTGCATTGGAAAAAGGAAAAGGACTCTTGATGTTACCAAATTTTTAAAGAAGCGTCCTTCAGTCCCACATGGCTAGGAGAGCTGCAGGTCTCAACCTCAGGCAATTATCACTGGTTCTGGGACTATCATCCCAAAAGCCAAATCATTCTTACTTTGTGATGGCTCCCAAATGAGTTCAGAATGCAGCTCTCTTGCCTAAGGTTTGCAGATGTTAATTGTGCAATCAGCACATTTTCACCACGTACAGTTTTCTTACACAGACTATTAAGCAATGCAAAAAACCAAGCTGACAAATTCAAAGCCCGGTTCTATCCTTACTACCAAGCTCTGATCACACCGTGGACTTTAGTTCAGTTGTGAACGGATACAGACGGAGGGGGAGGAATTCCATTCAAATGCATATCCAGACTCTGACTCAGGCCCTCGTGCAGTTTGGGGGAACTGGATACAGTCCACCCCTAACATGTCAGTTTTTCACTGTTTCCCACTCCCTTTCACATGGAATAGCTGCCTTTAACACCTTGTGACTTTAGATCCTGGCCAAATAATTGGGATTACCAACCTGTTTATTCGGACAGAATATAAAAGAAATGAGGAGTAAATGACAAACCAGACTCAGGAGAGAAAAACCTTAAAGTCAAGCACAAATGTTAATATGAACACCCCTAATCTCTCGGTTTGTCCCCTTTTGTCAGCAGAGGTCAGAAACATTTGGTCCCCAAAGACCCTTAACAAGCAGATGTTACTGTAACATGCTCGGGGAATCAAGCATAAATATGACCTCTGACCCTAGTTGTCAGATGATCCACTGAGACTCTTAGAAATATACTCTTAACTTTTATAAATTCCCACTTTTTCCCACCGTCCCACTCCATTCTTTCAGTCCCCTTTCCCTTGTGTTTCCAAGACCTGTAGCTGCAGCACTGGGGCTTGCACAGTTGCTCCCAGTCTGACCCCTCTCTTCACAAAGGTCAAAGGCCTTAGACCCAGGGCAGGCCTCTTTTCTTGCTAAAGGCCAGCTGATGAATCATTCCCAACTTGAAGGGAACAGAGGAGAGGGGAGGAGTTTGTCTCTCAAAAGGCCTTCAAACAACTGTGGCCTATATATCAGCATTTACACTATTCTGACACTCAAAACTCACTTTCCTTTCTGGGAACGACAACAAAAAAGACGGGAGGGGAGCTCAAAGAATCTCACTGGCCAGGCCATGGTAATATAAAAGACAGGTCTTGATACCAGGCTTCGACACTGCATAACATGAGACTTTTCTTTAAAAAAAAGAGGCGCTAAAATGTCAAAAAACCTCTCTTGTAATATTCAGACAGATTGATTTGTCTTATCAAAGAGAGGAAATGTGTGTGCTGGAGGGGGCTGATGGAGGGTCCCACCAAGATGAAGCTTTGACAAAATTAACCAGATAAAACTGACCTGAGATCAACCTGTCCCCTTTAGACAGAACAACTGGTTTGACAAGATGATCTGAAATCATTTCTCAGCATCTCAGAGCTGATTTTTTTTTCCTGATTTTCCCCCAGCGCTACATGGTGTTCATTTTTATCCTGTGTACATTTGTCTTTTTCTACATGATAATCCAGTACAGGCTTTCAAAGTCCATTTGTAAAGTCATGGCTTAGTTTTTAATTATTCTGTATCGTCTGTTGAGAAAGGGACTGTCTTATTCTGAATCAGTTGGGGGAGTAGTTAGCTAAGTATGGAAACAAACCCAGACAGCTTCTAGACCTGCCAAAACATTGCTTAGTCTTTCCAGTGTATCTACCTCAGCATGTGTGACTCAGGCCTGAGAGCATCTGGAGACCGTAGGCAAAGGGATGTATAATACTCCCTAAAGATTGTTTATTTTTATTTGATTTTCACCTTCATAAAATCTCAAAACGAGTTTTTTGGCCTCTTCCCAGCCTTTGATTTGAAGTGGGGATTTCCCTGTCTCTGGTGCAGTTCACGTCCCCTATCCAGACACTGCTAAACTATAACTGCAGGGGATGACTTTTATCCCTGGCAAATAAGTCTGTTTCTAAAGATGGTGCCTGTGGAATGCACCAAATGACAAGCATCTTCAAAGCATGCTTTGAATGGGGTGAATATCTTTGTGCTGATCCCTACAAGGTTTCTAGCTGGCCTTTGCCTTGCTTCCAACAGCACATAACATAAAAGCATGCCACTTCCTTTATGATTGTTAGTGTTAAAAATATTATTATTATTATTATTATTATTAATAAATTCATTCTATCAGAATACGAGCCCAATCCCAAGACAATGGAAGGATGTTTATTTAGCTTCAGTGGGATTTTTATCACACCTGATGGCAGTTTTTAATGTTTTATATTTTAAAGATGTTCGGAAAAATAGCTTGTGGTCACTATATAAAAAGCTGGTATTGTGCAAGGTCATTTTAATGGGTAAGTAAATCTTTTTTGCATTAAAAAAATCAGTTGTGAATATCCATGTCATTTCACTGACCTGTTCAAAACGGGTGTCTGTACACTGACAACTCCATTTCAGGTGGTCCACCATAATAACATACGATCAACAGTGACTGAGATTTCAATGTGGTTTTCCCTATGATGAGTTTAGTCTCTTTCAATCTTTCCCAAGCATATAAATATGTCATATCCTCTACAGCTATAATCCAGTCTCTGCAATCATCTATTTTGATTCTTCTATTCATGCAATTATGTCATATCTCATGTTATATCTTTTTAAACAGTATGCTCTTTGGGGCTGGAGTGATCTGCTACAGAGTGTTTTGCACAGTGCCTAACACAATTGGATCCAATCTGGTTAAGGACTTTAGACACAATGAGTCAACATAATACAGGTGTGGCAGGATACCTGCAGTGCCTGCCACTTTATGGTTTCTAGTTGGCAGTGGAGCAGCCGTCAGGTGGGTGCTAGCCTCATCAAGGCTAGTGCATAACCCTAAGAGGACCCTGGGATTGGCTGAGGGGACAGAGCAGCCTTCATTTTAACCCAGGCCCTCAGAGAAAGAAGTGGCAGTCTGCGCTGAGCAGGCCAGGAGGCAACGTGAGGTGGAGCTGCTCCTGGAACATCTTCAAGGTAAGGGTAGGAGCTATGGGGATGGCTTGGAGGCTCCTGGTCCTGGGTATGACCTAAAACTCCACTCTGCTGGGGAAGGGTGGCCTAGTGGGACTCCTTGTGATGGGGAAGTCCCCTGGAAATGCCAGGCCAGTTACCTCCCCAGTGAAAGGAGAGGAGGGACACCTTATAACCCCTGCCCCTGCCTACGGGTGGGTTACCAACACTGGAAGGGAATGGGGCCAGGCAAGCCCAATATTGGGGCTGCCTGAGCCCAGTATATGGGCCAGGCACAGCAGCAACCACCTGATCCTATAGGGTGGAAGACCCCAGTGCAGGGGGCCAGGCATGGCAGCAGGCATCTGAGCCCCACCAGGTGAAAGACCCCAGCAGCCCAGTGAGGATCCAGGAGTGTGAAGTGGCCCAGTGAGGGGCCGAGTGTGGCCCCAGTGAGGGGCCAAGTGCGTAGAGCATCCCAGTTAAAGATGAGTGGCCCTAGTGAAGGACAGAACCACTGACTTGGGGAACAGACATATCAGATGGGATCATATGGAAATACCGGATGTGACAGAAACATTGGAACTGACAATATGGAAATAATGGATGAGACACAGAAACAGCTGTGAGGCATGGGCCACGTGTAAGGGAAGGTCAGAGCACGTACTTAGGCCCTTGTTAACAAGAGGTCAAACACTGGGAAGCCTCTTGCCTTAGAAATAACATTCATATTATTTTCATCAAGGCATGGCAGGAGAGGTAGGCAGGGGGATTGTCCCAGAACAGATGGGCCAGCACTGAGACCCAGCCCTGAAAGGCCAGACTGTTACAACACGATTATTTAAACATGCTGTTGATATTATAAACTAGCCAATTGTCTATCAAGATTGATGAGGGGTGGGGAGGCTGGGACGCAGTGCCGCCACCTAATGCCCCATGCTGCCACCGTCCTGCCTCTTACAGGGAGTAGGGTGTGGGAGCCATGCTGACCTCAGCTCCCCTGCCCCCTGGCTGGTCCTCGGCTTGCAGGGAGTGGGGTGGGGGAGCCAAAGCCAGTGCTGCTGGCCCTGGCTTCCCCACCCTCTATTCGGTCCTCAGCGTGGCTTTGGAATCATGGTGGCACTCTCCCACACTTGGAGCACTCTGATTAGCTGTTTCTGTCAGCCAATCAGAGCATGAATACAGCATTACAGACAGACAGACTTAGGCGTTTATAATATTAGAATGATTACAGTATAGAATTACTTTTTTTTTCATCGTTCATATGTGACAGATTGTTTAGAAGTGTGGTTGCAATGAGTTGTTATTTTGTGTGCATTTCATTCAACCGGAGCCCTGAGGAGTGAGAGGTTCTACTCTTTGCACAGAATATATATATTTTTTATCTTATTTGCCTCTGGGTTTGGGGGGCATATGTACTGAGGATGAGAAGGGTGCAGCTTGGGTGAGTTGGGTAGGTAAGGTAGCTGGGTGGTAGGTTTGAAAATATCCATTGGGATGGCTCTCTGGAAAAAAAAGGTGCCCAATAAAGTATTGTCTTGAGTAGAATTAGACCATGTGAGCTCTAGGGTAAACAAGGAGTGCTTGTAAAGGACATGACTTTTTCCACCTAATGCATGAAATCCTGTCCACACAGAAGTAAATGGGAGTTTGCCATTAAAAAACTTCAGTGAGGCTAGAATTACACTCTATAACTTCACAACCTGTTAGTCAGATCATGTTAGCTGCTATCTTCTAACACAACACCTTTAAATCTTAGTCAAGACAGGGCCTCCAACAAGACAGAAACAATCCTCTTAAGCACTTCAGAAAAATCTCTCAATGCCCATGGAGAGAGTGCACTCATTTTGCCAGTTGTTGTTGGCATGAGGTGTTTTCTTTCAAATGTGTCATTTCCTGAGGTTATTGTTATGACCTTGTAACACACCCTCAAAAGCAGATCTCTCAATTACTGCAATCCTTTCCTCACAGGGCTCAGCGCAGGGCTTTTCTGCATCTTGTTCAGAGCCCAGCAGCATATCTGCTCATGCGTCTAAACTACTGACTACATTCATCTGCCCAGTGTTTCCTACGCTGCGTGCTTCTGAAGCAGCAGACTGACCGTAAGCTAATACCTCTTTGAATTGAAAACTTTTAATGGAATTGCTGTGACTTCCCTGCTTTGTCCAAAAAAGCATGTATAATCATATATAACCTTGCTAATAAGGACCTAGTCATCACAAATTAAGTCAGTGAATGCTTCCCTTCTGCCATGAGTATGCCAACCTGAGAAATGAAGTAAGGCTATTAGGGGTGTGCAAAATGGGCCATATTCAATTCAGATTTGGATTCAGCCCAAATCAGGCACAGTGATTTGATTCGTTGATTCAGATCACTGTCCCTGATTCGATTTGGCTGTATCCAGATCTGAAGATTTGATGCTGATTCGGGGAACCAGCGACTCGGCCATAGACACTGGTTTAAATGTTTTTTCTACATACCTCAAGGTACCAGGCACAGCTCGTGAATGCTGCGATGCTGGGGCAGATGGAGCATCCCACAGGAGCACGGAGGGGCCTTCTGTGTGCTCAGCAGTGAACCCGGAAGTGGACTAGAAGTTCTTCTGCTCCTCTTCTTGGTCTACTGCCACCACACTAGGGGTCCCCTATGGCCCCCTGGCCCAGTGATCAGCCATGGGGGGACCCCACGTGACCCCTCAACCCAAAAGGCAGCAGTCACTGAGCCAGGGGAGTGCAGGGGGGGACCTCGGCGTGCTCCCCGGTGGACTGGAAGTACTTCTGGTCCACTTGCAAGGTGGCCGCCAAGTGCACTGGGGACCACCCCCCACATGCTTCTATGGGATACTCCATCCACCCCACCATCGCAGCATTCACAAGCCACCTGGTACCTAGAGGTATGTAGAAAAAACATTTAAAGCTGTGTCTATGTCTGAATCGCCAAGAATCTCTCCAAATCAATTTGGAGGGTTCTGATTCAATTCATAAAGATTAAAGGGTCTCCTGATTTGATTTGGATTCAGAGATTCAGCCACCAAATCGGGCCAAATCTCGCTGAATTGAATCGGGGACTGAAGTTTCACACAGCCCTAAAGGCTATAGACCCATGCTGGTCTAAGAGCAGTACTGAGGCATGCAAGGGCATGTTTTATGGCAGATGTGATACCAGGGAGGTATAGAAATGTCCTAGAGATACAACATATTATTCTCCTCTAAATTTGTAACCTTACTTACGTCCAAAGCAGAAATCGGCCTCCATGCCTTGCTCACTCTTACGGACATTTTTTCCCTATTATAAACCTTCAGGCAATCTAGCAAAATTGGCTTTCCTTACTGCAACTGAATTAGCATACTATAGGTCAAGCTGAAGCTAGTATGGAAAAACTCTGAAACAGTCTTTCACACAGCACAGTCATGCAGAGGAAAACCATTAAAATGCCCAGAACGTTTGCATCTGTGTTAGCCTAAAGCTAGGCAGAAATAGAACAGTGTAAAAACTTTAGGGAGCCTGTACACATGCATCGAGGTTGCTCCAATGTGCTGTAATTATATTAATGATTAATCAAGTCTGCTGGAGCGTGGTACTTACCACACACCAGCAGACTCCAGCATCACATGTATTGGCGTCCCCATGCTGAAAAATGGTGGTGTGGGCATTTTAACTAAAGCTCGTTCGACAAGACTTAAAGTGCCCCCGCTGCCATTTTTCAACATGGGGGCACTGATACTCATGATGCTCTGGACACTTAAATTAGGGAGGCTCTCCGTGCTGCTCTAATTAAAGTGTCCCCCCACCTCACCCCCACCCCCGGTCACTCTTGCAGCATGTGTATAAATGCCCTTAGAGACTAAGTGGTTCAGAGAGGCACAAGTCTTTCATAGGCAACAACCTACTTTGTTATATGCTAATAATGCATGTGTAAAACTAACACTGTGGAACTGGTCAGGAAGTGGTTTTCCTATGCGTGAAAATTATTGACATTTGAAAACATTTTCCTATTCCAAATTGGGATTAAAAAAAGGCAAAACCTCAACAACTATCACGAACCAAAAACCTGGAAAAAATTCAGATTGGATCATTTTGAAATGTTTTCTATCCCATACAGGTTTACATTTTTTTAAATATATATATTTACTTAAAATTCACATGCTTTTAAACAAGTTGTTTTTACACAAAATGGACAATTTTGATTGAAAAATTGCTCAGCAGAATGTTTTCCTAATGTCACAACTCTCTTTTGAAAACATCAAATGCCTTAAACTTGACTTTTATCTTCAAATAATTTAGGTTTTAATAAAACAGCTCGTTAATGAAAAAAAAATTGAAAAAGTCCTGACAAAGCTCCACAACAATTGGATTTATCTGTTCACATTCAGCAGTCAGATTTGTAAGTGCCCTTCATGGAATAAAGACACTGCTAGTTGCATACAGATGCATTTATGATAGACCTATGACAAGTCTAGGGGTGAACAGGCAGGGCGCTAGCCCCAGGAGACCTGGAGGGGATACAAGAATGCCAGATGCCACCACTGCCCATGTGGCCATTACCACTGGCCCATTGCTACAAACATCCATAGCACAAAACTTTGTATGTACACCTCTGCCCACGTACATGTAGACAACTTTGCCAAGTGTAATTCCTTGCCATTAATTTGTTTTCATGAACAATAAAGTCATCTTATTCTAACACATAATACAGGCTAGAAATGCAGCTTTTCCTCCAAATATCAACATAGCATTAAGCTGCATCATGACATCTTCCACCACACTAATTGAAGAGACATAGACATTTTACATGATATATAATGTAATAGGCATAATGCAACATTGTGCAAAAATATGAAACAAAAGTAATTTATGAAAGTGGGCTGATAAAATGATCTTGGAAAAATTTGCTTCAGCAGACAAAGGAAAAAAGAATTATAAATCTCAAAATTATCCCAAAATCAATGGAGCATGTTCACTGTTTCCACCAAATACTCTACATATGCTTATTTAGACTACCAAAGGATTTGCCCCCTTGTATATTTTTCCTCATATTCATATCTCACAAAAAAAAATCTTTGTATATTAGAATTCTCCCCTTTTTGTTGCCCCCCCCCCAATAACTAATTCCCTAACCTGATGAGTACCCCTTTACAGGAATAACTCCATGAAGTATCCCTTCAGAGCTTTTATTTATTTGTTTTGCCCAAATCTTACACTTAACCTACTTTTATTCATTGACAAACTGTTAAACAAGACTCAACAAGGTTTCTAAGGCATCACCACCATTTTTTGTTACAGATTAAAGGACAAGGGAAATAAAGTTCACTGCATTTGAAACAGGGATTTTCCAACCCACTCTGACTTCTGAAGTTTTCTCCCTTCTATTGCCTGCATTTAACTTAATGTTTTTCAGATTTCTAAACTCTCTTGCTACCATGCTAAACAAATAGCAGTAGGTCAAGGGTGAGGGGCAGGAGCCTAACGGGTGAAAGGTTGAATAACTTAAAAGAAAAGAGTTATAGTTTTTAAAAAAGACGTTTAACAGGTTTGGGACTTCTCAAGTACTGGCAAACAAGCATCCCCCTCCCATTTGGCCAGGTCACAAGTGCTGTTAACTTTTTAGCAGCTTGCAGCTTTTGCTTTATTACGTTTTCATACTTTTTACCCATTTGATTATTGCAGCGAGCATTCCTCCCTTTCCTCAAAGAACATTACCTCCTCCACTGCTTCATATTTGCATTGTTTATATTTGCGAGACCTCAACGGGTACATATCTGAGTTTGTACCATGCCCATCCCAATGGGGTTCCGGGCTATGATTCAGGCTCATATGTGCTTCAATTATATAAATATTGGCTTCCAACTCCCTTTGACTTTTAATAGAAAACAGAAAGAAATTCCCAAATATACTGACTATGAGAGGTGTCTGTATCATTTCCACTAATATTATATACGCTTAACTTTATCTGCTTAGTACTATTCTACGCAGCCACATAAGGTTAAATCAAAAATTGTTCAGCAGAAACAAATAGAAATGAAATAATACAAGTAAGATACTTTGAAAGAGAATGTAAAGGGATCTCAATAGAACATCTGGGGAGGTGCAAATTGGAAAATATGTACTTGCCTGGGTCTAGCCCAGTGCCTCTCAACCTTTGCAGACTCAAGTTTTCCCTTATTAGGGTCAAGGTACACCTTAGAAAATGCCAGCTCTTAGCTTTCACTGGTTTTTTGGCTACAGAAAAATAATAGAGCAATTCTTCTGTTACAAAAACTCCAGAAAACCACAAAAAGCTCAGGATATTTTACCCTATGGATTCCTATTTGAAAGCTCTGGGTTTCTCTGACAAAGTATGTGTAACTGTTTTCCCACCCAACAGTGCTAATATTGTATGGAACCCAATGGCACCCTTTAAAGGATCTCATGGTTCCCTAGGGTGCCATGGCAACTTGATTGGAAATCACTGATATAGCCAAACTAGTAGGTGTATTTTTGTTTTTCAGGCCCATGCCTAGGAACCAACACACCACTACTGTTAAAAAACTTCTGCCAAGAGAAGGAAATGACTAGAGATTGCAATACCATGGAAGAACGCTGTAAGGACTCTATCTCTTCCTCAGCCCAAAGGCAATCAAGATAAAATTCCTCCTTTGTTATTTTAACCCCCACTTCCCCCCCCCGCTTTTTTTTTTTCCTTCTGACGACTGCATTCCTATTGACTAATAAATAGCAGTGTGTTTTGGAAAAGCTAAGTTGTGTTGCTACATGCATTTTCTGCTTACAAAGCTCTCATGAGAGAGGACACCTACACATCATGATATTTTAGCACAGATACAAGAGGCAGGGTGAGAAAAGGATTCTGAAACCAATAGAAAAGTGACAAAGACTTAGGACTCCACCACATGTGAAATGGGGGTCCCAGAGCCAATCATGGAGAAGAACTCACAAAAGTTTGCAGAGGGGCCTATAGTACACTCTTTGTGCTCCATTGCACCAGGAATACTGGAAGAGGCCAATAATGAATGTGAAATATGCAACTCTGCAAGCATCCAGTGCACTGGAGGCATGATCCAGCTTCCTTTAAAGCTAACGGGAGTCTTTCTATGGGTGTCATTGAAGAATTTGTTCTGGTCTTTGAGTGGGAAGATTGTAATGCTAGTCTGCAAGTTGGTGGTTAAAATGCCCTGTACTGAAAGGGTCCTAACATTCTGGGAGTCAAAACAATTTCTAAGGACTGAAGGAAGACTCATCGCCAAGCAGATTTTTTTCATATTGCTTTTTGAAAAAGATTTGGCGGGTTCATAGGAATGTGAGGGAGGTTCCTCGTTAAGTCCTAAAGTCTTGTTTTTACAAAAGAAAACATTCACAGGGTGAGAGAAACTCCCTCATGCCAGAGTACAACATGACCGCAGAGGAACAGCAGTTTAATCTGTGCTTATCCATGTTCAGGATATGTACTTTGACCAAAGACTATTCATCAAGTGTTCTAGCTATTGCCAGTGGTTAAACCACAGACATTCAATTGCTCAGAATTAGCTCCATGACATTCTACGGGTAAGTTAGTGCATGTGGCAAAATATATCATGTACTTATGGTCAAACTATAAATGTAGTGATCAGAAGATCTTTTCAACAGTACTATTTTCCAGTAACCCAAACCATCTCCAACAATGAGATACTAAGCACATCCTAAGTGTAGGAATAAGAATGATTCCCCTGCTATTCCTCTTGCTGGCTCATTGGAATTAGAAGTGTTAGTGGTTGGAATATCATATTGCATTTCTGAAAACAAACACATTTGAAACAAATCCTCATTTTAGGCTCAAAAATAGGATGTGCAAGAAAAACAAGTTTAATATGTAGAAAATGATGTTTCTAAATATTATAATGAAGAGTGACTGTAACCATGATAACACCAATAAATGTCTACATGAAGACATATTTCTTCCCTGCACCTCTATTGTGTTACCTGCACTTGTTTCCTCCATGGTAATACTCATTTATGTCAATGGGATTTTGGCATGTGAAACAAATTCAGGATATGCTACATGCTTCAGAGACAAAGGAGAGCCTACTAGTGACCATCGGACTGGAAACTCAAGTGACTTTGTTCGATTCCCTGTGCTATCAAAGATTTTCTGTATAACTTTGGGCAAACCACTTAATCTCTTCAGTCCTAAAGCAAGGATAGTATTCGTGTCTTTCTCCTACCTATTGTCTGTTTTATTTCATTGGATTATAAAGACTTTGTGGCAAGCATTGTCTCTTAATATATCTTTACGCAGTGCCTTGTCTCTATGTAGGGATGTATTGTTGTTGTATTTGTGCGGGCCGGGAGTGACCCGAGCCCTTTTCGCGCTGCACGCGGGCTGTGGCCAGCAGCCCGGGCACGCCGGGGCGGAGAGGGAAGGCTTCGAGCTGGAATTAGGCACGGACGCGTAGCGGTAGTTTAAAAGATTGTTTACTTACACCGAGATGGCAGTGGTGTAGGCTGGAAAACTTGCTTAAGTTGCGGTTACAGAGAGAAAAGAAAACAAAACTCGAACCTGCAGGGCACGAGGGTACGTCGCAAAGGGTTCCGGCGACGGGAAAGTAAACCTGCAGGACTCGAACCCAGGTAGAAGAGCTCTGGAGTCGTCCGGCAAGGACTCACACGAAGTTTGCTAGGCTCCGTGGGTCCGGTTCGTTGCGCGCGGGAGGGGTACGTCTAGGAATCTATCGGCGACGGGGAGAGGCTAGAGGTTGATAAGACCTCTGTTGCCTGCTTGAAATGTGCTGGGTCTGTAAGGATCCGCAGCGCTTAGAGATCTTCACACAGCGTGAAGTCTCCTCCTCCCTTGTTCGTGGAGTCCTCCAACTTGGGCGGAAACCACTCAAGCCTCTTATACGGCTAGCAAGCCAATCACTAGCCGCCACGTGTGAATAATTTAGAACTGGCCAATAATGGGACTCAAATTAGCATACAAATGGCGGGAACTCTTTGCAACGAGCATGTCTGTGCTGCAACAAAGAAATGCACCCTGCAAAGAAAGCTTCAAATTGGCGGGAAATTCTCCCTTGCACCGGGGTTCTCTTTTGCAGCAGAAAACACCACCGTGCAAGGAAGCTGCAATTTAGCGGGGACAATTTAGCAGTGCCGAAGCACACACAAAGAAAAATCACACCTTTTGGGTTGTGACAGTATTTACCATCTGCCATGCTGTTGTGCAATCACACACACTGAGAACACATAGGGTGTGTGATAGACACTCCACTGGTGTAACTCCAGTGACAATTTATACCAGTTGAGGATCAGTTTCCAGATCAAACTGCATTTATTCCAATGGAAACATCTCAGAAGATCTCAGGAAGTGCTCTTGAGACATCAAAGAACTGTGGGGATAAGTGAGAAAGAGATGGGCATTTTTAAACATGCTTTTGAAAAAAAAAAAGGAACGTAGAATTTACTACCAAATCATTTGCGTCAATAAACACTTAAAAATTGGATGCCTGCAATGACACCATTTTAACTCATTGTATTCCATCATAAAGTTTTGGGCTGGTTCAGTATGTTTTGGGGGACTAGGACAGATAACCTTCAAGGTCTCTTCCAACTCTATGATTTTCCAAATTAGTCACACACAAGATATGTGAAACAAGCCAATTTTTTTGCTGGTGTAAAAAGGCCTGTATCCACTGAGATCCGTGAAGTTCTGCTTACTTTTCGCTAGCTAAGAATCTAGCCTAACATTTTTTCCCATTCCTTAATCAGCTAAAACTATCCCAATTCTCTGAGCATTTAAGAGAAACCATATTATAGTGTATTTTCAGTTGCACGCCAACATGCATGTGCATTGGACTGATTTTTTTAAGGGAACTTTCAGGAACAGGAGACTACCTTGCTTCACGAAATCCCCTTACTTTCACAATAGTAATTATAAGTAGTTACTTGCACTGTTTCTTTAAGAATAAAAACATCACCAGCCAGCCCACCTCAGGGAATAAATATGCATCTCACTTTGATGAAATTTGCACACAATACAGGTCAGGTAGTTAATGAAGCCATAAACCATAATATGTTGGAGGCACTAAACGTCACCTTATTCATTTGGCCTTGGTGTTTAAGAGAGCAAGAGATGTTTATTGCCACAAGACACCCTCTTCGCCTTTAGGATCACCATTCATAGCTGGCTCTTTGTAAATAAACATATAACCTTTGCAATGGTAATTTAAGACTGTGCAGTAAAGAAGATGCAGTGAGTGCACGGAGAGTGGAAGAGAAGATAAAAAACCTCATGAATAAAGTCTAAGGCTGCAGGCTAAGGTGTTTATTAAGTCCCAAGCTGTTTTTTTTCCCCTCCACTTTTCCTCTCTGCTGAAATAAAAACAATGATTGCTATGATGCTCTAAAATTAGAGCACATTTGTCGTTTTTAAAGGCAGCTAACAACTGAACTTCAACTGTGCAACAGCATAATAGGTGTAGAAAATACATCTGCCCTGGGCCTCCCCTCTTCTGTTGTGTAATCAGCCAGTGAGAAAGCAGGAGATCAGCCCGGATAATGTTAGTTTCCACTCTAGAGTGATGCAGGTATAAAAGGTACACATTAAAATTCATTGATGAAATACTGCAGACCAACTGGCTGACTTCCTAGGACAGTGGCATTGTGTAGAACTAGTTAACCTTTTGACAACGGTGTCATATCTTTATGAGTTGCAAACAAAATCTCAAAATTAGAATTCATAAATACTTGAATAATAATAATAATTTGCACTTCCAGCCACCAAAGTGCTTTGCAAACAGGAACAGACTAAGTCTCACAATGTTCTGAAAGGCAGTGAAATACAATTACTCTCCCTCTCTCATAGCTAGGAAAAGTGATAGATGGAGCCCAACCCAATGTCACGCACAGTATGAAGCAGATAGAAGTTAAGTCGCATGATTTCCAGCCCTGCGTTTTATTGAGAAAATTATCCTTCCCTTCCCTCTCACTCTCCGAAACATGATGTCATGCCCTTTGTCAGAAAAACATGACAAATTTCACTATTTACCATTTATTGCTTCTAGCTCTTCTACTAACGAATGGTAAATTTCTCCATAGACACAAACCAGGGATATTCAATAAATTGTCGGTTTTGTCTGTGACCACCAGATTCCAATGAACTAATAACTTACATTAGCCACACGCCTTCCAGGTCTCACTATAAAACTTCATAAAACAGTGTACTTCTGCTTTGGGTGCAACCCATAACTCTAGTCTCTGCTCTTCTACATCTAAGCACGTGCTCGTGTGCACACGCGCACGCATATACACACACTCTTCAGATGTTTACTCAATTTTAGCTGTCTAGAAATCATGTCTACTGGTGGTACAGCCTTTGCTCTTTAAAGAAACTTAGTAATATCATTCTCTAGATTCTACAGTCTAACTGATTTACCTGGTTGAGTTAGGAAAGCCTCCAGGCTACTCTATCCGTAAATAGTTGGATCCAATGAGGTAGCTGCAGTCCAGCTATTGGCAAAGAGATTAGCCACACCCCTTCTGACCATGCCTTGAGAGTTGGTATATCCTCCTTTATAGCAGCACAATGCAGACAAAACGTTACTCCGCTTAAAGAGACTCTGCAAGTAGCTAGTTAAGATGAAATACTCATCATTTTTGCATTGTCATAGTGAAGTAAGTAGCTGTTGTGCTCTAGTGAGCGTGTGTCAGTACCTCTTCAAATGTTCATAGTCTGCAGCTGTAATATCAAAGTGCTACTGCACATCGTTACATTAGCAACAGCCAGTCATCGTGAATAGAGGAAAGCCGCCATACTCATTTGTTAATCTGCTCCATTCTGACTGGCTGTTAACAAGGAAAGTGGGTAGATCCAATAAGAGTGCATTATAGCTACACGGTAAATGTTTTGGAAAGTGTCAGGCGGGTTTGTTTTCGGGAGCAAATTTAGAATAGACTTGAAAGCCTGCAAACACAACAATTCCTGTCTAATGAAAAAAAGTCTCAACTGAGCAGATCTATGACGTGACTTTGCAGAGTGTATGAAAGACACACCTTAGGCAAATTGAGATACAAAGTTTGGGTTTTTTTGACCTCTGAGAGAAAGAATAATATGTCCCTGCATTTATCCATGAACTCTGCAGCTGGCAAGGGCTGCTTTCTGTTAGTAATTACCATGAACAGATGAAGGGAGATTTTTTTTCCCCTTTTATTTTGACCTGCAGTTAAAGAAAATTTCCTTGTTTTATTTTAGGTTTAAAAATGATGAGGCAGCAGCAACCTGTGTTTCACCCCAGAGCTGTTGATTTTCCCCCATCATTCCTCCCCACATCCTAATTTATTTCAGACTATAAGGGTGCAGATTCCCAATTTAGTGGGAAATGGTTGCTGCCAAAGCCCTTGAGGGGCTTTCACTGCAGTTTATTTTCTTAGCTACAAGTTTAAGGTTTTGGGGCACATGTGTATGTGCAGGTCTGCGTGTGCGCATGCACGCTGATGTATAGGTGGGGACTGAACAGTGGATTCTTTCCTCAGAATCTGCAACAAGAATAGATCACAATTAATTTTAATGAAGCAAATTTGCTTCCTTGTTGTCTTGGGATAATTGCGTTGCCTCCTTTCCCAAAAAAGACAAGTACACAGATAGCCACCTACCTGGATTTGCTTCAAAATGGAAATGGTTATTGGAAATATGCCTGATTTAGATCTTTCTCTCTCTCTCTCTCTTCCCTTCATATTCCTGCAAATGCGTGTACAAGTGAGAAACTAATAACCTTTGCTTAAGCATTAACAGCGATTCTCCATGCCTGTGTTGGTGGCAGGAGAATGGAAACCAATGTTTCTTTATGCTACCTTTGTGCTCTGTAGAACGGACCTAGTCAACCATCTGTGCAAAGCACAGGCCTCAGAGCTACTCTACTTTGCACACTGTTACACACTGCCACATAAGTTTGCACCATCACTCTGGAAACCCTACTGTACCCCATCCTCATTCTTGAATTGCCCCTGAGATGCCTTCATGGACGTCTGACAGCAGGGCTGGCCTGGGACCCTTATACCATATACAAAGGTTCCTTATACAGGTGTTATTCTAAGGGACTCTTTCTACTCACTTTAAGTCCTTTATGTATTGCCAGAGTTGCACAAAAGGGCATTAAAGAAGTTGAAAACCAGGCCCTTAAGGTGGACAGCTGTGTATAGCTTCCTCCAGTGCAGTAGAGATTATGTATTTCCATCTGAAACTGCAGTACTACCAGTAGGGATTTTCCAGTGAAACAGAGTTTCACTGAAAAAAAACACCAGTTCATTTCACCTTGAAACATTTTGTTTGGTCAACCTTGGGGTTGACAGACTTTCACCAAATCCATGGTAAGTTTTCAAGGAAATCCCATCTAATCTGTCTCAGTACCAGACACCTGGGCACTCCCTGTAGAGGCTCAGGTACATCTGCTTGGTATTAGCAGGGATACGGACAGAAACATCAAATTTACCCAGCAGACATGGCTTGAAGAATTTCCAGTTGGCTGAAAATATTATCAAGGGGGAAAATGGTTTGGTCCCTCAGATGAGTGGAGGGATAAGGCAAGAGCACAAGAAGACTTTCCCCTTGATGCTTCCATCACAGGGCCCGGTAGCCATCATTATTCATGGATTTCCCCAGTTTGGAGGCTCCAAGGCTATCAGCACTCCAGAGGGGACGTGAAAATGGTAACGACAGACCATGTGACCTGAACGACCAATCATAATCACCGCCCCAGCTGTCATATCACAAATGTATCAGATATTTGCAGCAAACTAAGATCAAGTCATAGAGTAACGCATATATGTGGCTACAATGCTGTTCAGTTATTAGAAATAATCAGTAAATGCAAGGAAATCCTCATCTGCCTCGAGGCATGCCATGAAGAAGAAAAATAAGGTTCAGGTCATTGAGAAAATGATTTGCTACACAATAGCCTCTCATTTCCAGTCACAAGAAAGCAATATAAGAAGAATATAAAAGAAGTTCTGTTTGGGGGGGGTGGAAAAAAAAGAAAAACTGCAGAAAAGTGAGGTTGAATTTATTCAGAGGAAGAAAAGCTGCTTAGGGATAGTTTACATCTCACCTGTTAACTTACTGCTTAATAGGACATGTGTCTCTGTGATGGGAACAAGTTTAATTTCTACATGGAAGGCAGTGCCCCTGAAATTTGGGTTTCATAGCCTCCTCCACCTGAAGTAACTGAAAACTGGTCGGCACATGCTTCAGAAGTTAAAGTTAGTGTCTTTCTGCCTGCCTGCCTTTTTCCTGGCATCCATTTTTTACAGATGCAAAATATATTTCTGTTGAAAATGACTCCAGTTATTTCTATATTTCCTCAGAATTTCAATTGAGCTTTGAACTGCTCCATTATTCCAGCTTATTTCTGGTGGGATGTGGTGGTTGATGATCCCTCAGTGTTTACACTTGCAAAAGATTTCATTCCTTCTGGCCCTGTAGTAAATGACTGTCTCTAACAATATGCAGTTCATATCACCCTGCCCAATTTCTGTCTGGTATGTTGAATTTTTAAAAGAACATTTTACTATTAACAAGTAGTCCTCAATACCATTCTAAGAAGCTATAGTATGCAAAATGACCAGGTTATTCTATGTTTGTTCCTGCTCTGGTATGGCAGGTGAAGGAGAAGAAGAAAGTTAACCATAAATAGCAAACAACAGGGCCAGCCCAACCATTAGGTGAACTAGGCAGTCGCGTAGGGTGCCAAAATTCGGGGGGGTGACAAAATTATATGCAGAACAAAATAACAAGAACATCGTTCTAAATAACAGCCCTGCCTGGATACTGCTCCACCTTGGTCTAAGACCTTTAGTTCGATAAGGGCAGAAAGACCTCTGAAAAGATCTCAGAGGAAAGATCACTAGAATCCCAACTCCTACCATTTCAGCGCTCAAGCAGACTTATGACAAGAGTGTACCGCTGGCAACGTCCTCCTAAAAGATGAACCCCTACTCCTATATCATCTTACAGCTCATGACACTGATTTCTTAGACCTTCCTTCTCCCTTCCAAACACCCTTTTTAAAGCTAAAGCACCCTAGATTGCATTTAAGATTTCGTCTAGAGTAAGACGACCAAAATCCACTAACTCCAGCGTATTTGCAAATTTGCAAAACTGAAAGCACAAAAAACCAAAAGTCTAATTTTTTACACAAATGCTCACGAGGATTTTCTTTTAATTGTGCATGTATTATAATACATTCTATTAGAGTTTTTGCAGTATAACTGTGTTATGGTTAATGAAAAGTGTGAAACAATCAATAACAATTTTTGGTTTTATTGTTCATTTTGAATATCAAATAAGTCCATGTAAAAGTTCATTCTAGACTTTTTATTTTCCTCTATATTGGAACTGGTGGGGTAAAGAAGCCATCTACTATTGACTTTACTATTCAGTCCATCTGGGAAGAGCACAGACCAGCTGCAGATGCTTCCTCAGCCTGACAAAGGGTGTTTGTGCCCAAAAACTTGCAAAGAAGAATTTTTCCAACTATTTGAGTTGGTCTAATAAAAAATAACAGGTTTACCCAAAGAACAGGGCTACAACCTACACCCATAAATAGAAGTGAGTCAGTTCCTACCTATGAAGAAAGTTAAGATTGAGAGAAAGCATGCCACAGTGCAAATCATGATTACAAATCCTCTCTCATTCATGCCCAAATACACAATGCAGAGAGGAATGATATGCTGCATACGCTGCTTTTGCATACAGCCCTGCAATATTTGAGGCTATGGAAGACAACTCCACTCCAAAATGAGCATCAGGAGAGTGTGTAACAGGAAGTGCAAGCTTTGTTCCATCCATTAGGATGGTGCAGATTGCTCCTCTGATCTTACATGCAGTAAGAATTGAGCCACGGCTTTGTTTCCTTCCTGCCTTTCTCACCCCTGTTTTATGCCATTGGACCATTAGTGGAGGTGATGAGTTTGTCTTGATCTCAGTCACTGCTATTGTGATTGACATTTATGTGAACAGATTGGATGGATGGATGAATGGATGGATGGATGGATGGATGGAAACGTTCCTTCTCCCACGGCCCTCCTGCATCTCCATGCTAGACTACAGCAGAGCATAGTCTGCTCTAGAATAATGGGATGGAAGCTAAGTCAAAGAGTGAAAAGGCAAAATGCAAGTGCCTTCTAACTGAACCACAGGGAAAGAATAAGGTAAAGAAGGGGGCAGGAACAAGAGAACACATTTTGCCTTACAGCCCCTCCCTCCCCACACTATACGTTGGAGCATTTTTTTTTTCTAACTCAGGGAACAGATGGTGTCATATTTGAATATGAAACAGATTTTCATTTACTTCACCATAAAAAGCAAAACAAACAAAAAAAGAAACACTCAGAAATGATGCTATACTTTTTTACAGACCTGTGGTCTCTGTAACAAGCTGAGCTTGTTGCCATTCTGTGAGCTAATTTGTGGTTACCTATAGCTCCTATTATGCCTGCAGATGTACAAAATAAAATAAAAAAGTCCCCCTATAAATGGAAATACTTTTCTACTTAGATAATGTACATGTTTTGGAGAAAAAGTGAAAAAACTTTAACCACATTTGGCAGCAAGATTTTAACTGTACGGGCATTGAATTCACCATAGTTCCTCTGTTTTATAGGTTTGCATCCTTCTTTTTAGCTGATATACTTAAAACACAGGAAACACATTATTTTACTTTTCCTTAGGTATGGGTAAAATAGAAATAAAAAGACAGCCCTTTTTGCAATTCTATAATGTTATAGGAAATAGATTCTAAAATGAATAGGCTTTTCACTGTACATCTAGCCAAAAATTGAAGTGGAAAACTAAGAAATCTCACAAGAAAACATCTTGGGTATCTCTGCACATCATTGCCTTGAGCTGTAGAGGCTCTAGCATCTGAATTAGCATGTCAAACAGCTAGCTAGGGGAATCTCTGCATGGCATTGCTGCGAGTCAAGGAGATATAAGCTGATCATACAAGAAAGAAGTGACTCATTTCCCTCACCAGAAAAAGGACCTGTACTTCACTCTTCTTTAGGGAGAGAAGCAAAAATATGCATCTACTAACAGCCCAGATGTACGGATAAAGAGGGGATGAAGAAAGTGGAGTTCTTCTAACCACTGATGGCTAAGGGAGATGTGAAAAATAAGGCCTGTTTCCATTACCATAGGGATGAAGGAGGAGGAGGACAGAAGATCAGAGAAACCAGTTGAAGCAAAACAGGCCCATGCTAAATTTCAAGCTTCAAACAATATCATCTCTCAAATATAAATGGTCAAGTATGGAACATGTTTCTGTAAGGGTCGTCTGTACAGTGTCTGGATGGCATACCCGTATCTCAGAAGTAAGGACCACTGCTCTATATGCTTTAACCTTCCTGAGACCATGAATCCTTGCTGACTCCTTGGGTCAACTCAAGCAACTGGAGAAAATGCACCAACATTTCTTGCATTCTTCCCATGGGTCAGATGGTTTGACTGACTCTCTGAAGCATTGATAATAATGGTAGAACTCTGTTGGGCCGGTCACATAATACGTACGGGCCATGGGTAAAAGGCAACCATTGAATGGAAAACAACATGGTCAGTGAAAACAAGACTGGCTGAAAAAAGGGCACTGGGCAGGTGTGCTGAACTTCCACCTTAGTCTCAAATGGTTTGATTCACTGGCCTTAGAAGCTTTGGCCAGGTCATCCTTAAATCAATGGTACGGATGAAAGATGAAATGGGTGGTCTCCAAAACATTTGAAGGGGATGAGTGGAGGATGTTTCCAAAAGGTAGCTAACTAGCTAAGCTTTCTTTCTTAGTTCAGTCCTCTCTGTACCCAAACTCTTCCGGAACCTGAAGAGACAAAATCTAAGGATGAATAATAGAATGTATAAATGTAATCCCACCAATAAGTAGCAATAAACAAAATATTACATTAAACACTAGGCAACAAAAGTATTAATGAAAATAATTACAACCAGATTTATGTTTGGTATAACTACAAACTCCTGCTGTTTGTAGGTTGTATTTTTTTTCTGATCGTTCTATTGCTTTCCATAGCTATTTACTAAAGCTGCTTCCCCAGCAGAGCTAACATTGCATTTTAAGATCTTTTTATACTCTGTACTTTCAATGCCCAGTGCCTCTTCTTTTTGCATTTCTCCTTGATTTGACTTATTCTTGGAGGCTGGCAGAAGACATCTATGTGGTGAAGGTTAAAATTTGCAGTTTTTGGAATGGAGAAAAGCAGCCTTTTCTCAACTGGCTCCTATTACTAACTAGCCCCAGGGACTGAGATTCAAAATCAGCAAATAGCCTCCGATCAGGACCAAAAAACACATGCTGCAGTGTGTGTATAAGAGGGAGAGAGAGAGATTGAGAGAGAGGGCAGAAACTGTAGGACCTTTTCCTATGAGATGTAGAAGGAAACATATTAGAAAGTCTGGTATTTGTACTTCTTGTAAAATTACTGTAATATCCCTCTTCTATTATTTTGAATGTAATCAACGCTTTGGTGCTTCTACCAGCATTCAGCTAAAATATATTTAAAGTGATAACAGCTACTTTTTACCTTTGAGATTCATAGTTGATTGAGTCATTTATAATCTCCTAGTTTCTATTTTTTTCTTTCCCTCTCTCTCAAGGGATCTCTGGAAATGAAAGTAGAAATTTCACTACTTTGGGTCTTTGACATATGACCATGCGGAAGTTTCAGGTGAGACTCTTCTTGTTGTATGGCAATAAAAGCTGAATGAGAAATGGGTCCTGGATCTTAGCACCCCCAAAATGTAGGTGGTAAAAAGATTTAGAGTCTGAATATAGCAGGAATTTCACAGCTGGGAATTTTTTCTCCAGGGCACTGAGCTAAATGCCCAAGTTTCAGCAGTCACAAACTTTTGGAGATTCAAATGTTATACGCTGGTCTGAGCTCTGCAGTCAGCTCTCATTAATAATTGGAATACATAGCACCTACCCCAGCAAGGGAGCAAATCAACATCAAGTAATACAGGGATTTTTTGATAGGGATCCCTGCCCATTAGGCCTCACACTGAACTCATTTACCAATACATTTAACACAGTTACTACTGTTCTGAACTAGTGACCTAGATGTGAAAGATGCCTACATTTCACTACCAAACCACAAACCATTCAGTTCTCGCCTCTCTTCAGGTTTTTCTATACGATCAAGTGGAGGGTAATATGAACGGGAATGGAGTGTGTGTGGGAAGTAGAGCTACCCAACTTCTGACTGACCGGGGGCTACACACAGCACGGGTGGCCTGCCAAGTGAGCTGCAGGCCCCTGTAGTGCATGCCATATTTCCCTGATGCATAGGCTGTGTGCCCTTCTGGGTCCTTTCAGGCTGCACTGTGCCACCCCACCCCACCTCCAAGGACAGAGCCAGGACATGGAAGATAGAGGAGGGAGGGGAAGCCGGTAGACCCCTGAAGCACTGGCAGATACAGTGAGGGGAAGTGTTGCCTGGGCTAGAGCCCATGGGCCGCCAGTTGGACACCCTTGAGATAAAGGAACAGGTAACGGGCCTATTTTTGTAAACACCGTAATACTGGAATTCAAGAAAATAAGGAAATCAGGGATTTTTAGTCTGCTTTTTTTTCCAATTCAGTGCAAATTTATTCTGAGAACATTTTCGCTTCTGTAATTTGCCCCAAACCTTTGCAAACACCTCAGTAGGGGGAAAAAATAATAAAAGGAGAATAGCAATGGGAGAGACTCAAAAGAGTTGTTAGTTCATTTGAATGGGGAGCTTCATCTATGGCTGCATCATGCCAATCTTAGTTAATTTCATTGTTCAATTATGATTATTTCATCTTACATCATTTAGATCTGTATCCTCGATCGGGATTCTCAGGAGGATTAGCCCGAGTGTTGCACGGTGCTAATGCAGCTGTACAGCCTCTGGTTCCAAAGCTAATGTGTGCCGAGATAGTTCAGGTGCTTTTTGTACTGTTCTAAATTATGCTATGTAGGCATATTGCCAGGGATAACTAGACAGAGAACTCAGTGAACTGAACCCAGACATATCATCATCATATTCCACCCCCCATCCTCCCCTCCGGTACTATGGATATCAAGAGTATTCACTCGGCCATGAGTAGAGCTGGGCAATGAAAAGCTTTTTTGGTTCTGTGACAATTTGCAATTTCTAAAATGTTCCAGTTCTGCTTAGGGATCAGACCAAAGCCTCCCCAAGGAAAAAAAATCCACCCTGCTAGAGAAAGAAAGAGCACTCACCCACCTAGACTCACTACCAACATTTCCCTGGGACATGCTCTGCATCAAGCAAGGCCATTTTAAGTTCTCCCTCTAACATTAGAAATTCAGTCGTAGACCTCAGACAACTTTCCCAATGCAAGTCTCAGTTGCAATGAATCAATGTTTCTCCAACAACAACAACAAAAAATATGTTGGAAAATTCCCAACTCCTTTGAATCACAGAGAAAACTCATAGATGCAGTTTTTTGGAAAACATATTTTGCATAATTCCCACTCCATAGTTTCCAAGGTTAGAATGAGTAAAATTCTGATCCTCAATCCACCTTTACCTAGGTGGCTACCCCACACCAAGGAACCTAAGGAGACAATAAACATTTGAACACCCATTGTCATTGAAACTCTGCTCAGATTAAAAAGCTTGAATCTGGGGGGAAATTCAGTTGAATTCTGAAAACTGTCTGGGATGGGTGTACTAAATGGGTTTTTGTGGGGTTTGTTTGTTTTTTTACATAGAGTGTGTTTGCAGCTCAGGGCTCAAACTGGGAATGAAATTGTGAAGGTTAACTGAGAAGTGTGAGTGTGTCTGTAGGATTTCTATTCCCCCTGAATGGAAAGGGAGTTTCAGAAAGCACCAATATCACTGGAACTGGATGTCTTTCTCAAACTTTTGATGGAGATCTTCAACCATATTCAGATAAAATTTTAAATGAACGAGAAACCAAGGGGACAAAACGAAACACTCACCCTAATGGAATAACAGATGGTAAGATCTCGCAGCACATGATTCTAGCGTTTCAGCCTCCAGTATATAATGTTTCTTTTTCAAGTGAGAATACCACTGTTTAATGTCTTCAAGGGCTGGTAAGGACTAAATCATGATAAGAGCCACCGACATTTTGGGAAGACTCAAAGTGGATAAGTGTCAGTCACTATCATCTCCATCAACCTTAACTTCCTTAGTCACAATGTAAACAGCTCTATGTAGTTTTGTTTCATCGTTTCCGGAGAGAAAAAATATATTCTAAACGGTTCTGGACAGCAGCTGTGGGAGAGAAAACATATAGGATGGCGAGGCTTGTGAAGTGTGCAAGAAAAACAGTGCTACTTAAACGTGTCTAAAGACTGGGAATCCCAGGGCATTCATGTGCTTCGATTTGGAAAAGGGAAGGATGCCGCATTTCACAGCATAAAGCCTTAAAAATAAAATAAAATAAAAATAATTGCTTTGGGGACCCAAGTTAAAGCGCAGGTGTTTTGAGGGGAACATAAACATTTTTTCCTAAATGAGGCGTTGAGGGCTGGGAGAAGGGCAGTAAAATTAGTGGAATTACTGCCTGATTTTAACCAGATGATTGCTCCAGTTGGACACCAGCGCGTTTTCATTAGGGACTCTAATTTACAAGCCATTCACCGCATTCCAGTGGAACACAACAACTCCCCCAGGTCCTAAAGAATGCCAGCTCCACAGCTTTATAGCAGAGATGCCTGACTGCAGGTTTTGTGTTTGTGTGTGTGTGTTTTTAAGGCCAATCTGACTGTAGATTTGGGCCCAAGTTTTGTAGAAAGGGAAGGAGAGAGCCAGAGAGATAATAGAGGGCTAACCAAGAAAAAATGGTCCAGGAATCCATGTAAAACTCTGTTGGCCTTCTATGGAACACAGAAGACTTCTAGTAGGATTTAGATGTAGCTTGCAATCATATGCTTTATATCATAAGTTATTATATGCCAGCATATTCCAGATATAAAATAACCCATTCTGGCCTTCCATTAGATCCTAAATTTTATTACAGTCCTGAAAATCTGGAGAGGAGTAGAGTTTTTGGCCTCATCGAATATAAACTTGTCTGAACCTTAGGGAAGTGAATGGCCTAGT
Source organism: Alligator sinensis (assembly GCF_000455745.1). Classification (NCBI taxonomy): domain Eukaryota; kingdom Metazoa; phylum Chordata; order Crocodylia; family Alligatoridae; genus Alligator; species Alligator sinensis. The sequence continues at coordinate 1,788,273 of NW_005842148.1, read as the reverse complement.
GTACACAGTGAATAGAGGGGATTTCCACAGAGCCAGCCAGCCTTGGGATCGGCATTACTTTCAGAGTTATGAGGCCCTTTTCTTTAACAAATAACAGTCAGCTCCCTCACACTCCTTACACTCACCATACTTGGCTAGCTCGTGGATCAAGCGGTCCCATACCAAAGCAGCTTTCCAATGTGTCACTAGTACTGGGCACTAGGGCTGTGCAAAATGGCTGTGTTTCGATTCGGTTTCGGATTCAGCCATTTTGGAGGACAGTGATTCGTTTCAGTGTTTCAGATCACTGTCCTGTTTCATTTCAGCTGAATCTGTTTTGAACAGGCTGCAAGATTTGCACAGCCCTACTGCCCAGCAGAGAGCAGGATGGGGCCGTGGGTGGCTTATCCGTGGGAGGGGGACGGCCATTGCCCTCTGTGCAGGAGAGGAGACCATCCCTGCTGCATGACCTGGCTCTGCAGAGAGCAGATATCCAAGGCAGTGCAGGGCAGGCAACGGCAGCGAGGAAAACCCGGCATGGATCTTTGCTCCCTGTGGAGCTAGGTTGTGTGGCAAGACAGTGTTGGTCTGAAAAACCTCTGAAACAGCCTGAAACATCTCCGAAATTAAACGGCTGCCAAAACTTCACACAGCCCTACTGGGTGCATCTATACATGCCCCTATGGCACCATTGTTACTGCGCTATCATTTACTACTTCCTTTCGGAAATACTAAATGATGGCACAGTAAGAGCCCATACTGTGCCGTGTGTACCACACATGGTTGTTTTTAGCTACTCTGTCACTGTAGCAATGCACTACACTGAGAGAGCTCATTACTATGGTGATATAGCATCCACGGGCAAAAACTGTGATGCCACAGCTACATCGCCGTAGCACATCACTGCGGTGCCATAGCATCACATGTAGAAGCACCTGTGGTCTTCTATTCTATAGCCACAGCATTACAGACTGATCTGTAACCTACAGAAGACTGTGAGAGTTCTTTCATTTGTTCATGGTGAAGGACTAACATCTCTTTGATGACTTACCTTAAACTCAACCTTTCTGTTATTCTTTTTCTCTGCATATTTCTCTTATTCCTTGTTTAGCTATGGTGGTTTTCTCTCAGTCACACCCAGTTCCAGCTATGTGTTTTTTTGCTTTACTGTTTCAAAATTCCCACGCTTATGTTTCCGCAATGACTATTCACATTGCTAAACTCCTCATGTTTGAGACTTGAAATCAGCATAAAAACAATAAATCATTGTGGTCACTGTGTTTCAGTCAGTCTCCCGAAAAAAGACATATGAGCAAAAAAAGGTGAATAGAATCCCAACCCTAGACAGGACTGTAATCACATTTCATTGTCAGCAGGCTACTGTACTGCAGTGTTACATGCGTAACTGAGCACTTTCATGCAAGAAACTCTGTTTCCTCTCAATCACAATGAATATCTCATATTTTTCAAGGACAGCCATCATAGTCTATGCTAAACCTCTGCTTATTATTCTGCCTGATTTCACAAGCTAAACAAGTTGGACCCCGATGTGTTCTAGCATGGAAAACCTTCCATTTAAAACCCAAAGCAGATGCAGTAAGAAGTGTACTTCCCTCTGAGGCAGGAATGAATGGATTTGAAATGAGTCAGAAAACAGGTGGGGTCTTTATCGAACTTACAGTCACCTATGACACTGTATGGCACCAAGGCCTCAAATATAAACTATACTCTATGATACCTGACTGCAAGCTATGCCTTTTAACCTTAAACACAAACATGGTCTCCAGTAGATCATTCAAGTTCACTACCAGCCAAGGAGAAAAAAGCAGAGTACAAACTCTGAAGAATGGAATCCCCCAAGGGTCAGTGTTATAACCAATTCTTTTCAATGTACATACTTCAGTTTTCCTGCATACAACATCTAAACAATACATGTACACTGACAATGTTGCCATACTAGCAAAAGAAATTGAAATGACAGAACCGGAAAAGACATTGAGTACTGACATGGAACTCATTGCTGACTCTCTCTACAAGTAACACTTAAAGTTGAGCATCAATAAATCAGTATCATCACACTTCTATCTGGACAATTGCCAAGCCAAGAGCATGCTGGATATCAGAATAGGCAACCACATCCTTCCCCATGAGCATACCCCAACCTACCTAGGAGTCACATCAGACTATTCCCTCACCTATAAACATCACATTCAGAAGGTCAGCAATAAAGTCTCTGCATGGGTAGTTGCCTTAAGATGTTTAACCAGCATGGAGTGCCAACTTCAAAGTGCTCAGAACCACTGCACTTGCAATGGCGTATGGCCTGGCAGAATATTATGCCCCTGTATGGTCCAGAAGTTCTGATACTAAAAAGGCCAACACTGTACTTAACAGTGTGCTGAGACTCATACTAGGCTGCACAACTTACACATGCACAGATGTACTCCCTGTACTCTTGGGCATTAGACGAAGTGATACAAGATAGACCCTAACATCATTGCTGGCAAGAGAGGCAAGAGATGACGAAAATCATCTGCTCCATCAACTGTTAACTGAAAACCCAAACAGATGGGGGCTTCAGAGGCTTAAAGGTTATAAACTATTTATACATGAAATCCACAAGCTCCTGGAAGAGATTGGAGATGCTGAACCAAATCTATGGGCAGCAACAGAGTGGGCTGACCACTGGGAAAAGTCAGACGTATTCCCACAGTGTTTTATACCAACTCCAAACAACTCCCCCATTGGCAGGGACCTACCTAATTCATGGAGGCTACCTCTGAATTTTGTGGTCCTGGTGTGGGAGGAGGCACCATTTTCATGGTGGACTATGGCAGGCCCCCCTGTAACAGAGAGCCTGGAGCTCTTTGTTTCTTCAGGAGGAGAAGAAGCCTAGTCAGGGAGCACTGCAGGGCAGGCAGAGCACCGCAGCTGCAAGTAGACAGGGCAACAGGCTACTGGGCAATTAGCAGGCACCTGTAGACAATCAGCTGACACAGGGGTCTGCGTGCAAATAAACCTGGGGCTTGAGTTGGCAAGCCAATCTAGCCTTGCTCACTGCACAGTTAGGAGCTCCTTCCCAGGAGAAGCACCCAGGGACACTGGTCTGATCACTTTGCTGCCTGTAGGAATGGTAAGGCTCAGGGAGCTCACAAGAAGCCTACACCAGCACAAGGGGAGAAAGAAGGTTTGCCCTCTTAAATGGGCAGAGAGCTGCTTTCATTGTTGTTATTTATGTTACAGCCCAGGGGCTTATGATTTATGTTACTGTTTCCACCGGGGCAATTGACTGCCTTGAGCCCTGCCAGGGGCAGGCTTAAGGCTCAAGCAGTTATTGATCCCAGAGCAGACGGAGAGAGAGGGCATAGCCACACAGAAGCCAGGGCCAGACAGGGCTCAGCCAGACTGAGGCCAGGGGCCCGGTGCCAGACAAGGTCCACCAACAAAGGGGCCTGGGGCCTTGCAGACAGGGTCCTGGTGACAGAAGGGACAAACAAGAGCTAGAGTCTCAAAGTCAGGTTGGATTCAGTGGGCCCAGACCAGAAGGCCTAGCAAGAATAAAGGGGCAGAGACTGAGAAAGCCAGAGCCCCACACAGGGAACAACACTGCAGTAACACCCATGAGGCATGGAGCATAGTAAAGGGAAAGATTCAAAGCCATGCAATTAGCCTTTAAGGCTTGAGGTGCCCTTCAGTGGCATAGTTACGCAGTGAGGCCCAGCAAGGGGCCTAAGGACCAGTGAATCCCAGCGAGGGTCCTGGGTACAGAGACTGGTAGGGTCCAGTTGGACTGAGGCCATGCAAAGGCCTATGGGCAGCCTCCCTATTCATTTATATTTCCATCAAAGCGTGGCAGAAGAAACAGGAGGGTGCCCTAGGGGCGGAGTAGGGCAGGGTCATGAAGCCACCAGGGGTGTCATGACCACCCCTGGGACCCTACGTGTTACACCCCCCCATACCTTTGATTGGCTGAGATGCCCCAGGAGTCCCACCCCTCCGCAGAGATTGACAGACAGCCATCTCGATTTTCAGGGAGGAGCAGGACTTCCAGATTCCCTCAGCAAAGAGATGGGGGGGTGGGGGCTGCCATGCTCTGCCACAAATTCCCTCCCATCCCCCCATCTCCCTCCTGCCTATACTTTAGGATGCCAAGGCTTCCTGCCTCTGTTTGCAGCTCCCTATCCTGCCCCCCCCCCTCCACCATTTTCCTGCTTTTTTTATGGCCCCTGTGCTTTTTTGTGGGGACCAGGCTTTTTCATGGGGAACCTACCAAATTCATGGTTTCTGTGAAAATCATGAAATCATGAATTTGGTAGGTCCCTACCCACTGGGCATGATCTTGATAGAGAAGTATGGGCCAAGATAAGTGGACTGAGATCTGGATACAAATGCTTTGAAACAATACTTCACAAGATGAACATCTTGAACAGCCCCCTGTCTGAACATGGTGTCCAACAAACAGCTCAGCACTTAATCAAAAGCTGCAATCTTTACAAACGCCCAGACGGGGCAGATGGAATCCGCACATTGAGCGATAAGATCAGACAGTGGCTCATAGATTTGGAAGTTGATATTCGACACCACGTGAAATAGAAAGAATGAACTAACATAGTAGATTCTGTGCTGATAGTCTTTTACAGGAGACAAGAAATACTTGATGTTCCAGCCACTCATCTGAGGTACCGTATCCTGTTTGAAAACTAGTATTGAATAGCAAGGGTGTTAGCTCCAATATCATAAACAAATTCAAGCTCACATATTGATATCCTGGTTTGTTTGATTTCTCCTGTAGTTTCAATTCACTAAAGCGTTCTTCAGTTCTTCTAAACTATATTGTCTGTTTACTGCTGTTTCCAAGACTACATGCCACACTTTCGTGTAGACTTACTTTATATTTTTACTTTAAGAGACTAGCCTGGGAAGATGCCATCTGTGGCCATGTGTAGACAAAACGAGAGGTGTGCGCGCGCAACACTTTAAAGTGGGCTAAATGCTTTTGCACTGCTTTAATGGTGTCGGTGTTTGCATGCCTTGGCAGCATATTACACATTAATTCCAGCCACTGTAGGAATTTTGGCAGTGTAATGTGCCTTAAATGACTTGAGGCGCAGCAAACTAAAACTGCCCCTACAGTCACAGAGCGAAGCACCAAGCTCCGTGCAGCTCTACGGCTCTGCAGGAAGCTCTGCAGGCAGCCTGGCAGCAGCCAGGGAAAGCAGGCTCTGTCCAAGAAAAGCAGTGAGCCTGATCTTCCCCCACTCCCCACTGGAGCCTCCCTACCTGCCTGAGCTGTGTGGTGCTTCCCTCCAGGCTGCAATGCCCCCTAGGACTGCCCAAGTCGGATACCTGCAGGTGGGTGGGTGCGGGTGGGTGCCAAGAACCGTTCCACCTGCCAGCAGCTCGTCCTCCCCACCGGAGAGGCAGGTAAGTCAGCGGGGTGTGTGCATGACACGGGTGTTTAATCATCCCTAAATTGAAGCAGTATTTTTTAAAACCCACAGCTTCAATTTAGGGCCCCTGTTTCATCTACACACACCCTGTATACATAGTCTATATAAACAGAACTGTTCCAATTATTCTTTGCAAATATTACTTATTGAACATTTAGCCCTTTTTCAGTTCTCAAAAATGTCTGTGAACCAGTCTTGCTTCCTGAGAATGCCTCTTTATTTTTAAATATTTACTAGTAGTCTACAGCAAATAAATTATGGTCAAATGCCAGCCTTTGAGTTGTTTGCAAACTATTCATTCCAGCTATTTCCTGTGAATTACTTGTGGTGTATTATTGGTTTGTTAAGTCATATGGCAATTCTTCTACTCCGTGACTGAATGCCTGAAACTTCTTAAACCGTGGAACGGCAAAAGACAAGTGGAGAACAACAACAAAAGAAAAACTTCATTTTCAGGATGAATATACAGCTAAATTATTTGTGCTATAATTTGTGAAACTCTGGAGTTTGGCAAACATATTCATAAATGCCTGGAACCAGTCCAGTTATGAGCAAACAATAAATAATATGACCATACAAATGAGAGGTAACTGAATTCACTGATGAAACCCTAAGCCCATGGAAATCAATAGCAAAACTTCCTCTGATTCCCATTGGGTATGATTTCTTCACCTACCACTGCTTGCAAAATTGGCTGGATCATATTTTATTTTGTTTTACCAACACTTCTCATGTTCCAGTGTTTTATGCTGGTAAACGTCCTTAGGATTCCTGGGAGTGAAAAATATTGCACGTGTGTAAATTGCTGTGATATCTTCCCACTCTTTTATAGACCATAGAGAGCAGAGGTCATGACACAGATCTGTCTGAGTTTTACAAAGATGTTATTTTCACTGTGAGACTATCAGACAAATTAGTCAAGGAACCACTTTAATTTCATTCCATTAACCCACTGAATGCCACTGGTCATTAAACCTCAGCTGCTCATAACTCCTTGGAAGGAGGTTTTTTTCCTGTCATCAACAGGTACTCATAAATTCAACATACAAGGTAACATTTTCAAAAGCATTTAAATGACTTATTCTAAATCCACTGAATTTCAATGCAATTTAGTCTCCTAAGCCACTCAAGTGGTTTGTAATTTTTGTCACAGTTTTTTAGAACTTTTTCTTCCTTTCTCACTGTAAAGAACTCAGATGAACTTCTGCCCTGCCTAATTTTGCAGATGCTTTTTGCAACCCTAACAAAGAACAATCTGGCACAAATTATTTCCCTTCAAAAGTCAAGGACCCTTGAAGACTTCACTCCTTGTTTTTATAAGATCACCTTCTATAATTGAGGACTGAAATGCAGAGCAATTTGTTCAGACCCTTCACCAGTCTGGTTATCGTCATTCATGGATACCTACAGCCCGAACAGAAAGAAAACAAGTCTAATAAAATAAGAATCAAATAATACCTGAAGAATATAATAAATATGGGCTGATTTTGTAAGCAGACCAGATTTTTCTAAATAAGAAGTCTGTACTTTTGAACAGCCTGTTTCCATTTGGTTGTCTTTCTAGCCATTAGGGCTGTGCAAATATTCGGCCCCTGATTCTATTTGGCAGATACTCAGCCTGATTCAGTGGCCAAATCTCCTAATTGAATCAGAGGACCCTTTAATCTCTCTGAATCAAATCAGAACTCTCTGAATTAATTCAGAGAGATTTGGAAAGATTTGGAGATTCAGACATAGAGACAGCTTTAAATGTTTTTTCTACATATGTATAGGTAGCAGGCGGCTGTGATGCTGGGGCGCATGGAGTGTCCCATAGAAGCACGGGGGATCCCCAGCATGCTTAGCAGCAGACCTGGAAGTGGACCAGAAGCACGTCCAGTCCAATTCCGGGTCCACCAGGGAGTGCATGGGGGGGCCCCCCACGCCCTCCCATCCCTCCCCTGGCTTGGTAACTGGTGCCTCCTGGGTCTGGGGGGAAGGCATCCAGGCTCCCCCCATGGCTGATCACAGAACCAGGAGGGAATGGGGGGGGGCCCTGCATGCTCCCCAGCAGACCCACTTCTGTACTTCCAGTCCACTTCTGGGTTCGCTGCCAAGCACATGGTTGGCCCCTGGGCCCCCTGCATTC
>NW_005842148.1:1769244-1780685 GCF_000455745.1 Alligator sinensis | reverse complement strand
ATGATGCTCCATGCACCCCAGCATTCACAAGCTGTGCCTGTTAATTCATGGTATGTAGAAAAAACTTCTAAAGCTGTCTATGTCCGAATCGCTGATTCTCTGAATCAGCATCAAATCTTCAGATTTGGATTCAGATTAATCGAATCAGGGACAGTCATCCAAGTCAACAAATCAAATCACTGACCCTGATTTGGGCCAAATCCAAATCAAATAGGCTTTGTACACCCATACTGACTATGATAGCTTTGATAACTGTGGAATAAATGAAAATCATGTGTTTTATGGGCATGGGTAAAAGTGCTGTCATAAAATTTCAAGTGTTCAGGTAAATCCAGACAATGAACTATGAGAGAGATTCTTTTATGCTTATCACCTCCGATTATAACAAAGTAGCAGCGTTCCCTCTAAACTGCATGGAGTGCATGGCCGCACAGGTACACTCATGCCCCATTGCCAAGCGCGCTTGCGCAGCCACACACGCCACGCAGCTTAGAGGAAACGCTGCCAAGTAGACTGACTGTTTATCCTAAGTCCAACTGAGACTTATCTGCCATCTTAACCATATCTATCTGACAAATGGCACCGGGTGGTGATAGAAAATTAAAGAATGTGATTGTTTTAAAACACAGTATGAATATAGAGTTCCCTGGTATTCATTATAGTGATTAGCGGATATATCAGGGGGCTGGAGCGGTGCAGGCACTAAGGTGCATGGTTGACAGCCCAAGAGGTCACAAGTTAAGAGGCCATAGGAGAAGCACTCACAGCACGGCCTGTCAGATTCCAACGAAATCTGCAAATTCTGCTAAATACCTTGTCACAAGGACACAAAAAAGAAAGAAAGTTAATATGTCAACATATTGGTTCATCAGGTTGGTACTTAATAACTAGAAATGTGGCATGATTTAAAAGATTTAATGAGAAACCTTGACAGAATATGACAAGAACCTTTCCACATTAGATTGCAAACCTGGTGAGCTTGCAAAGATGTGAGCCTTTTTGAGGTAGCGTGCCAACAAAGTGGAGTAAAAGCCTTAAGAGAAGACCCCCTCCCTGTCCTGAGATTGAAGGCTGGTGAAAGGGTAAAATGCCCTCGTGCACCTCCGTGGAAGGGACTGAGGTGAGGTGAAATATGAATGTTAGACTTCAGTGGGAGTGTCAACACGAGATACTACATCGCCATAGCGACACACCATGGTGACGTAGCTCATTGCTACCCACATCGCCGTAGTGATGAGCTACCTTGTTATAGCACATTGGTACAACAACATAGCTGCTAAAAATAACTTTGCACTGCCAGGACAGTTGTTACTGTGCCATCATTTACTACTTCCTAACAGGGCTGGCCCACAATTTTTGGGGCCCCCCTACAAGAAATAGTTTTGGGACCCCCTGCCTCAAAGAAGCTGGCAGCAATGGCAGGAAGGGAAGGGGGAGGTGGGCAAGCAGCTGAAGAAGCCAGTGGAGGTGATGGCAGAGGGGGTGGTAGCAAGGGCAGGTGGTGAATGGCTGGACATGAAGCCAGCAGCGGAGGGGGTGGTGGTGAGTGGCCAGACGCCAGAGGCCCCTTAGCTGCAGGGCCCCCTCGACCGCAGGTTTCACAGCACAGGATGGGCCAGCTCTGCTTCCTAAAGCAAGTACTAAATGACAGCATAGTAACAACTGTGCCCAGTGAGTATGAATATAGTGTTGAAGAACAAGAATGATTGATAGCATGGACTAAAGGCCATATACATTTGCATATACTTCCGCAAGACTTCCAAGAAATGCACTTCAGCTGTTACCTGGAGCGCTCTGTTATCTCCCCCTGTACATCCCAGCAAGCCATACCGGCAGAGACTTCCTCGATTTTTTGAGGCACGCTCATTCAACGTTGGTACTCGGCTAGTGATAAGGTAAAGGGAAGTCCACTTTCTTCAGCCTGCTGTCTCACAGTGAAATGTGAAGACATTCTTTATTGTACTTTTAGCACTTAATCCAAGCAAACAGTGACAAAAGACTCGTTCTTTACACAAAAAATGCACCGCCGCGCCATAACTACGCTGAGGCCACGAAATAATTTTCCTTTGAGATGAATGCCGACTGAACCCAACTTGGGAAGTTTGCAGAGTAAACATTACCAGAGGAGAAATAAACACAATCTACTGGCTTGGGCCTCCATAACTCTCAGCTGCTGAAAGAAAATACTTCATAAGAGGAAAAAGGAATGTTTAGATATAATTTGAAGGATGGAAATTTCCTGCTAATGTTTAGGAGATCTCACAATATCTGACCACAGTCATGGACACTGCTTGATATCTACCCCCTCCCCAAAATATGTTCAGGCAGATGGGGAATGAGATTACCAGGATCTGATTTGCAGGAAAAAAAGCCACAAACCTGGATGGATGAGCTAATGTTGTTCCAGATGTATTATCTCATAATCTCCAGGAAGAAAACATTTCAGAGGAAAGGAATAAGGAACATCCCTTTAAAAAAAAAACCTTTTAGTGTGTTTAATCCCATATGCTGCTTAGGAAAAAAAAAAAACCCTCTTTGCCCAAAACTGAAGAAGAACTTTGTCCAAGATAGAGCAAGGATCAAAATATCTACAGAATTCTTCAGCCACTGTGATGCAGAAATAAATAGCAGAGTTTCATGCAAGTTCCCATTAAAGAGAAAGAAAACCAGATGCTCGGTCCCTTTTTAGCTACTTCGTGCTTCTCAGAAAGTGACTTTTGTTCATTGCTTTTATTTGACTCTTATGAAATTATTCCTTCCCCATGAAGGAAAGAAGTTGCTGCTGGGAAACACCCTTTGCAGCACTGGGTCATTATTTGGGCATATGTTTCATTTGTTGAAAATACAAATACAGGTCAACTGAAGCTAGTCATTAATTTGTAATCACATTCATGAAATTATTTCATGCTGCTGAATACAGGCCAAAGAAAAATATATGTTTTTTTTTTAATCTAAACAAGATGTTTTGATTTTTTTTAATGACATCTCATTTAGAAATGTATCTAAATTTATTAACCAAAGTGTTTTGAAAACCCGAAGAAAGACACCTATTTTGTTTCAGATCAGAGGAAACCTTTTGTTCAACTTTTTTTTCCCTAGAAATCCTAGAAAAAATAACCTGTTACTTATACAGTTTTCCCATTAACTAACTCTCTTCTCAGCTAACCCTACTTAAACAACAATGAACAGTTGATGGCCTCACAGATCGGTTTATGGAGTCCGTGGCTGATGATAAAGTAAGCCTTTTAAAGTAAGGAAAGGTTGTCTTTGGGTGATAGCATTGATTGGGCCAACTGCAGAGTTGGGACAGAGTTAGACAAGCTTTTGAATGCAAGACATTCGTCATCAGGTCTGAGCAGTGAAGACCAATGCAGCATGGTCAAAATAACACAAAAAACCCCCCAAAACCCTTCTAATAGGGGGAGAGAAATTCCTTGGGGTAGGAGACAATTAGCAGAAAGAAGAAACTGATGACTGAGAAATCAAGGCCTATCAAAAGTAAAGATGGTTTGTCCCATCTTTCTTATGTGGGGAGAATTCAGGGATCCAGGTAAGTTATAATGAGCCATAAAACCAGTATTCGTGTTAAGTTCTTGGTTCTTATTGCCTGCTGTTGCTTCTAAGAAAACTGTGTGAAGTACAGGGGAATGGCCCATGCATCATCAGAGCCCTAGCTCCACCGGAGAAAAGGAAAAAGCTCTATTTTGCTGAAGGATGCCAAGATGCCACTCTCCTCGGTGAACACCCCAGTTTAGACCGTGCTCCAGGGACTGCTTGGACTACATGTTTTACAAACATCCAGAGGAGGGTGAGTGATTTGATTATCCTATTCCCTGCTGCCAGTGGTACCAGAGGCAAGATTCAGAAGATAATTCCTTCGGGGGGGAAACCCTTTGTGAAATACCAAGTTGCCATTTTAGACAGTTGATATTTCAGTCCTGATCATCCAAGTCCCTCTATGATACTAAGCGGGGTAACCAAGATAGCGGGTTTCCAGAAAATCCAAGAGAAGCAAGCACATGTGGAGGTCCACTGAAGTGTGGGCAGTGGCGATGCGTAGGGGGTGCACGAGGGTGCATGTGCACTCCCTGATCGGCCATGCTCGCTGCTTAGGCAATGGGCAGGGGGGGTGGGCAGGAACACCGGTCCCCGCCGCAAGTGTTGGCCAATTGCTGTAGCTACTCCTAAAAGCAGCCTCAGCCACTCCAGGAAGCAGCTGCAGTGATCAGACGTCACAGGATCAGCCATGGGGGGACCCACCCCTGGGCAGCAAGATCGACCATGGGGGACACCCCCGAGCAGCAGGATCGTGTCCCCGCCGACTAAGGTGACACCAGTCACCCATGAGTGTGGGTCAACTCATGGTCTCAAATAAGATTACTCACTGGCCCCAATTTTTGGCATAGGGCATAGGTGAAGCTCAAACCTCCTTTCTACTTGCACCAGTAATTAAAAGTCCAGGAAAAAAGAGTGGAGTATAGTCAGCGAATGTTTGCATCTGAAAACATGGAGCATAATGAAGATCCTCATCGTTCCTTTGCAATATTTAGCTACATATTTCTGTCTTAGTCTTTCTGCGAAACAGATGTTACATTAAGGAAGCCATTCCATTGACTTGAATGGGCTTTAGATCAGCATCCCCTTATTCCACCTTTTCTTCCCCCCACATTGTTCTGATATATTTAAAATGCTGTACCTCGACCGTGGAAGCCTGAAATGTATGGGGTAACCACTAACTGATCCAAACACCTCTCAGCCTGCAAACTCTTCACTCCTAGTATATCCCACCACCCACGTTGTCCTCAAATATGTGGAGGAAAAAGCAGAACCCAAATGAAGTTGTAAGACCTCTTTACAATTACATCTTCTAATACACTCAGAGTGAAACACGCCCTCATAAGACGATGAACTATGAATAAAAAACTGTAAGAGCTTAAAAATAGTCACCTTCTTCAAAATAGCTGCCATCTCTTTAAACCTGAAAGATCAGTAAAAGCAACCAGGAACTTAATACAATGTCAGGCTTGGTTTTGGGGGGTTTCTTTTGTTTTGTTCTGTTTTTAACAATAGTGATTTTTTTTAGGAGTCTCACTGAGTTAACTGCCTTCTTCTACCCCATCCAGGAGAGCACAAAACAACTGCAGATGCTCCTTTTGCCTGAAGAAGGGTGGTTGTACCCAAAAGCTTGCAAAGAAGAAAATGTCCAACTATTTGAGGTGGTCTAATAAAAGACATCAGATTTACCCCCAAAGAATCTTGTTTGCCTTCAGTGCATAACACATTCAATAACTACTAAGTAGTATAAATATTTACTTAAAAGGGGGGGGGGATAAATTGTGCTTTCCATTCCACATATATAAATACACCATATCTCCACTGACTTCAGGAGGCTTAGTCCATATTTACTGTCATGTAATGGAAAGCAAAATTTGTCCCTAGGTAACCTGTTTGGCAATGCAATTTTAAACCAATGCATCTCTCTATCATTGTTTCTTTACCAATAAAAGGCAGAAACCTCACACAATCCAAAAAAAATAAAATGACAGTTTTAAGGGCTTTTAAAATATCTAATGCTCCAGGTTCTAAATTGGCAGTGAGCCAGTCACTGTCTTAAAGGGACAGGCACTTTATTATACTTTCTAATTCTTCCAAAGTCTGTCTTTAGGATATATGAGCTGGCTCTAATATGACTACTCTATTCTCATCCTCCAGTGGTATACTCTGGTCTCAGCTCATAAATTGAAAATGGAAGATCAGTAAATCAGGGGAGACTGTTTCAGAGGGACATTGTGAATTTCCAGTCAAATCTTCCAGTTTATCTTAAATATTTCATCTTAATGTCACCTTTAGAAAAATCTTTCATTCAAGTAAGTTACAACACCCAGTTCTAAACTGATTACACTTCCCCGCTGACCTTCTGGAGGGAGACTTCCACTTCAGCACAAATGCCAGCTCCGCCGCTCTCTACTACAGCCTAAGAGGGGGGCTTTTTGACACAGCAAAGACTCTTTACACCATTCCACAGTGATTCATAAGCAACACAAGAAAAAAGCCAGTATTAACCACCACAGAGATGCAAACACCTGTCCTGCTTGGCCAGCATCATTTTCTGCAGTGGACCATTTTTGTTTGAAATTCTCAGAGACTGTACATTAGCACAACCAATGTGCTGACATTAGTAGCAGCGTAAAAACACCAGGGCTGAGATTTTCTGGGTTCCCGCTGGATTGCAGCAGTGGAAAACAAGATGCCAGGGAGGTTTACTGAAGAGAGAAATGACAAGAGTAGCACAAAGTGGTTAAAAGTGGCCAGAAAGAGTAACAGAAAATCAATGGAAATCTTCTGTAGCATCGCTGTACTCTCAGTACAGAAAAACTCGGTAGAGGTCTACTGAGGATACCCTCAATAAAGTACAGTATAGCTTCCTTTCTCCAATGAGAAACAACAATTCCTTGCAACACCTGCCTTGGGGTAAATCTTCCCCTGAGGATCAAAGGACCAGACTGCCATAGGGAGTTGCATTTAACTGTGGGCTTCATATGGTGAAATGGATTATAAACGCCAGTTGAAGCATCATTCATTTGAAGCAATGACAATTGCCAACTGTGCTAGACAATGACCTGTGCCTGGCTCTAGTGTGATTCTTCTTTATCCTGCTCCCAAAATAATTGTCAATCTAAAGAACTGCCCAAGCGATGCTTTATTACACAAGTTACTTAGATAGGTCTGCTCCGTCTCTTCTCCCCCCACCTCTTAACCCAGCCCGATTCCTTTGCTGTCTGGCTGGAGATGTTGCTGCTGCTGAGCACTTTCAGCAGAGCTGGGGACAGAATATTTCTGTGGCTGTTTATTTATACAGGGTTATATTCCACGCTTAACTCACCCACTGACAAGACTGATGTTGAATTTTCTTGTATATGATCTTGCATTTAAGAACCTGTCAGTTTAGAGGGTTCTAAATAAACCTCCTCTTAAATATTTAATACTCTTCCAATGGTGTGTGCCATTAGGCTCTGAGCCTGATCCGTCTATCTAATATTTGGGTTTGTTAGGGCACCCGTCACCACAGTATTCCCAGGCCAATTCAATTTGCATGGTGAGCTCTTTGGTGGATTGTAAGGAGTTTTCTTTTCCTTACACCCAAAAATACACACACACACACACACACACACACACACACACACATACATACATGCATACATACAACAGATGCGGACTGGCAACTTTGTATGTTTATAAAATGTTATGATGCTCTAAATAAATAAACCAGGACACATCTGTGGCAAAACTTGAAGGGGCATGACATACTCAAGTGCTCTGTGACGAGCAGTTCAAAGTAAGGCTGGGTCTGGTTTTTGCACCTGTCCCAATTTGCCTCTTCTGATGATAGCAATCATAGTGAAAAGAGAAGAACTTCATGGGAAAGTGCCAGGATTTTGTAGCGATCAGAGTCCGGTCACATTGCCGTGTTGTCACCTGCCATGTTATGACAAGTTCAGCTTTGGAACAATGGTTGGCACAAAATGCAGCAGTGCAATGTGATGAGAGTGAAACAGCATTTTGCATCAACGTAGCTGGAACATTTTTTTCCATGACGCTCAAGTCAGTCCCAAGGCCGCTGTGATCGTTGGGGCACCTTAGCTGTTGTAACAATCCTCCTCCACTCTGCCCTGTTTTTAGCTAGTTTTGTGCACCCTTTCACTTGAAGCCTTATCTGGTCCTTAATGTTGGTTCCCCAGCTCTTCTCTTTCTCTTTCCTTCCACTGCACCCTGCATTATGGTGTTGGCAAGGGTGTCTGGCCTTCTCGTGATGTGTCCAAAGCATTGCAGCTTCCTTCATTGCACAACCTCCAATGACAGTTCCTAGGTTCCCATGTCTTGACTGGTTTGCTGCAATTCTGATTACAATGACAGAAATCTTTGCAATTAGAGCTAACTGAAAAACAAGAAATCTCTTTTTTGAAAAATTTTGAGGTTTTCAAATTTATTCTGTTCTGCACTGGACCACAATAATGGCCTTTTGAAAGGTGTTGGTATAAAGGAGAACCATAAAAAAAATATGGAAATGCCCATTACTTAATTGTAGAACACAAACTTGGAATATAGAAACCCAGGTACGAGCCCAAGCTTTGAATCAGATACAGGCACAACTTGAATATGGCACTATCATGTCCCAGGTACGTGCTCCAAACCCTGGACTTTTGGTTATTGTAGGCACTCAGGGCATGTCTACACCCTGGTGGCAATGGCTCCAAGCAAGCATATGCTCAAGCATACCCAGCCTACCCGCTGTGGCTTGCGCACTCCACACCCAAAAATATAAAATCAAGGCCATTGATTTCACGGTCTCTTGTGCACTTGAAAGAGGCCACAGTAGAACTCCTTAGAACAGCATTTTTGGCTCATTTCTGGGTTTGAAACATGCATGGAATGGGAAGGTATGAAATTCTGGGGGGGTATCTTGGCCAAGACACACTACCACCATGGTGTAGATACATCCTCTCATTTGCATCAAAACTCCATCCTACATGCTGCAAATGTCACAGCAAAAATCTGAACTGAGAGACATTGGCCTCATCCTGTAGACTAGGTGTGTCCAGAGTTAAAGTCCAGTCACAAAGACACATACCACTGGCAGAACTTGATTCTGAAAGTAAGAAGAACTTTCTAGACTCTTGGTGAAAATCTTTCAGAATATATATTTATGTCCAGTTCTAGAGATGGACCTGTCCAGAATAGTTCCTTCATAACAGTCATAGTAGAGTTGCTTCAAAGCAGGATTTACCATCAGGTCAAAATATTAGCTTGGAACATACAAAATGAGAAAAAAATCATTGTATTAACTAGAGCTGCACCAATACATTGGTGCCATATCACATCGGCACCCATATAAGGAAAATTGTCAGTACCAACAATCGGCTTTTTTTGGCTGGTGTGGTCGATAATGTCACCAATAAATACCCTGTGCATGCAAGCAACCACAGTGCAGCACACAGGTGGCCAGAAGCACAGCCCAGCAGTGTGGAGAGCAGCTGGGTCCAACTGGTAAGTCGGTTGTGAGGGAAGGGGTGTGGGGGGGGCAGATCAAGGCCCCCACAATGAGGGAGGGAATGGGGCAAGAGCAGGTGCCGTAGAGCCGGGGTGGGGTATGGGGCAGAGACATGAGCAGCTCATCCAGGGGGTGTGGGGAGGGGGTGGTGACTCCTGCCACTGCATGCACCCTAGGAGGGCATGGGGGCATGTGACCCCAGATCTGTGTGTGGAACAAGGGTGAGGTGTCTCTGCAGGCTGGGACTGGGATGGTGCTGAACTCTTCTGGTGGGGGCGGGGCTGAACTGGGCTGTGCTCAGGGCGAGCAGCCGTGGTGCTGGGGTGGGGGCTATGGCAAATTTTGGAGTGGCTGCAGCCACCCCCATAGCCTCCTTCCCAGCACCACCACTGCCCGCCCCAAGCACAGCCCCAGCCCAATATCCTGATGGGAAGAGCCAGGAATCACCACAACAGCAGCCCACACTCACCCCACGGGCAGATCTGGGGACACATGCCCCCCATGCCCTTCTGGTGTGCACATAGCAGCAGGAGCTGCCCCCTTCTCCCCATGCCCCCTGGATGCGCTGTGGCTCTGTTCCACACCCCACCCTGGCTATGCAGCGCCTGCCCCTACCACACGCCCTTCCTCACCACAAGGGCCTCGATCTACCCCCTTGCCCCTTCCCTCCCCCAGCCCCATCCCCCACAACAGGCTTACCAGCTGGGCACTGCTTTCCAAGCTGCTCAGCTGCATATCGGTAATCAGATCAGTATTACCCAATATGGCTCATTAAAAATCGGTATCAGCCCAAAAAATCTCTGTCGGTGCACCCCTAGTATTAACTATAGCTACAATACCAAGTGAACAAGATGTGTTCTCCTACTTCCCAGCATAACTGCTAGTTTTCTATTTGCTTTTTAGTTGTTGTTTTTTCTATTCTGTATAGACTACAGTCCATGGAGTTTTCCTACAGGGGCTGATAATTATATATCACAAGTCTACCAGTTTCTTTGCTAATCTTCAACTTAACACACAGTGTAAACTCATCCACTATTCCATCACTTCCTAAAAGATGAATGAATAAGCAGAATAGGTAATAATTAATTCCTTCCATTAATTAATCTTACTAGTTTTAGTGCTCAAGGATACGTTGAAGCAGACAGCATTTTCTTCTTACTATTATTGTTGTTATGTCCGTGGTTCAGAGCATGGGCCAGTGCATGTATAGGAGGATATGAAGTACTGTAAAAGGGCAAGTCATGCCTCCTTGCTCACGGAGAATCTTTTGTACAATCCTCTCCATCCATTTCTAGTGTTCTTAAAGCCTTCACAGTTAACTTAGATACAACTTGATGGACTATATCACCTTCACCTCTATCATTAGGATGTGGTACCTTCTTAGTCTCTCTCCAGTCACCTGCTACATATTGCAATCAATTGAGAAGGCAACCTATTGATGAGCAGTGCTGCACTGATCTTACCCATGACCATAATATCTAGTCAGTTGTGTAGTGCTCTGCATCTGGGATGCTATTGTGTGCTATTCCAGTAGCACCAACTGATACCAGGGCCCCATCAGGGAGACTGCTTTCCCAACACAGAGGCAGCCCTTTCACCAGAGTTCTTTCAGTCTGAAAAGAAAAGACATTTGGAGGGAAACTAGAAATGCAGAGACATGAAATACCTTGCCCAAAGTGACAAAACAGATCACTGGCAGAGCTGGATATAGAGCTCAGGGTTCCTGTCTCTTAGGCCTCTGCCATGGGGTCTAGACTGCACTGCCTCCCAAGGCAAGTGCTTTTTGTGTAAAGTGTAACTAATGTAAGAACAATCAATCAGTGAGGATACTGCCTATTGCTTGAGCACGCTCAGCCATCATATCCCACACCAAGATATCCTTTTGTTAACAAAGCACCGAAGCATCCCAAATGTAGGAGACAAGGAACTGGATGCAATGGTATAACTTTTCTAAGCTAAAGTAAATCAAAAGAGCCCCTTCCCCCCAGCTCCCCAGATGTGAAACTTAATGGACAACAAGCAGAGGAGATAAGCTCCAGCTTTCCACACAGACTAACAGGGGTCATGCTGGCCAGAGTTCGAATCTCTCTGGCAAGCAGCTAGCTGCAGCTCTACACCTGGCTGGGTTTAATTTGTTATTTATGTCAGCTTTGCATATTTGTAAAGTTCAAGGGTTTATTGCCCTGGCCTGACCTTGCCAAGTCAGAACTCACATGTGGTTCTCTAGTAGCAATTTCTTTCTAATAAACTTTACTTGAAAGAACATGTGTGATAGATTTTGTTGATGATTAAAAAGAATGGGGCTATGTTCATTGTTAGCCAAGCTGGTTTTGAAGTTTTGTTGGAAGTCACCTCTGTTCTTGTTTAAACAAAATATTTTCCTTCCCCCTTG
>NW_005842148.1:1694600-1769213 GCF_000455745.1 Alligator sinensis | reverse complement strand
CTCCCCCCTGCCCCCCCCCCCCCCCCCCTTTCTTATTTTTATGGTGGACCCTAATTATGTTTCGTGTTGAAGCATATAGCATTGTTTGTGTCCATACAGTATGGACCCTTTCCCCCACCTACCCCCCTTCTAGGGCTCATTAAAAGCTTTAAATTAAATAGCCTGGTTCCATTTTTTAAGTTGGAACACGTGCACAACACCCACCGCACGTGCAGCTAGGAACTGTGTACACATAAGGATGTGTCTGCATAAGTTGCTCATGTGCATTCACGTAATCAGCAACTTGTGTATGTGCCCCCTTTGCGTGTCGGCGTCTTAACAAGGCCAGAGACCACTGCTCCTCATCTGCTTATTTGTCTGTATGAACAGAGAGACACAAATATACGCTGCACCCACAGAACGTGCATATAGGTGGCATGAAGACCTGGCTCCAATGAAGTAAAAAGCAAGACTGGCATTGACCTGTGTGAGGCCCTGGTTTCATTTTTTGGCCTTTTAGCTTATCCTGCCTCCCTCTCCCCCCCACCATTCTGCTTGTTCATACCCTCCATTTTCTTCATGCTTTGTCTGCAAACCAAGGATCTGGTTCAAGAAATCTTCATATCCAGGAAAGGCACTAGAGCAGGTGCTTAACTTTGAAGATGTGCTTGTATTCCATCAAAGTCAAGCAAGCATGTGCTTAAGTGCTTGCCTGAATAAGGATGGATTTAAGCACAGGCTCCTGTGTTTTCCTGAGCCATCACCTAACACTGTTAAGCAGCAGGGGTGCAATAGACTGGCATTTATTATACATCTGCGCAGTGACCTGATGGAAATCTCTAATGCTGCCATGGGATAAATAAATAAATAATAAGCCCATTCATGTTCTGCCTTCAGACTTGAGATTTTTCTGTTCAGTGACAAGGCCAGCAGTGAGTGCTCAAAGCAGCAAGAGCAGGGATGTGGGAGACAGCACTCCTGGGCTCTTGTTCCCATCCTGCCTGCCGTGGCAAACCCAGGAGCACTGTGGAGATGATATCTATCTCCAAATGCATGTCGCTGGCTACCACCATAAGCAGAACATGGGCTAGACAGACCATCCGTCCATTTGGTAAAGCACTTTCAACTGCCAACTTTGTTAACAGGCCAAAGGGACTTATTTGAATTGTGACTGCAGTGCATCGGCCCATAAAAGCTACAGGGGAATCAGCAACGATATGCAGCAAATGTTTCGTTCAGCGTGGCTATACCCTGGGTGTCCCACCTGGGACTGACCTTCCAAACACCACTAACACCAATCTGAAATCATTTCCGAGATTAATACCAGGTGACTTTACAGAAGACCTCGGAAATGTGACCAAAACAAACAATACACATGCATGCACACATGCATATTTCCAGTTCTGGATTCTTTATTCCCTGAATCATTTTTTCTTTTATTTGCCCCATCAGCAACTTTTCTGCTCTCCTGTTTTTGCCTCAGGATTGATCCTTGTTTTCTCCCCGCCTTCCATGTCTTTTGCTTCTCTTCCACTTCTTTTACTTATTTTCTGTGATCCTTGCCAGATCTTTCCTACTAAATAGCCTGTCCTTGAGCCTACTGAAAACTTTCTGCCTGTGGCCTTTCATTCTCTACTGAAACCATGCTGCCTTCCCCAGGAAAGTTTACATGGCTCTGATAGCATGCTCTTATTTGAAATCCATCAGGTAGATTGGCAGGATCAGTCATTTCCATGGAACAACGCAATATGGGCTTGAGCCTGTTGAAGTCAATGGAAATCTTTCTTTTGCCTTCAGGGTTGAGTTCTTAAGTCACAAGCAACATAGCAGCAGGATTTGGGTACTCAAAAGAAAAGCTGAAAATTTTCCTTCCTAATCTTTTAACTGGACACTGTGGTGTTTGAAGGAGCACCATGGAAAATAAAAAAAATGTCTCTGTTGTCCCTATAAGTATTATAGTAATAATTATTCTTTAAGCATCAATAGTGATTTTGATCTAAGGACCATAAGGCACCATGTAAACATTCATGACCTAACCTTTCAAACGAGAAAAATATTATTAGACCCATTTGCATGGATAAACCGAGGCCCTGAGAAGTTAATGTCAACATTTCTAAGCTTATGCATCTATTGTTAGGCACTGAGGATACCTACAGAGGTTTAGGGGCTGTGCACTAACTCATGGCACTTTACACAAAGCACCATGAGTTAGAGTCCTCCTCTCCCCCCCGCACCTGACCCAACAGATGGCCAGCAGGCAGGGGTGCTCCAGCAGCCTCCTTGGAACTGCCCCTCTCCCCAGCCCCAACCCCCCAGCTCTGGCTGCCCCTGGGGCTGTCACAGGGGCAGTGAGGAGGAGCAGCACGAAGTTTCTGGCTGAGCTTTGCCAGGCCATAGTTGGAGCAGGGAACAGAGCTCCTTCACCTTGCAGGCCCAGCCTGGCTCCCCCCAATACCCTAGCTCGGGTAGATAGGGGTAGGGCACGAGGCAAGGGAGCTCTGTTCCACCTTGTTCCCCCCACTCCACTCCAGCTGTGGCCAGGCAAAGCACCCTGCTCCCTTCCCCTCTTCATCCCCCTCCCCATTGACAGCCCTGCAAAGGTGCAAAATATTAACCCTCGAGGAAACACAAGTTCCTGAAGGCACTCTGCTCTATAGCACCTTCAGTTAATACCTCTTTTATCAAGGGTTAATTTTTTTTGGCAATCAACCACTTTAAAAGCACTCTGCAGCCATGCACATGTGTTAAGTCATCGCTGTACAGCACTTTCAGGGGCCTGATCGCATGAAAAATGTAACGTGTGTAAGCACCCTTAAATCCAAATTTATTTAGATGCGGTTTGATTTTCAAAACTGCTGGGCATCTTCAGCTCCCCTTGACCTTAGTGACAATTGCAGGGAAGTAGCTCCTCTAACACTCAGGATGCTCCTTTAGTTGCAATAAAAATACTTATTTAGATGCCTGACTTTGGACACCCAGGTATAAAATGTTTGGCTGGTCACATGCAGCAAATCAGTGTAAGATCTCAGAAAAGAATCCAGGAGTTCTGATACCCAGAACTTTTATTCATGCTCTAGGGCACCATGCTTTTTCATAGCATAACCTGATAAAAATAAGCATGCATTTCACTTTAATCACATCAGTGGTTCAATGTGATTAAAGTTTGGTGTGTGCATTGGTCTTTACCTAAGGCTGTTCTCTTTTCTGGACCTTAGAAAGCGTGGGATGGTTCTTGAGGCCCATCTAAAAATGACTGAAGGATCATTTCTTAAACATGGAATGGAAATAAACCCCCGTTTTGTTCATCAACCAGTGGCACCTCTTTACTGGCTGGTTAAGAATTTCTCAAGCACTGACTTAATGAGACACCTTCATCCTAGTTCTCAGCCGATCTGACGGCGAGACCTAACGCGGCCCAATTTATTTTTAACAAGGTTCTCTGCTATTGAAACCAGTATGAAGTGCAATTTATGGGCTTAACATTCAACTGTTAAATTTCCTCCAATGTCTTTCTAGGCTACTGTTCAGAAGAATATTTTATTGGAAAGGGTAAATGTATAAAAATCTACTGTTAAAACAGTTAACAAATCTCCCCTGTCAGGGCAGTAAGCCGTACTGTGTCCTCTCAGATTTGAGATCTCCGTTTCTCTCTCCACTCCTCCCCCCCATCTCCCTTTTCTTTGTTTAAAATATGCTGACCACACAGTGACCTCTTATAACCCATTGGTCGAAAATTACAACCAGCCATACAAACAAGCAGCTTGAGGTCAGAAAGAGCAGGGTCTGCTAAAAGTTAGTAATCATACATTAATTCCCTGACATAATTAATCAAAATGAACCACCGTTATCTAGCGTGGAACCTTTAACCTATTACAAAGGGGTCAATTTGCAAACCACTTGAGCATGGGAGTTTGGTACAAATAGCATACTCCCTTCATCTGGGATGCCCTAAGTAGGGAAAAATGCCTTTGAAGTCCCAAATCTACCAGATTTAGATATAATTTCATCAATCAAGTTAAAAGGCTGCCTTCCCTCCAAAAAGGATTTCATGTAGATCTGTCATCTAGCTCTGTTCAGTGGGTGACTGAAAATCCATTTGTTAGGCTCTTTTTGTCAGGATGGAGTAGGCTGCAGTTGGCTCTACCTGTCAAAATAGCTGAAAGTTTATCAAACTGAAGGCTGAGAGGCATGATTTGTGTAAGAACCTGTGCCGGCCTGGTAGAGTAGGCTGTAAATCTCTGCTTTGTTATGCCAATCAGCTAATAATTCATCAATTCTGGAGCTTAATTGCATTTTCATTTGATAAGTGTATAATTACAAATACAGTGCGTGCAACAGTTCATATAAGATCATAGACAGGACCTCACAGATGCATCTGGGCTGCTCTGGCCCTCATCTCTCTCTGTTGTATCTGAGCGTAGGTCTATAAAGCACAATGCAGTTTCATGCGGAGCTACCCACGATCGTTCGGAGTGAGCTATCTTGAGTCTCTGAAGCAGAATAGCTACATTAGTATGACACCCCGTTTAAACTAATTAGCACAATGATGCGGCCATGCTACTTCCAGTCCAAGGGAATCAGTGTTTAATGTTTTGGTGAGAAAAAAAGGGCTATGAGGTGCTATCACCACCATTTTAAAGATAGGGAACTGAGGCACAGAGAATTGTGGGCCCAGGTCCTCAACCGTGTTTTAAGCACCCAGCTCCTATGTGTTTTTAGTGGGAGTTAAGCACTTCCCTACTTTTGACCATTTGGCCTGGATCACATTTAACATCACAAAAGTAAGAGTCTGCCATGGAAGAGAAAACAAAATCTGTGTGTCCTAATCTTTGGGGCCAACCTTCCCAATCAAATTCAAGGTCCCCACGGACAAGGCAAGATCCCTTGGGTACCAATTCCTCTCCTTTCACACACGCGTGCATGTGTAAATTAAATGTATTTATACAAGTATGGAAGAATAGATATGCTGCTGAGATTCATATGGAAGTCACCTCAACTGTGGTTGCTGGTGATCTCATATATCACACAGATCTATCTGAAGGGGTTTACGATGTGATCAAGATACCAAAGTAGAATTAATTCCAAGCCATTTGCTGTAGCTCATTTTCTAAGTCATATGGTCCCATCAAGGGTGTCAAAATATTTTAAAATGACTGTTAAATACGTATTAGTGGAACAATGTTATTTGGAAGGTATCACATCATTTTACAAAGTTGCTAGGAGATGTAAAACAAAGTCACTGTTAAGGTCATTTTTTTTCCCCCAGAGGTCACTTGAACTACAATTCCCAGTATGCACATGGAGTTGACACTCCTGGCTTTTAAAACAATATCATAATTCATCATCCAGATGTCAGATTGGTTGCTTATGAGCTCCTGGTGTCTGAATGATTATGACACTTATAAAGTATATTTTATTATTACAGCCCGCTCATTGCCACAGTCCATATGTGAAGTGATGGATATTTTAAATGTAATTCTACTTATTTATATTTATATCATCTTAGTGACAGGTAAAAAGCATCAACAAATCATTGCATTTTTTAACTAGTCAGATGCAAGATTTATTTTTAGTATAGTTAGCATGCACACTGTGGTTATTCAGAAGAAGGATCCCCACCTGGAGAATCGTTATTTAGGCCCTTTTAATTAAAACAAAACTGAAATTCCAAACAAAAACTCAAAAATGTCACAAGCACATAGAAAGGGCTATGTTAGGACCGAGCAGAAAGATGAGCAAAACACTGGGGAAGACTGCACCACTCTTTATGCACCCTAGCTGGACGGGGGTAGTTAACCATATTAGCCTGAAGTCAAACCTGCTTTCAACACCCGGACTAGTAGGAAGGGTAGTCTAATGGATGGGGATCTGGACCTGACTTCAGTGCTCAGTTTATTGTCAAGCTTCCTGTAACACTTAAGGTTAAGTCCACCGATATGCCCTGAACCTCAGGATAAATGTTTAATGACAACTGCGAAGTGTTTGGAGAGGTGAACAACACCCAGACATCACATAGGAACCTACAAGAACAATGTCCTACCAGCAGTTGGTTCCAGAGGGACCAGGCCAGCACGGGTCCCACTTTGAGCAGCTAAAACCAACAAGGGTGACAGAGGGAAGCCATGCAGGACACACTGTGTGAGATAGGACAGGGCCACAGTAACTTTAAGGCACCTTTGCGCCCCAAGAATTCAGAGCTTCTCCGAATAATACGTTAGAGAGACCAAGAGCTTTGAAAACCTGTGAGCCAGTCCTCTCCATTTCTACCTTTCCCTTACTTACATGCTTCCTCCTGCCTTGGGCCTGCTCCCAAGATATCCCTGCAGTAGGGACTGAGAAGGAGGGACAGTATTTGCTATTAAACTGAGTCTAAACTGCTCAGGTGACAGATGAGTCCAATGAAACTGGCTTTGCATCCCCATCACAGAGTGTAAATGGGTATAAATGAGCCATAGTGAAACACAGGACTCTACCTCCATTTCAGAGAGCCAAATACCTGAACTTCCAGATGCTCAGATTCTAGACCCAGGCCCAAATTTTGTAGCTCAGGCCTAACCCCTGACTCCTGATTTTCACTGCATTGTATTTGAGTTATACTGTGCTGTGTATTCATCCGTTATAAAGATATGCTAACATGAAATTGCTCAGATTATTTATTTAACTCACCTATAAAATGGGTATAATAACATGTAGTAGCGTCATATGGCTCTTGAGAGTCATATTACTTTTTAGCAAGGGCTTTTGGATTTGGAGTCCGAACCAATGATGGCAAATGATTATTACAATTAATAATTATCACTGAATTCCCAAATTCTAACCAAAGCATGCTGCAAAAGGTATGGCATATTGAAAACAGCTACATTTGATTTCTGTCGCAGTAGATGCAGAAATCTATTCATGTACATACAGAGAAATATTTGCCATTGCTTCCTTTTACAGCAATGGGTCTTAGTACAATTAACAAAAGTGGAACAAGTGAAACAACACAAATAGCAGCAAAGTTACAGACAGTGTTTGGTAGCTTAAAAGTATGAGTAACTTGAGCTTACTCAGTAATATCACACGAAGGACAAAAAGGTTACTGCAAAGGTTCTGCAAAACTCCCTGAACTACAAAGGCCGATGAGTCACACTCCAGAAAGGCTGCAAGGAAAAACACATTACATTTTCCAGGCCACCACAATTCCTGCTTTAAGTGGGAAACACACATGTTCAATCCATTCCCTCCCCCACACATGCTGCCCCAGCTCCCACAGGACAGGGAGTTTATTAGTTAATGCTTGAGTTTAAGTCTTCATCAGAGGAAGTGATGAGCATCTAAGTCTCTCCTCCCTTGCTCTGTAGAAGTGAAAGTTTTCTAGTTGCCCTCGCCATTCACCCTCACCTCCCCCGTGCTGGAAGAGATGAATCCCTGCTGGAGAAATGTGAAACCCTTGACCACCCCGCGTGTCCTTCAGAAAGAAAAGCATCTTCCCTGAGAAAAAACCATGGACGGACTGAAATGCAATGTTCAACAAACCGCTGGCACGGAGCTGTAAGAAACGAAAGGTAAAGCCCCCAAAAGCCAAACTGTTAAGATAACAACAGGACATTGTTTTGATGATCCAGGGAGATCCTGTGGTTTTCTTTTTAATAATGTCACATATAGTATCTTATAAGGGAGGAAGGGAAGGTGACACAATTTTACAACTCTACGGGGGCTTCACACCATGGGACGGAAAAAGTAAAAAAAAAAAGCTTGCCAAGCAGATCTAAAATTACACCTATTCTCAAGGAAGATACGAATCTAGGCCATAAAGATTGTTCATTACAATGAACTCATAGGAACATTTCTAGCAAATACTTCACAGGTATTTCTCCCTAGCTAGGGACAGGTGAGTTGGATCAGAAAGAAAAAATATATCTGTATCCTTTTTCCCCATAGAACCGTCAACCCATTTTTATAAATGAACCTTTCCTGGGGTTCTCAAATGATCAGTTAACATGGATGGGTTTTTTTTTTTACCATTTTCCAATATTACTTTATTTCCCAGTCCAAAAAGAGAAGCCCTCCAATAAGATGAAAGCCATTTTTATTCATATTATCCCTGATCTTAGTAGATGAAAGGAGGACAGGATATGTTCTGGGAAACAGATCTCATCCTGGGACACTTAAAGGCCTTAATCCTGCAATGGGATTCACATGAACAGACCCCCTGTGCATGCAAGGAGGCCTGTTGAATGCAGAACCCCACCAGCACACAAGGGGATGGACGTCCACCTCAGACCTAACGTTTGAACCAGACCC
Organism: Alligator sinensis; assembly: GCF_000455745.1. Classification (NCBI taxonomy): domain Eukaryota; kingdom Metazoa; phylum Chordata; order Crocodylia; family Alligatoridae; genus Alligator; species Alligator sinensis. Next base: position 1,760,948 of record NW_005842148.1, on the reverse strand, counting down.
CGAAGATGCAGGCCACAGATCAAATTTATTGCTTAACCTCCAGAATTTGGGGGTGTTTACAGTGCTTGAGACATGCCCCTGCTTGAGACATCCTCAAGAGCTATGCATCACCAACTTTAGCCAGCTGCATTTCGTCTCCAGTGATTTCAGCCAGGGCTTGTTGGAGGTAAATTGGATAAATCGAAGCTGCCGTTATGCTGATAGGACTGGACAAAAAACCAAATTGGCAGATCCCAGACACAACGGTGCAGAGGGAAAATAAATACAACTAAACTAACATGCAACTTCTGTATCAGGATCCCTCCATGCTAAGCTAAATAGATGACCCTTAGAAACACGGGATTATACAAGACGTACAAAAGGAAGACCAGGAAAGGTTTTTAACAATTGTTATTTGAGCTAACTTCACTTGTCAGACAGAGATTTCCTCCTCCCACTTGCTTCTTCTCAGATCATGTCCTGTGACTGTCTTTTGGGCATTTTCCTTCTTCACACAGTAGGCGGTGAACCCTACTAGGAGAGGTGTCACAATTTCTAAGGGAATAACTGCTCCCACAGAAAGCCTCACCCCTGTAACTTTGGAGTTGTGCTGTCTCCCATGCCCAACGGTGCTGTCAGATCAGATTGCAAGGTGTCAGTTTTCCCAACTGAAACCTGACTCCAAAAAAAAAAAAAAAAAAAATCCCAAGGAAAATGCCATTCAAAAATATTGAGATTGCTCTTCTGCATCCCCACTAAAGAATCTTGAAGAACAACACCCCGCTGTTCAAATGAGTGAGAAAAAGTTCATTAGAAAATTCGCCATGTGACAAAACGTTCATAGCAGCTGTCGAGATAGATCCTCATTGCTCCCTCCCCACCAGGGCAGTCCTTCCGCTGCATGAAAAAACCCACAGTCCGTGGGACAAAATGTTTGACCCAGGGCCAGATATCCAGGTTGTAGCCATATTGGTCTAGAGGAAAAGGCAATCGGGTCTCGTAATAGAGACGTTATCTTTTATTAGACCAAAACTTTTTTTTGCAAAAATCTTGTTGGTCTAATAAAAGATGTCATCTCTACTATGAGTCCTGATTGCCTACCCAGTGCCAAACTTGTAAGCCGGCTTGAGGAGCGAATGTGGACGGGAGAGAAAGGGGAGGGAAGGAAGGGGAGAACCAGTCTACCAGGCCCCCAAGCTCAGGGTGCCCCTCAAAATCATGAAAAGTGTCTTTCTTAATAGATAGTAAAATCATGAGTAAAATAATAATTGCAAATAGCATTTGTGTAAGTAAAGGGAGAAGCATGATCTACTTTCTGTTTCCAAAATGGGAGGTGAGCCTTCCCCCAACTTCAGGTTGCACCTGGCCCAGGGCTGGACACAAACACGGGCGAACTGGACAGCCATCCGGGGCCCTGACAGAAAGGGGGGCTGAAAACGATTAAAATAATAATAAGTATTATCATTATCTCTGGCGAATGGGGGCCCAATACTAAAAGTTTGCTCGGGGCTGCCAGGAATCTAGGTACGGTGCTGACTCGGCCCCAAATTTCCCCTCACAGGCCCTGGTGATGGGCAATACAGGTGTGGGGAACTGAGCTCCAACCTTCTGCACTTGCAGCAGTGTCCACACCAGACTTAGCAATGAAGTTTTCCAGACCAGTCAGGGTGAAATTCCCTCTTATGAAGTATTTATGCTTATTTACATCTATGTAAAATAACAGTGATGTAAACGGAGTTCTTCCATCAGGTCCCTGCCAGGTCCTGAGTTCAAGACACATCCAGCAATAACTGCAAATAAAACAGTACCAAAAGGTCTTTGTAACCTCCCAAACACCGTGTCTGATGGTCTGTCCTCAGTAAAGGGCAAGTATGGTGTCGTGTTGCTTCGGGAACATCTAGGGAAGGACTTATGAATTTGAAATGCAAAATCTTTTCCTTTTTCCTCTCCTGCTCTCAGTAAGGTGGAAATGACTTTACCTTTGGCACAGAATGGCCTAATTCCCCCCCTGCACATGCCCGCCCCTGTAGCCAGTGACCCCGGAGGCAGGGTCTGGACTACTCCCAATCCCTGCCCTCTGCTCTCACTCGGGAAATGTGGAAAACATTAGATCAACAGGCTGTTTTTTAAGGGAACTGAAACACCTAAAGATGCAAAGAAAGCAATTTTCAAAAACACTTAGGCACCAAAATTGTGTCAGGAGATATTAATGTGGTTTTAATAATGCAAGTAAAAACTGCATATATAGATATATGTATGGTTGTATTGTGACCTTTTCCTATTAAGTTCTACTTTAAAGCTTACCGTGTCTAACACACGGGTTATTTTACTCATGAAAGTAGCCTCATTAAAGTCAACGGACTACTCAACTAAGTATCTGTGCATAATCATGGTACATCTGTGCTGGCTTTGCATGATCTTTCAAAGTTGAATGCCTGGATTCTCTTTATGGGATGATTCACTATTCCCACCCCCCTGCCCCTCTAGGAAAAATATTATTGCTTTTCTCTTTTCAAGCAACATATTGGATAAAATATTCTACTGTTTCCCTCCATGTCTCGTTCATCTACTTTGTACGGCACAAGATGGTACATTAGGTCCCTCCTTTCAGCCTGCTTACAGGCACACAATATAATGCAAAGTATATTCACAACTTTAGGTATCTTTAAAGGAAAGGGCCAGAAAGCTGTTGCTGCTGTTATACCACCATAAAGCTGTATTCTTTTGTTCTATTCTGGAGACTGGTTAGTAGTACCCTTCAGACATTTTATTGATCTTTCTCTCCCCCCCACCCCAGCTCATACATGCTAATTGTACCTCTGTAGCAAAACAATCTTATTATCATGTTAATTAGTGGGAGGGTTGTTGAGGTTTTCCAGTTCATTACCTGCTAATTTCAAGATAAATGAATCCACAGGTTACTAAGTAAATAAGGTCACCTATCAAGTACTTGTAAACGTGTTTGTAAACAAGGAGAGGAGTAGGGTAGGGAGAGAAAGGGGAAGCCTGTTTGGCTTGGATGGTGGGAAGTGGCTTTGGATAAGGATTTGGCATCCCATGCTGGGGTGACTCTGTTTCCCTTGAACTCATTTGTAATGGAAAACGAATGTTTGCTGTCCACCTGGTTCCCCAGTGGGATGTTTCCTCCCTGCAACTACTTTGTGCACTCAAAGGGCTCTTTGTGAGCAGATTACTCATTCTGCTGTTTGGGTTGATTGTATTGCCTTTTGTGGCGAGAGCCAGGAGTGAGGACATGTAGTAGGCAATAGAGAACAGAGGGGGGAAGAAAAAGCCTGGTAATGTGAGTCACAATAACCTCCTCTGCACAACCTCACACTTTGGGATTATTCATATTTCCTTTAAACATTCAGCAGCACTCGAAAAGCATGAAGCCAAGAGGGGAAATAAACAGTCAGATCCTCTGGTGTAGTTCCTTTGAAATCAATGGATTTACACCAGGTCCTGGATCTCCGTGGGGAAAAGATTGCAGTCCCTCTCCAACGGGGCAAGGAAATAAGAGAGGAATCTGCGTATCACCGTTTATAGCTATTGATAATGTTGTCTCCACTCTGCAAAACCTCCCTGTGCAGCGTTCGGTCTGGCTGTGATCAAACAGCATCTGATGAAGTGAGCTTTAGCCCATGAAAGCTTGCGCTAGGTATCTAAGGTGCAAATGAGCCCTGCCTTCTACTTGACTTCAGACTCTTGTGTCTCTGTGATCCGCAGCCTTCTGCTCAGCCCAAACTTTAAGCCTGAATCATTTCAACATCTCAGAATAAAACTGCACCAAGTGACACCGGATCTCACACTATAAACTATACTGGGAAAACTGTTGTAGCAAGTAATTTATCAGAGGCATTTCACATCCCTTTCTGTTGGCAGGCATCTGCAAACACTCTTCCATTTTTCTCTTGTTTGAGCATTATTCAAAATTCAGTATCCACCTCTTATCCTGCTCGGTTATGACAGACTATGCAAGTCACACGGTACTGCTTCATTTTCCTCATTGGATATGCATATACATTAGCAACATTTACAATCGGCTTTTAAGGATGAATGGCCAAGAGAAACAAATTTGAAACTGCTTTCTGCAAACACTTAAGCTATGAATGTTTGCTGAAAACAAGTTCAAGAGGCAGGAACCTAGCCTAAGTGAATTTTTTTAACTTTTTTTTTTTTTTTTTTACTCGCTTTGCATCAAAAAATCCACAAAGCCTTAGATTTTGCCTGATGTGAAATAGAGAACTACACATTGTCTCAGTTCTGAGAGCACAGGTTGACTTAAAAGGTCTGTGAAACACAGTAAGCCTATTGATGAACTTGCAATTAGTATTGCATTGGCTGGGAGACCAGAAACATGGTGAGTTTAAGTTTCAAGGGGTGAGAATTTTGTTGTGAATATTCTCCTGACTCTTATTCTCAGAACAGTAAGTAATGAAATAGTTAACCTATCGCCCATTAAACAATGATAAAAACAGTGTCAAAAAGAGCTCTACATGCACAATGATTTCATCTTGTCTGCTTGCTACACAGTGGTAAAACAGAGATTGGGAAATCCTTTTTCTTTTCTTTTTTTAGTTTCCCATGTTCTTTGCCATCACTGCTTATTAAGACGGCCTTGAGGTTTTTTTACCCTCCGTATTTGGCTATTCTTTCTGAACGTCGCTAAAGTTTCTAAGTGTTTAGGACGTAGATTCTCCAGGGGCATCGTCTCTTTGCAATCCAACTGGCATTTGAAACATTGAATTCTTTCTTCTTTTTTTTTTTTTTTAATTAAGATAATAAATTGGTCTTAAATTATCCCTGAAATCAGACCAGTGTTGATTACAATGGGTCTCATGCTGTGACAGCTCAAGATGATGTTATTTTTATTCCTTTTCAACGAGATCTTAATCTCTCCCTGCGTGTAAACAAATTGTCACAGTAACCTTGTTCTTTAATCTCCCAGCCGAAGACCTTTAAAGTATTGGGAGATAACAGATCTAAGTGAGATTTCATCAGCTTTCAGGCTTTTACAGATATGCCACATGCCTCTCCCACCACGGCAGTCTTTAAATGTTGAAGGAGAGAAGTGCACATTACGCTCCAAAGGTTCGCCTAAATGTTCAATAGCAGGATCTGTCTAGCGACGTGTAACTCCGGGCTCAGCCCCACAGATGAGGATCGTACGCAGGCAACAAACCAAATTGCCACCTGTTGTAGCTATTGTTGGCCTGTCTTACGATCCCTTGGGACTCTGTCCCACTCTGGTGAAAAAGGTCAAAGACGTTTCAGGATCTGGGAATTTGCAGAGGAATGCTGCATGACAGAAAGAAGGAGTAGGTTGTGTTCCTTCTTTCGATAGACATTTCATCACCAAGGGAAAAAAAGAAAAGAAAAGAAAAAGCAGTCCATGTAGCATTTAATACAAAGAACAACAATGGGAACTAGCACTTTTGTCTTCAAACCTATTTTATTCATCATCCCAAACTTGTCCTGTAATAGATAAGGGAATATATTCATCCAGATATTGTATAGGGGGCAACTCAGGCAACACGCAGTTAAGTGACTTGCTCAAGGTTACATGATAGGTCAGCATCAAACCTGGGTTAGCAATCAGGAAGCACCCGCCCTACCAAACCTCAGGCCTTCATGGGATACTGTTGAAAAAATCTTGTGAAAAAAAATAGCATCAATAATAGATTCCCCCCACCTCTCCCCCGCCCCAAGTCTTAAAGTCTCTCCTGTTCCCCCACTGGCTTTCCACTGAATACAGCAGACAACATATGTGAATACTCCTTTAAAAAAATAATGTCAACAATCTGTATGTCAGGTTACTTCTGTGCATTCAGATGGGCATTTTTCATGTTGGAGGGCATGTAAGCATCATTATTCATAATGGTAGGACTGGGAATGCTCAATAGCATCCATAAACCTGGTGTGCATTTCCTTACAGGTGAACATTATTTGTGAGTAGACATATGGGTACATTTTCCAAACACTATACAGGAGCTGCTGCACACACACAAAAATCTGTTCCTGTTTAAATGGCTTTTGCCCAGGCACCGACTGATGTTTTGAAAATGTGCTCCATTTATTTACTGGCATGCCAGTTATTTGTCTATATAACAATGTTTTCTGTCAAGACCAAAAATTTATAGTTCTCATGGATTAGATTCTTTCCCTGAAAATTCAACCAAAAATATTCTAAGCTGGATATAAAACCCTCTTTGGGAACAATGTGTCTGTGTCTCAGATTTTTCAATACTATAATTCTATTTTTGCTGCTGCCTTTCATTTGTTTTTACATGCTTCCAAATAAAATTTAAAAGCACTTCACATTTTTCAAATTGTCTATAAACTATAGCAGATTTATACTCACTGCATACGCGTCCAAAAAAAAAATTGCATCAAAATTGTCACAGTCCATGGGCTATTTCTGGTCTCTGAATGCTTGATTTTCCACAGAAGTTTAACTAAGTGGCTATTTTTGATAGTGAAAAAACCCCCAAAATTCATAGGATGAATCCTAAATTTCAGATCCAACTTTTAGGTGGAGTTAGAGTCAACATTTGACAGTTAGATCTGAACAAAAAGTTTTGTCCAAAACATTTCTGATGCAAAAAAAAAAAACTTGCAAAATCTGTGTTTGCAAATCATCATTTACCTCGATTTGGCCAAATGCTTTTGCCCCCCCCCCCCCCCCCCAAAAAAGAAAATTCTTAAACCTTGAAACATTTCAACAATTTTTAATTTAAATTTTTTTTTTTATCCAAATGACTTGTTAATCTGAAAGTTCTTCAGTTTTTCTAAACAAGTTAGAAATCTAAAAGAAGGTCATTTTGTTCGATCCATTTATTGTTGTCTTGCCCCTTCTCCCCTAAACTCTACCAACACACATTTATACCGAGTCATGAAATCAAACACCATTAAAAACTATATCTAGTGTAAAATAGCTAACTATTGGTAGTGTAAGAGTGATGTTGTAGCCATGATTGTCCAGACATTGTGCAAGAAGCAGATTTCTTTGAGTGATATCTTATACCGGACTGACCATATAGTTAGAATAAAGTTAGTTTTGCTTGTCTGACTTTATCCCAACTACACAGTTGGTCCAATAAAAGGTATCACCTTAAGCCATCCTTAACTACTGGCCACACTTGACTTCACGTTTTACAAAGTAAGGACACTGAAGAGCCCACTGACATCTTGTCTGAGAAGTAAATTCACACTTTCTCTACGTAGTTATAATTGTAAACTGACTCCAGTGCTAGTGGAGCATAGTTATTCGGTAATGCCATAGCCTCTAAAATCTCCATTTACAGGAAAGACCAGTGGTAGCACAAATTGCAGATTGATAAGGTACCAGGATAGGGATTTGACCTTTCTCTTCAGTTTTCAACACTGTAATGGAGACAGGTGAGTTTTCCCATCACAGTCTCTTTGGTTATCTCCTCTGACAAGGCTTTATTTCAGGTATCTAAAGGCCCCTGATATCACATCTAAATATCCTACAGTTTTTATCCTCACAACACACCTGGCAAATAGAGAGGGAACACCATGAGCATCCCCAGATGACTGATAGGTTAAAAAGTTGCCCAAAGTTGCAAACAAATGTGACAGAGCAAGGACTTGAATCCAGATCTCACTAATCCTAGACTAGTGAATGAGCCATTGAACCCTACTACTTCCTTACTCCAGTCTTCAGTCATGAAGAAATGTAGAGAACTTTTCAGCGCTAATGGAAACAACCTGCCCTAGAGGTCACCCTTCAAAACTGAATTCAACACTGGTACTGAATTTTGCTGGACCTGTCCACTTTAGATCTTGAGGCTGTAGTTTGAGTCCACATTTTAGCTCTCTTCATAGCAAATAGCGGCAAAATGCCGAAGTTTCTACTAAGCAGAACTCGATGTACAACTTTTCTAAGAATCATTATGCATTTTCTACATGAATATTGGGATAATGTGTCAGCAAAGCAGACAAGAAGAAATGGCACAGGCTCTCTACATATATGGAGTGGGTCCCACGGCCAGCTGCAGGGCTGAAGTTGTGAGTCCCTTGAGTCGTGCTTCCCTCCTTAGATGTATTTCAAGCCTCCTAAAATGGAAGAAAGATCAGTGTCTCCAGCTACCACTCTGGACTGACTTCCCAATAGCACTGGCAACACAATTTTAGAGCAAAGAGTGGAGATGATTACTTAAGTGAATTTACACATGATGGCAAATAACTATGCTTAATAAAACCGAGAGAGCTTTAATGATTTCATTTTGGTGATTTAATTTATAAAAGCAAAGCTTAATCATTTAATAGCATCATTAAGAAAACACCACAGGAAGTTTAGAAATAAAGACTCATCCATATCTCATGAGAAATGAGTTTCCGTCTAACATTCAGCTCATGACAAAATAAAATAGGAAGCTCACGGCTACTTAAATAATGGCACTCAAAATATAAGCAATCCCAAAAGAAGCTGGTCAGATCCATCTTCTCCAGCATAGAGCAGGCACGTCTCTGTTCACTATAATGTGAGAAAGACCATAAGAACAGAGACAATAGCAGTGACAGGGACACGCATATTTTTCTTGGTTAAAGAATACGTTGCAGCCACCGTGCGAATGCCCATGGCGATAAAAACGGCTTCAAGTGCAGTGAATTTAAACAAGATCATCTTATGTCACAACATTTGGAAAAAATAACAATGGAAGCATCCTCTACCAACACATATCTACATTTTGTGTGTTTTTGAGTTCCAAGAGAAAATCTCCAAGGACAGGATTAACTAAGAGTTTGCATTGGGGTAATGGAAAATATGACCTCATTAGCACTGGGTTTGTCATTTGCTCCATAACAAAAAAGTAAATTACAATGCATTAATGCAGTTAGTGTTGTTTTTAATGTGCACTGGGATACAATAAAACTTTTTATTGGGGAAGTGCGATGGCATGTTTGCACTACAGTATTAGCACTAGTGCTCTGATAGGGCAGCCAATCATATTACCCAGTGGAACACTCTTATAATGATGTAGTAAAATTTGACTCTGATATAGTAAAATCTGTTTATGGCAAAGCTGCTTTTTCACACAATTCTTCCGGGCTGGGGCAAGGAGTGGAAGGGGCAGAGGCAAGCGCATTCATTATACCCTTATTTAAAGGAAGGTTCTGTTTTTCTTTCTTTCATTTAAGCTTCGGAGGCATCGGAGCCTCAAGAAGGAAACGAACGCTACGTGGTCCGCTTTCCCTCTCGAATACGTCGCTTTTCCCATGTTTGTCACCCAGGTGTCATAAATTAGAATGCACCTTTTGGTGACGGGACCTAAACAGGAGTATTGTAATTTAACACACTTTTAATGGGCTTGTCACGGCATTTTTCATGTATAACTCAGCGAGTGTAAAACGACCGCAAGCACATTCATTGCTTTCCAGTGGGAGGGTGAGGGGGGCAGATCCTTTCTTTGCTGAATACAGTGCTTGCTTGTGTTTGTAGCTGTGTTGGCAACCTGGTCTCCTCCTGGCCACGCACTGTTATTAAGTTACCAACAACAGGTCTGCGGTGTTAATGAATATGCGCAGGTGCTCCTGGGACGGCTGTTCTGAGGTTATGATCATGCCCTTCTCTATTTTTTCAATGGACAAAGAGTAAAAAAAAAAAATCTCTGAAATTCATTTAAATTGTGCTCACCGGTCATTCATTTCAGCAGTAACATAATGGCTACTAACAGTGGTTTCTCATTCTTGTGGGTGACCTTTACTAGGTCACACTTCAGCGGTGCCTGATTAACTCCATTCAACTATTCATATCCAGACTGGCCGATGGTATTAGTTGGCCTCATAATCTAAGGCTGGGCTGGGATTTTGCAGTGCCCTGAGGCCCACTGCAGATGACTTTGCTTGCAGCTGAACAGGTGGATATTAGTGACCACCTAAGGCACAGAATAGAGGAGAATCCAGAAAAAGAACCAGCCCTGAATTGGCCACAAAACCCTAAATAACTTCACGTAGTCAATGGACCAGCTGGGTTTATGCCATACATGTAGCTGACTCCCTCGCCCAGTGCCTGTGTTGGAAAGTTATTTATTTGTTTGCAATCTAGTTTTCCACTGAAACATTTGAGTAATAAAGAGACATGAGGGGAGACACATTAGGAAGCATATCATATATCAAAATGAAAAGTACCACCAAAGCTCCATGATAAACGTAGGATAAAATGCACTTTGTTTTCTTACAAGACAAAGCAATAAGGAAAATGCTGTGTCTGGAGTAATTCTGAGCCTGCAACTTCTGCTGGTTATTTATTTTTATTAAGCAAATATACAGCTCTGCAAAGGTACCTGATGCTAACAAACCAGAAACAGCAAAGAGTCCCAGCTCTGGGAAGATCACAATCTAACACAGACAGGGCGGGTGGGGGGAACAGAACAGCCCAAATAAAAGGCTCCTGGAGCACGGTAAAGAGATTTTAGACGGGGAAACCGATACAAGCAGAATGTATAGGAGCAGCAAGCAGCGAAACTTTTGAAACCCCATGATCACTGCTCAGTACAAATCACCCATCTCTACTGATATCTTCATGTCCTTCCTCTCACTCAGCCCTATTTATTTATTCACCTGTGACATATTGTCTAAATCCTGTATCATAAGCTCTGAGACAAGGCAGCCTTTGTGTTATTTGAACAGGGGTTAGTACAATTGGGGCCCTGATCCCTGACTGGCGTTTTTTTTAGCTGCTTCCGCAGTAGCAATAAGAAGCGGATTTGAAGGAGAAGAGATAGAGAGGAAGCACTTGCCAGGCTTGGAAACAGGACTCAGCAAAATAGGGGAAGCACCAGAAAAATGCCTAAACGGGGGGCCAGAAGAAAATAGGAGAACAAAAATGGAGGGATAGCAGCTTCCTGGCTCTATTTCCTAGGTAGCAGTTGGGAGTTTGCCTTAGCAATGCATGCAGAGAAGAAGAAAAAGTTATTTTGACTTACAAAAGCGAGGAAAGGTCATTAGGAAGACTTGAGAACCAATAAAGCTCTTTAAATCCTTCCTACTTGTAATGCATAGAGCAAAGCTTACAGGAAAGCTGGAGCTAAGAAAATTACAAATGGTAATGCTATTATTTGGCATATAGTTGCCAAAGGCATTCAATATAAAGATTTTACAGAGGTGTCAACTGATATATAGCAAACACACAAACAGTCTCCAACACTGTAACATATGCAAGGAGAGCTGAGGCTAAATATTAAGCATATGAATTATATATTCGTGCAATGCGAGGCTGAGAAAATGCTTGCTGTGCACCATAGTTAAAATGAGCAATAAATACCAAGGTTAATATTGGCAATGTCTTGTTGTGGAAGGCTCCCCTGAATACCCCCGCCTCCCCCTTCCCACCTCCCAAGTTTGGTTTTCAGACTGTTTTCTGCTGTGTTGGATAATGAAGTGATTAGATTGTTCCTTTCAGAGGCTGTTACATATTTAAAACAGGTTTCATTGCTGCCTCATTTTAAACATCAGAACCTGTTTTGGGCGCCAGAAATGTGAAACATGAACATCAATAGTGTTCCCCTGCCAAGATAAGAGCCTGCTACAGAGGCCAAACATATGTCTTTCTCTCTCTCTCTCTCTTCCCCTGAGGAGGTTTCTGGATAAGGAAGAGGTGAGTCTATACCTGAGCAGCTTTAAATGACTCTGACATGTAGGGCCTTTTGTAAATTTGCCTTTGCTCTTTCTTAGCAGGGCAGCTGAAGATTTTGTCCTTAGAAATATTGCCTTCAGGGGTTAACCTAGTGTGGCCTAGCTGATTACTGGCTATATCAGGAAAAGGCTGTGTGCATAGCTCCTCCAGGTAAATGAAGCCCCCCTTTGGCTGAGTCTCCTATTCGCACTGAGCAGATATAGCTGTGTCCAATTCTTACTGAGCAGAGGAGGACCCTCTGAAGGGGTAGCAGGGTGCAAATGCTAAAATGCAGTGCATCTAGCTATGATGAGCAAAGCGGATCCAAAATGCTGCAGCGATTCAGAGCAAAGCCTTTGCAGTGGGACAGGTAAACCAGTGCAGCTCACTGCTCACTAATGCAGGCCCATTCTTTGCCCCCTCCGCTGCTGAAGTGCTAATAAGTGCTGGTGCACCTGATGAATGGTTGTAATGCTCTAAGGAAAAAGTCCTGAGGCCTGAGCTCCAATGCAGAGACAACCCACAACTTGGCTTCCACAGAGCTCATCCAAAAAAGCAGATTTGCAACCTGACTTTAACAAACAAACTTGCTTTTAGGAGCTAGACACTTTCCCCCACCAGCCTCCTTCCTGACAAGCTGGAATAAAGTCCTTGCAGCCTGAGCTGGGAAGGAAAAGACCCTTTTTCTTGTGGCCTTGTCAGAGTGATTAGCTCAGTGAAAATGAGCCTTGCCTCAGTCTACCCTTCCTTGCCTTCCCTAACAATATTTGCAGTGATGGGAGACACCTGGAGACTTCCTGCTTGCACAAAGAACTGCACACCCCTTTTGTAGGGACTGCTACCAAATCTCCGTGTTGGTGTGTCTAAAATATTGATCCAGTGACAACTGCTCACAAAGCAAGAGTGGCAGAGCACGCACGCTTCTCCTTGACTTGCTGCCCTTTTGGCAAATGCTGCATCCTCTTCCTCATCCACGACCTACTTCCTGTGTGAAAAAAAGGACTCAAGCAGCTGGTGGGTTCCTCCTAGCTGCAAGCTGCTTGGTTTAGGTTAGCAATGCTGCAGCTGCCCTGCCTCCTTCCAGCAGCCCAAGCCCTGTGATGCACTCAAAAGTAGGGCTCCTTGAGCCAAAAGCAGTAGGGATGCCAAGAGTTAAAAGGAAAATCTTTCTCATGCTCTTTCTGTAGTTATTGTGGATGAAGGGCCATACCATATCCCCTTGCATTTACAGATCTCCATCCCAGTGATGTGCAACACATCCTATAAACTAGAATCATTGTGATGCCTTGAGAGCACAGTGCCCTTCCATAGCAGTGAGGCTCAGACAGATACAGCTATAGGTAATACAGCTGTGGTGACAGGGTTTGCTCCCTTCTGGAGCACTTTTTTCTGACTAATTTGAGTGGAGTGAATATAACAGTCCTACAGCTCTAACCATGCACCCTGCAGGGAATACTGATGCTACTTAAGGAGTGCTTATTCTTAAGGGAACTGCAACTGGTCTCTGTATGCAGGAGGACTCCTTGACCCTCAGACATACAAAAACCCTCTCACCCATCACTGAAACACAGGACAGAGAGCCCAGAAGCAACACTAGAAGCTGGGCAGGGATAAGAAGACAGGAAGTTAAGTGCACATCCAGTTGCATGGGAAGTCTGAATAGGCGAATGTATTTGGTCAGGGTGCAGTAACTAAGAGGTAAAATTGTCAAAAACACCCAAATGATTTAGGTGTTCTGTGCTTCCAACAGCCAAATTGTTAAATATATTTAGGTACCGAAAGCTATAACTCACAGTCCAGTGGGATTTGCAAAAGAGGTTCAGCATCTAATGGGAATTAAGCATATGGGGTCTTTTGAAAACCTAGGAGGTGACTGTCTGCACCTTTAAGCATTTAAATATCTTTGAAAATCTGACCCGTCATTTTTTTAAATTGGACTTAGGCTCCTCACGCATTTCTGTTATTTTAAAGATGTTGCCCAACACAACCAGATTTCCTGAAAGCTACCACAAGATCTTTAGTAGCTGTAAGAGCTTGGGACCCCAGCAGCCAGATTCCCCCTAGTGTTACCCTAGGACACTGGCAGGAAAAGTGGCACAGCGAACATAAAAAGGTCAAACTTCCTAAGGCAGCTTCTAGCTTGGGTGGGCAAAATGTTCCATCTAAATTATTCCAGCACGTTTGCCGGGGCTGTACACGCATTTTTTTTATTGCAGCGTTGCTCTTGAGTGCTTGATTCATGAGCTTTCACAACACATTTCCATTTTGCCCTAGAATCTTTAGAACGTAAAAGTCCCAGCTGTTTCACCGGGTGATTGTATCAGTGCCTGATATTCTCTCTCAGTCACCCGTAGTATAACGGCAGCCAGCAAACTGTAGCACTCACCATCGCTGCAAACTCTGACAAACAAGGCCCTTCTTCAAACTCGCTTCCTTCCATTTGTCTGTTAAGCTCATGATGAGCTTGAAATAGCCCATTAGCTCCATGATAAAGAGAGAGTCAGAACTGCACTGCTATCTTTGAGCCAACCAGCCACCAAAAACCTCAAACCTGCTGCAAAGCACGGGAGGGGGGGCGGAAAAAAAAAGAACAGAGCTGCTGCTTAGAGGAAAGGTTCACAGACAACATTGCTGTAGCCATGATCTCAGCCCCAGGCTTCACTGCATCAGGAGGACTCGGAGAAGAGGAGCAAAGGAAAGGGGAGGGATATTTAAAGGCACTTTGCTTCCTTTTGTATCATTTTGAGATGGTCTGAGCAGCCTGGTCAGACCCTAACATCCCTGTTGAAGAGTTGGATCTGCTCCCCTCCCCTGGAAAATGTATTTTGTTGGGATACAGATAAAGATACAGATAGAATTGTTTTCAAAATTATTCTATTATAGCAGATACTTACTTACTTAAGGGAGTTAGGCACCCAAATCCCATTGAAAAACAGTGATAATAGTGTCCTACCAACCTTAGACCCATTTGGAAATCCCAGACTACATTGTGGTGGTGAGGCATTACTTATACTTCAGTCGCACCCAGGAACTTCAAGCAAGCTGAGGCCTCACTGTGCTCGCTCCTGTACATACATGTAGAGTTTACCATGTGAAAGGTGACATGTAAAGGTGGTGTGAAACAAAGGGAAGGGGAAAAAGGTATAAAACAGACAAGTGCAGTATTTCATAGGGCACACTGTCCCCTCACTGTTCTTTGTAGTGATAGCCCCTTAGGAAACTTGAACATGAAATGTGATTCTTTAATGCAATTCTCTACAAAATGTCTTGCAGCTACTGGTTTATTTAGCATCAGCTTGCTCAAGGTCACCAGGCTATTTACAATGCTGGTTTGCAGCTTACCATGATGATTCTTATATTTAGGGCCAAATGTCCAAATGCCTTCAAATTGACCTCTCTTGGCATGTGACTGCAACCCCACATGCAAATCACTTCTACATTCAATTCAGAAGCAAGATCATTCATCGTCAACCAGGGACTGTCACCCAAAAGAAAGAGGCCTTGAAATTAGGTGTACACATGATAGCATTAATTTCACACAAGGGCTCTATCTGTAACTGCATTTATGCTTTTTTCCCCCTTAGAAGTGTCCATTGTTGTTAAAGAAAAGGTTGATCTGAAAATTAAGACACTGAATAAAGAAATGACTTGAAATTAGGGTTCAAATCTTATTTTTGCTACACACTTTGAGCAAGGGTTTGTGTGACTCAGCTTTCCATCTGTAAATTTGAAGTAATAACATTTCTTTTTGTCTGTATTGTCTGTCTAGACTGCAGCCTCTTTGGGACAGGAACTGCCAGTCACTACATATTAGGGGTGTGCGAAGTGGGCCCTATTCGATTCAGATTCAGCCCGAATCAGACAGTGATTCAATTCGTTGATTTGGATCACAGTCCCTAATTCAATTCGGCCAAATCCGAATCTGAAGATTCGATGCTGATTTGGAGAATCAGCAATTCAGACATAGACACAGCTTTAAATGTTTTTTCTACATCCCTCGAGGTACCAGCGCAGTTTGTGAATGCTGCGATGCTGGGGTGCATGGAGCATCCCACAGGAGTACGGGGGGGGCCCACCACGTGCTCAGCAGTGAACCTCGAAGTCGACCAGAAGTACTTCCGGTCCACTTCCGGGTCTGTTGGAGACTGCACGGGGGGCCCCTCTGCACCCCCCGCTTGGTGATCAGCCATGGGGGGACCCCATGGGCCCCCCACCAAACCCAAAAGGCACCAGTCGCTGAGCTGGTGGAGCGCGGGGGGGGGGCCCAGAATGCTTCCTGGTGGACCCAAAGGTAGACCAGAACTGCTTCTGGTCCACTTCCAGGTCTGCTGCAGAGCACGCTGGGGAGCCCCCTGCACTTCGTTGGGACGCTCCACGCTCCCCAGCATTGCAGTGTTCATGAGCCGCTGCTACCTAGATGTATGTAGAAAAAACATTTAAAGCTGCGTCTGTGTCCGAATCACAGAATCTATTCGAATCTCTCCAAATCAATTCGGAGCACTCTGATTCGATTCGGTGAAATTAAAGGGTCCTCTGATTCGATTCAGATTCAGAGACTCAGCCACCGAATCAGGCTGAATCTCCACCGAAACAAATCAGGGACCGAAGCTTTGCACAGGTATGTACTAGGTATGTAATCATCAGGCTCTGATCTTGGCTGGGCTCACTAGCTGCTATTTCCTAGAACCACTGCAGCTTCTGCAACGGTTGGACCCCTTAGTGGTTTGGAAGACAGCTGGTTAAATACCAGAAGCTAGCCACTCTCACTGCTGTTAGCGCCCTTGGAGCTGTCAGAGTAATATCAGTAGGGAACTGTTCTACTGAAAACATACCATTATGTGGACCCTCCTAGATAAGACTCTTTAAGCACTTCACAAATTAATTCATCCTCCTAATATCCCTGTAAAATTGATAAAAGCACATGAAGTTTAAATGATTTACCAAAATTCCCATAGTGAGTCTGTCAGAGCTGTGGCAGGGGGAAGACTTTAGTTTTTCAGTGTCACAATCTTTATTTATAAGCAGAAAGCTGCATGTTCATGGACAGAAGTTGCACTTTGACTATGTGACCCATGGATTAACAGAACATTTGCACCAGATTTTTAACACTCAAAGAATTCCTTGGATGCGGTAAATGGAGAAAAGTGTGTTTGGAAAATTTGGGATGAACCAACTTCAACAATGTTTAACACCAGTATAGCACTTATGAGCCTACATAGTAGCAAATACAAGTCATATTAGCAACCTTTTGTATATCCACATTAGCGCATGTCACTCAAAAATAGTACCTTGTTTAATTTGGTATTCAGCAACTGGGGAACTGGATCCTTCCCTATATCAACATGAATGAATTGTTAGTGCAACACATAAAATATCATGCCACCTGCATTACCTCAGCACGTTGGATGGTAGTAGCTGTGTCACTGAAAGCAATAGCGCTATTTTAATTGGGTATGCAGTTTCTACTGCAGTGAAGACCCAGCCCAGTGAGAGTCAACCTAGAGGAAGGGAACGTAATCCCCAATGAGCTAAATTTGGAAAAATTACAAATGAGATGGAAGCCTTAGTCCATCAAGGCTCTTGAAGCTTATGTTAGCCCTATTGGGCATATGCTAAAGTGAAGCACATACTTGTTTGGTTGGATCTGGGCCATCATCTCTATCTACAAATATTTCTCTGCCATTTTTGCTGCTTTTGAAACATCAGCCTCACTTGGGTCATAGAGATACTGTACTGATGCTGTTACTTCTGCTGCAGTTGCTATGATGTCCAGTGCCATATGAGGTCTGTGCAGCAACACCAGTGGCCTAACTAGGGCAGGGCAATCAGGGCAGCCCCCTGACTGCCAACTTGGGAGGGGAGGCAAAAAAATATGCTGCCACCACAGCCACACAATTGTGCCCAAGGCAATGCAGCCAGACCTTGTTGCTGCCACTGTGTGTTGCAGCTACCCTGGGCACGTGGCTGTGTTGTTACACCTCTGGCAACAAATCACTGCAGAAAGACTTTCCCCTCATGGAGGATGTTGCCTTGACGAGCCCAGTGAATCTCCCACAACCATTGTTCATGTCCCACTTCTCCCCTCTGTCTACTGACCAAACCATTAAAAGCCCAGAAAGAACAATCCCATTAGACAGGATAAGCTCAGACCCAGAGGCCTGGGGTGATGACTAGAGCAATGTGGAGCATAACTCAATGAAATACAAAGATAGTTAACATCTGAAGGTGTTTTGTGCTTATGTAATGGAAAAGCAGGGCAATTATATATAATCTCGTATAAAAATTGGACCACTTTTCTGCTAACTTCTTGAATGAACCTCACCCAATACATTTGTCTAGTTATAAATGGCTATTAATACTGTGACTTTGAATTTATACCATTCCTTTCCCCCTCAAAGTACCTCTCAAATGTAAAACAATTATTTTTCCCATGTTGCAGATCAGGAAACTAAGACACAGAGAAATTAAGTAATTTGGCCAGGGTGTCAGGGTAAACTAACAGCAAAGGAAAGACCAGAACCCATGTTTTCCATGCTCTGTTCTTTCTCCCTCATGAGTACACTGTACTACCTTTCACATTATTCATCATCACAACACTCCTGATATTGTTTATTCAATTAAGCAAAACTGGCCAGTTATCCTGGTGCCTTTCTCTATCATTGGTAAGTGGCTTTCTTTGTACTGCTTTTGATGTTGCTGCAATAACAATTCACCTTGCTAATGTAACTGGATTTGTTCTCAGGGTATGGTAGACTGGCATGCAATGCAGACTTAAGTCACATTTTCCTGCAATAAGTAGACTGAGGAATTTTGCCCAAATATTTTAAATACTCAGGAAAAATAAAGGCAGTTAAATAAGGCCTATTTAATGCCATTAATTGTCCCGTTAGGAGTTAATGGGGTCTGGTAGGGTTCCAAAGCCCAACAGACAGAAAGCAAAGGCGAGGGGAGGAGGAGGACAGAAGGGGGGGGGGGGGGCAAAGGGAGGAGTTGTTGGGTTCAGCCAGATAGACCTTGAAGTGCAACAGCTGTGGCTTGTCTTTGAGTAGAGGATCAAGTCGAGAATATGAGATAGGCAAACGTTGGCTTAAACTTTCTTCTCTCTTTGATTGTCCTTGGACATCTGCCTCATCTCCTGTCAAGAATGTTTGGCAGCTGTGAGCTCAGAATAACACTGCTGCTCAGCCAGGCCGCTATCTGAGTCTTCTAATACTTTAAGCCAACTAGTCTGTGCTGTATGCTTCGACCGATGCAGAACTATGCTAATGCCTTGAGCTAACTAGCTTTTCTAACAGCCCATGAAATACATAGAAGTAGGGCCTGTGGTTTATTTTCCTCACGTGCTAATTGGCTTTAATTGTTGGCCAATTGGATTTTGAGTTTAGAAAAGAATATCCCAGACAAAAGGAAAAGTGTTAACTTAAGACCGTGGGAGAGACAGGGCATTCTGTTCAGTTTTTAATGTAGTAGACTTTATGCAGATGCATAAGTCTCAGGGCAATGGGCATCCTAGAAAGATTTCTCAAGCATAACCAATGCAGTTTCCTATAAAACGTATATTTCCATATAGGCTGAATGCCACTGATGGCGAGTTGTTTGCTAGACTATAAATGTTCATCTTTTGGAACCACAGCTCATTCTATGCTCGTTTCTTATCGGCCATAAGAGGTGTGTGTGGAGGGGGTGGGGGGGCAGGGAAGAGGAGGAGAGAATTGTGAATACTGGACAATTCTGATGGCTCAGCTAATTCCAGCAATGCCTTTTTTTTCCTTTAAGGGAAAAAACGTACTTATGAAAGTGCTTGTTCAGGAGAGCTACGGTATACCACATATCTGCACAGTACCAGAGGGTAAAAGCAAAGGTTTCCCCTCAGTATGGCATTTGAACAACTGAGCAGAAAGAGGTAGTTAGCCATGTTTGTCTGATGTAAGGCAGAAGGCAGAGTATATCTGACCTTATAGACTAACTAAATAAGATATGTATCTCATTTCAAGAGGGCTGGTTTATCTTGCAAGGCTTCAAGTAGAAGGCAGAATAGATGTGCACCTTATAGACTAACTAAGATAAACATCTTAGTTAGTCTATAAGGTGCACATCTACTCTGCCATCTACTTGAAGCCTTGCTCAAGATAAACCAGCCCTCTTGAAATGAGATAAACACAGTTTCTGTGCCTTTTAGGTCTGAACCTGATATTACCTTATGGGCCAGATAGACTAGAAACCAGATTTTCAGTGGTATGTTGGGAATAGGTGCTGTATGACTGTGGCCCATGCCTACCTGACATCTTACCAGAGTATGGCATCAGGACACTGGACAGTACTGCCACCACCAGTCTCCTGTGTACTTTTCTCTCCTGCCACGTCTTGATGTTCTTTAACTATTGAGAGTTGGATGTGTGGGTTGGCAGGGATCCCAGCGGGTCCTCTTGGGGGGCTTTATTTGTGGTGCTCCATCTCCCCTCACACTTCACCCTAACCACTTCCTGGATGACACACATCAGGGCCTGGATCCTGTATCACCCCAATGCTGCTTCCAACTGGCGGGCCAAGTGATGCTTAGGAATTTAGTTCCATTCACTTTAGCCTCTGAGGCCATTTTAAATCAGTCATTCCTTGGTCTGTAGACCCA
Source organism: Alligator sinensis (assembly GCF_000455745.1). Taxonomy (NCBI): domain Eukaryota; kingdom Metazoa; phylum Chordata; order Crocodylia; family Alligatoridae; genus Alligator; species Alligator sinensis. The sequence continues at coordinate 1,740,699 of NW_005842148.1, read as the reverse complement.
TCAACTAAGCTCAGTCCTTCTAAAGTCCACCAGGCCAATGACCTTAAATCAATTCCTCCCAGGTTCCTGTGTTAATTGGCCCAGCTCAGTCCATTTAAGGATCCTGATCAAATAACTAAATAAACCATAAAAGACCAATGAAGTCAATGCCTCCCAGGCTCCTGGGTCAATCAGTTCAGGTCAGCCCCTTTAAGGATGACTCCACTCATCAAACAAAAAATTAAAAAAAACATTCCACTGGATTCTTCCCTTGGCTTGGCTCCTCAGGGTCAGGACCTCTAAGTATCTTCCTGGCGGGGAGCTCTCTCTCTAGCTGCTTTACCTGGCACCAGGAGAGGGGAGCACAATCCTCCAAAATAACGAAGAGAAAAGGAACAAAAAGAAGCAGCAGGGCCGTGCCCCTAGAAACTCATGAACCACTTCTCAGGGATTTCACCGCTTTAACCCTCACCCGGCCATCTTCGAGTGATCCTTGGCTCTACATGTCCCAAAGCTTGTTAGTGGTCCTCTGACCACTCTGACTAGAGGATTTGCTTCCCATCCTTTTGCCCTGCTCTCTTCCCCTCACATGGTAATTTAATACAAGTTAGTTAGTTAAGTTGTTTAGGCACTTCTGAAAATCTCATGAGGCACCTAAATAAAATATCATTGAAAACTTGGCCATAAATGAAGCCTATCACACAGTTGGAAAATGGACTCCCAAAGCCCATGCTACCAATCTAAAAGCCAGACCCTGCTTCTTTTCAGTGTCTTCAGAATCCAACCAAATCTCCAAATGAAAGATCTATATCTATCGTTACCATTTAAAAATCCCTAGATATAAGAATAGATTATTCCGGTGTCAAAAGAGATGCCACAAAAGCCCTGATTGGTGGTGAAGTTTTCTGCCTGTTGCAAAAGGAAAAACTGATCAGTTATTAAAAACAAATAAAATCTGAGTTTCATCATGCAAAGAAAACTTAATATTCTAAAATATACCTCCTCCCACTCACTGCCTAGTGAAATTAAAGTGATAAAACAGTCATACAGCGAATGATGGCTATTCTACTAACTGGTGGTGCATTTTCTCTTGTGGCTGTAGAGTCCAATTTTATGATTTCAGGTCCTATCACAGTGGTCACAGGTGTATATAGTATTTGGGGCTACTGTACAGTGAGAGTCTGTTTCCTTTGGTCACATTTCTGTTGTAATTTGAGTAACCATTTCTCATTGTGATGTTGGACTCCATGATTGAGAAAGGAGCACCAATTTGTTGCCGGGAATGCCAGCTAGGGGGTGTTCACCAGTCACCATCTAGGGATATTTAGAGCTATAATGGGAGTATCCCAGGGAATATAAATGGCAGATCATGCTGTATCTAGTGTATGGTCCCATAAGGACAGTAGTCAGGTAGAACAAATAAAATAATCCTCATAATTTATGCTAAAGTGTTGAACCTATTGCAAAAATGCCATGAGAATGAAGGAAGCAACGTTTGCTTTCTTGCATCCTATTCATCTCCTATGCCAAGTATCTCACAGCTGAGGAGAGGACCTGGGTTAAAATATTTTCCAAGTATCCATCTATTTACATACAAACCTTTATAAAATTTTCTATAGCAGGGCTGTCCAACTTTACCACAGCCGTGGGCCGCACATGACACTGGTATGTGGGCCCTGGGTCACACACATCAGTCCATATGCTGTAGGGCAGGGCTCCCCATTTCCCTGCTATACCACGCAGGTGGAGCCAGCAGTGCAAGGACCCTGGGATGCCCCTCCACTGTGCAACCAGTGGTTCAGGGCCTCCTCCAAGCCCACTCCAGCCTGTGGGACAGTGGGAGAGGCAGCTGCAGGAGCCCATGGGCCACATACTAGCAACTTTTTCTACCAGGTGGACATCCCTGTTCTATAGCACTCCTCTCTTGCATTTGGGTTCTAGAGCAACAGGTATAACACCACATATGTATAGCATTTATTGCAGAAGATACAACATTGCTGCTCAAAGCTAGTATTGACCCATGTTGTCTGAACTTTATAGCAGAACTCAAGCAGAATCCATGTTGAGGTACTGAAATGGTCAACAAAGACTTCATCCCATATTCCGGTGCTTTTGCCCTTACTTATACCAGATGGGATGGGATTAGAGCTGGGACTGCCAAAATACCACAAGAAAAATTGCTCTTGTGGTAGTTCCAGCTTGGACAAGAAGTGGAAATAGTGTAAATCTCATGAGTCATCCCCCAGCTGCAGAGGTTTGGATAATGTGGATAAGCTCAGACACTTGGGAGCTTCAGCCAAATCAAACCTGAATTGTGAACATCTTGAGGTTGTCTCCTCACAAAAGCCGTTGAATGACAAATGCAAGATTTAACTCCCTTCTTCTGCTGCCACAGTCAGGAAAAGAGCTATGTATTGGGGAATGCCAAATGGTGTTTAATTGTCCCTTGAAGAGATTCGTATCATGCTTCTCTGCTTGTGAGGGTAGTGTCTTCTCCCATGCAAAGGTGCAAGAGAAAAACTATCAGCAGAGACTTATAGCTCCAGTGAGTAGTCTGATCTACTGCACTGACTCTGTGCCCTTTAACTATGCTGCAGGCACTGCAAGGATGCTTGCCATATTGGATTAGCTGTCCCACTGTCACCCATACCTTTGTTGTCTGGATTTACAAGGTATGCCCAGAAATCTCCTGCTACCTGAACCCTGCCTTGATCTGACTGTAACTTATCTTTCACTAAGGTCTATATTTTCCCATTGTGGAAAGCCAGCGTCCTTCCAGGTGGATTACTTTCCTCTTGAGAGCTGATGCCTGCAACAGCAGTCTTGAAAGACTCCTGATATCTGCTTCTCACTCTTCACAAGACAAGACAAGACCACCCAGTGATTTGCCTGAAGAAATATTACACCAGGCAGTGGGCCGGCATGCCTGAAATTGGCCCAGAGAGCACACTGATACCAAGTTACCCCGTTTAGAAAGCACAAGAGGATTAATAACTTAAGCCAAGTGCCAGAAAAACCTAAACTAATAAATTAGGCCAAATCCAAGCCAACCAGAATTCGGAGCTTTGCACTCTTTTATCACCAGCACCCAATAAATCCTCTCCATGATGATTCATTTTGTTACCCTGATCTGCTTTATAAAGCGTGTAGTGGAAATTTGTAACATTTTCCTTTCTTATTGCTTTCTTTTGTAAAACCATCTCTCCCTATATCTCTCTGCCATTTTCCTGTTAGTCATATGTTACAGTTCTTAAGAAAGAATATTTTAAGAAGAAATACTGATGTCAGGTTGTTATATGGTTTGTTAGTACCTTCTAACTTTTCTTATGGCAGAAGGCAGATTTTTAGAAGTGGCTGGAAAGAGAATTTTTTTTTTGAGGGGGAAGGGAATTTCTAGTAATATATATATGAGAGAGATAGCTTTTGTCTTACAAAAAATCATTTCCCCCTATGGACAAATCAGACATTTGAACCATTACTCATTTTAAGGAAAAATCAGACATTTGAACCATTACTCATTTTAATCTGCAAATGGATTTGGTTCATTTGATGAAAAATCAGATTTCTTTGTGGAAAGGAAGCACTTTTTGTGAAAAATACAAGTAAAAAAAAAACTCTTGACCCTAACCTTTTGGACATCACTAATCATTTGAACAAACAAATGCGTACATACACAGATACATGCATACATACACACACAGTATACCATTATGTACAGTGCAGCTGGAGGTGTTCAGAACTTAAGGAATCCCAGTGATTTTTATTTAGTTGCCTAACAATGGATTTAGGCAACCAATTTTGAAATTTCAGTGAAAAAACTTTTCAAAGATGCACTTCATAGGCTAGATAGATAGGTAGATAGATAGACAGACAGACAGATAGACATAGATATAATACAGAGAGAGAGTGGATTCAAAGATGCAGCTTTGACAAGTTTTTTTTTCACTGAAATGTCAAAATGTATAAAGTTTATATATCAAACTTATATAAAATATAAATATACAAAAATATAAAATGTATATATAAAGGCAAAACCAGGTAATGATATAGATATAGATATACAGGCCGTCCTCAGATTTACAACACAATTGGTTTCTGAAAAACCGCGTCTTAAGTCGAAATGTTGTGACTTGGAACCAATTTTCTCATAAGAAACAATGTTATAAATGGGGGATTGGTTCCTGAACCAAGGCCCGATACCTTATTTTGACTAAAAATACCCCAGAATTTTGTACTCCATCAATTATAGATGAGTAATATGGCTACATTAAAGTATTTATATTTTAAATAGCAATCATATTGATTTGGAAGGAGTTCTTTGAGGTGACTTTGCTGGACTTTTTAAAGAGCTTTTGGTTGGACTTTTTGAAGGGTCCTTGTCTGGAGTCTTCTCAACAGTCCTGGCTGAAGGTTTTTCTGGAGTCTTGTCAGCTTTCTTAAAGAAAGTGTCCGAGGAAGTTTGGACAGATGTTCTCCAGGGAGATAAGCAACACAGTGAACTTGTTCATTGGCGTGGCATCGCATCGGATCAAGCGTTGTAAAGTCAAAATTGCTTTCATAAAGTTGAAACAAGGTGTCAATTTATAAACATTGTAAGTGCGAAATGTTGTAACTTGAAATGTTGTAAGTCGAGGACTGCCTGTAGATGTATTCAGTGTACATAATGGTACATGAGAAGAAAGAAAATAATAATCTCCTTTTAATTAGTCAAAATTACTATTTAGCTCTCTCTCTTTTTTAGACTGCTGCCTATCACTGTAGACTCTGAAGACCTTCCACATAATATTTACGTCAATAATAAAGCCATGGGGAACTTTATGGAGCACAAGCTGAGCTAGGTCTGGAATTGAGAGCAAAGTTCTGGCAGGGCTCATTTTCCCAGGTGGAACACCACGGCTATCCAGGTTTGCAGACCTGTGGTACCACACTGTGCTGTGTAGACATACCAGCTCATTCAAAGATAACATGGATGTCTCTACATGGTGCTTCACTGTTTTTTGTAGACATATCTGCAGTCTTTCTGATACATCTCACATTTCAGAATCAAAACAGTTTGTGGTAGTGTCATAAAAGTGAATAGCTGAGTGCAGAGAGTACCTGGGTGCACAGAGAGAACACTAAGCAGGTATCCTCTGCTTACCTGCCCAACATGGATGGAGTCACTAACAAAGTAGGACCTAGCAGGTGTGTAAAAGGGACTCTGTTCTTCCTTATTCCCTTCGTGGCTGATATTAATAAAGTAGCAGAAGTGCTAGTGCTAGGGCTATTACTTATCGGAATAGCCAACAATCAGTTCAGCCCAGCCCTTGGCATGTGTTCTGTAGACTTTCCTGCCACTCCTTTCTCAAGAAAAGCACTGCACATTGCTATCTTCTTTTGTGTTTAGAAACCATTTATGAATCTTCTCTTTTGTGATGTATCAGATGAATTCATGAGACTGTCTTAATGCTAATTTTGTTGCTTGGTCTACTTTTCTGCCTCCCCTATTTAATTAAGATCCAGCAAGGTGCAGAGATACATTGTGTAACTGAGCACATGAGCAGATATGCTGGCTCAGAAAGGCTGTTTCTGTGCTTAAAGTTAGTCGTGTGCTGAGCCACAATCTTAATTTCAGTCTTTACACCAGAAGAGAGTGGTCGATCCTTCTCCTGTTAAAGTCCCTGTATTTTGGCAGGTGTTAGTCTGTGCTTTAAAGTGGTTTAATTCCTATTGTTACTGGGTATTGATTTTACAATGTATAACTTCGGTGTGGCCTTGGGTTAAGATTTGGGTCAGCCCCTCTTCTTTAATGCAAACCAGTTCATCCATTCCCTTCCCCCTGTGATATCTCTTTGGTGGATCTCAACTCCCTGGTGGGCTAGCGGGACATCCCGCAGCCTCCTTCTGGCTGGTGGTCTATGGGAGGGAATAGGATTACATCTTTCAGCAGCCAATGGTCTTGCCTTTAGGCTCAATAAATGGACTTTTTTATTTAAAAAAATAATAATAACCCAGCATGTCATTCTTACTGTGCTCTGCTTGGTGTGACTGAACCTGCAGCGCCAGTGGGAGTGGGGTCTGTAGTGATAACAGTAACCACTGACTTTCCCTTTCCTGATTTCACCTCTTTCTTTATGTTTGAGAGCTTTGTTCCAGACTAGGAGATTATGCAATGGGCTGAGGAGGAGATGTGACTTCAGTGAGATATAGCACACAAAAAAGTGTGACAAATTGCAATGACAAGGGCTGCGATGGTAGCTTGTGATGGAGTGAAATTAAATCCCTAACCAAACAATACGGCATTATGCTACGTTCTATAGACACCCTTGTTGAGGCTAGATTGAGAGAAAAAGAGACAGGCAAAAAGAAAGATGCACACATACTTTCCCCCACTAGCCCTTTCCCCCCCAAATGTCAGTGCAGTAAACAAAAATTCAGTAATGCCAGAGCCCAAGGGGGTCCACGACACTGGTACGCCTATAACAGATTGCAGAAATGCCCGGAGAACGCACAGGCTACAGCGTGCTGCCTGAAGTGAAACAGTCTGTGCCCATAACTTCACTTTTACATTCAGGGTCCCAACTAACGAGCCGTCCTTCCAAATTAACAAACTGCCTGACCTGGCTCTACAAGGAGGCTGAGTGGCTTTGTGCTCCACTGCTCCATACCCCCTTGGGCTTCATTGACAAATGAAGGCAGTGCTTTTTTCTAAAGAATCGATGCAAACTAGCCTTTGGCTCCAGTGATGTAGCTCACAGAAACAGTGCTGCTTCCCCACAGAATAGGTGCAGGCATAACAACCAGGTCCTGTGTCCTGGGTGGCAGTGATGGCTGGGCTGATGGTAGCTGCTGTAGCAGTTGGGTTGACTGTGGTAAGCAGTTGCTATTCTTGTGCCCAGTGGGCACTCAAGGCAGATGTCCTGGTTGCCCACCCTTAGTTGCCCTACTGTGCATATGTGCATTGTAGTCCAGATTCTGGGATGAGTCCAGGGAGTATTTGCTACCATGCATGGAAGACAGGAACGTGAAAGACCTGTCAAAGCACCTTTGCAATCCTCAGGCCATTCAGATGGTAAATCAGTCACTGGTCTCTAAGGCAGGGGTGGACAAAATGCGACCCACGGGCCAGATGTGGCCTGCTAGGCCATTCTATGTGACCTGTGGGGCCCCTAAAAAATATAGAAAATTAATCATTATCTGCCCCTGGCTGCCTGTCATGTGGCCCTCAATGGCTTGCCAAAACTCATTAAGCGGCCCTTCACCCGAAATAATTGCCCACCCCTGCTCTAAGGCAATGTCTGTACTGTTTTGCTGGCAGGCCTGGATGCCCTGACTCCTGGCTTGACAGAACCCAGCAATTAGGTAGTATAGATGGCTCAAAGCGACCCTGCGTGTATGCCCCCAAAAGGGCCCAGAGCACCCAAAATGAAGCAAAACTTAAAAAGGCTGCTGATCCTTGCCAGAGGCAGGTGGGGAGCGAATGCCCACACCACACTCTCTCTGAGTTTCATGAAACATGATTGGAAAAACGAACTTGATTCTCAGGAAGTGAATATGAACATCCAGCCAAGTATGCACTTTGTGAACTGGTCAGTTTTAATGGTCCTCTCAGAGAAACACTCTTCTCGGGACTCCTGGCTTCGACTCCACTGGAAAGAAACAATAGCTCAATCTGTTAAATGTTTTACATTCAACTTCCACCCCTCTCATGTTGCCATGAGCCCAGACTTTAAAAACATTTCAGACTTAAAAGGTTAAGATTTAAGTGCTGCTGATTTTATCTGGGCTTTTAACTAACATAGGCAGGTGGATTAGAGATATGTGTACAATCTCCACTCTAGACACTTGGGTAAATATGCACAAGTGCTGAGTGAGCTCAGGAAGGAATCTGATGTTATTGTCTATTAATTTGAAAGCGGAGATTAAAGAAAGTGCAGAAATCAGTAGTGTAAATATCAAAAAGGATTTCCATTTATATGTAAGAACATTACTCTAGCAGCCTGGCTATTTCAAATAACATGAAAGGGGTTTTTTTGCTAAAGAAAAAAACTGTGAATTTGTTTAAATTTACATATTTTCTTCCTCCTTTGTTTGTAGGAATGGACGCCATACTAGCAGCCAGGAGTCAGGCAGCTTAACAGTGCTGCTTTTTGTTTGTAGCTTCACAGAGCTGGTAGACCTATATATTTAAACAGCAAAAGTATGTCACAAAGCTGAAGGAAAGTTGACTGGTATTTCAAGCGGCATTTCAAGCGGCAATACTCATGGTGAATCCCGCCCTCCACCCCCGCATATTTTAGTTGGAAGTTACTTTGCAAATTAATTTAAATTGTCTTCAAATATCTTTAGTATGCCCAAATACTGAAATATTTCAAGAAATAATTTTCAGTCCCTAGGCCATTTAACCACATTTTGGCTATAGCCATTGGCCACTAGATCATGCAAGTGGTTACCTAATTCACATGGTGTTGCTTCCGTTTTCTGATTGGATAACTAAAACTTTCTTTTAAGAGATAGACAATAATAATTGGTAAGTTGTAAATAAAATTCTCCCAGGGAAAACCCAATAGCTATGCTAATTGTTCTTTACCCATTTTAAATATATTATCCGTTCTAGCATAATTCCATTATTTAAAATGGGGAATACTTCTAGAAGCAATAATTTCTTTAAAATTGGAGCACACGTTGTCTGAATGCCACAGGTGTCCTTAAAAGTCATGTTGCTGGGTAAAAAAAAAAAAATCATAAAGTACTCTCCATTCAGGTAACTTTTGCAAATACCTGGAGGTCATCTGAATAGTGGAAAATCATGTATCGTATGACCCCATATATCACAGGAGCCCAAGCTCAGCACTTTTTAATGGTAGAAATATTCATCTGTTTTATCCTGCTCTTCTTAGTTTTGCCTTGATCTCTCCGTAATGCAACTTTTCATAGAAATTCCAAAAAGGGGATCTCAGCCTTAGGTTTAATTGCAAAAAGTTCTAAATTTAGTTATGAAAAAGCCCTGTGAGGTTACAAAGATTTTCTCCTTATAATCCCCAGAATCAATCTGAATCCAGCCCATGAGAGCACCCCAGCAAGTAAACACCATCTGATCTCTGCAGAAATCTGCAATTCACCTGCTTTCCACCTTGCTACAGATATATCAGAGCCAACTCCCCAATGCAAAACCGCAGGGAAAAATGTCAATTAAAACACAACTGTCCCACTTTCATTGAAAGTTCCTGATCAGCAAGAATCACAGTTCATTTGATTATATACCTTTTCTTAACATGTCTCAGATTAGCATGCTCACAAATTAATCTGCATGGCTGTGATGATTTACACCCTATTGGACAGCCAGCAGTGACTAAGTTGTCTAAATCAGTGGTGCTTAACCTTTTTTGTACCAGGACTCATCTGTAAACATCAATGGTCAGTCCAGACCCAGTGCCCCTCACTCCCAACCTGCTCCCCCCTGCCCCCAGTGTGTGGGCTGGGAAGTGGGTGTATGGGGCAAGGGGGTATGCGTACCCTCCCAAGGGGTCAAGTGTCCCCAGGCTGGCCCTCACAGGCTGGAACTCTGCCAGCCTGCAAGGGAAAAGCCACGGTTTCTCCTTTAAAAGACAATCCATTTTTAAAGTCTGTTCGTGACCCTTTCACATATTCTTGCGACCCGTTTTTGGATTGCAACCCACGGGATGAGGACCACTGGTCTAAATGATCCACAGTTTTCTACTCAGTAACGTGGGGATTGCTGGATCCAGCTCATTCTTCCCCCAGACTCTCCTGCCTGCATCTGCAACCATTATGGATTTTGCAGTTAAACTCTGGGTTAGTTTGCAAAAGACAGACAATATGGAATTGTCAGTTGTAATCTGTACTAGCAGTCTTCCTGTCAGTGCTGCGCAGAGGGGATTGGTCGGGACAGAAAGGAACCCGTTCTGGCTTTTGTGAGCCAATAAATTGGTTTATCATTTTGTCTGCTCTAATCACTCTTTACCTTGGAACATACCAAATGTCTTATGGAAGATATCAAATTTTAACATCCAAAGAGCATTCTAAGCTTCACTAGTTGTCTTTCTCATTCTCTGTCTTGCAGTTGTTATTACAGGGCATGGCTTCTGATGCTACTAGTCTTGGTACAGAGAAAACCAGAGATATCCACTGTTATATAACTGTAAGCAATCTTAACTAGGACCGGTTGAAAATTGATGTTTTCCTAAGATTTCTTTTTCTTTTGCAAAAAAAATCTAGTTTCCTAACCTTTTCTTTTTATATTTTTGGTAGTTTGGGCTGAAAATTACTTAGAGTTTGGTTGCCAAAATCTGTTGCTTTTTTTTTTTCCTTTCCTTTTCTTTCTTTTCTTCCAACAAGCCTGAAATATGCAGAAAAATCTTTCATTTTCCAAACTGGTTCTCGAGTTAACAGCTCTTGAAATGCTGACTGTCTATATGTTAGAACTCATTAGAGGTAGATGATGGCCACAAAATTTGGATTTAAATTTAGTTTCATAGGCTGCAGATCAAAACAGATCATTAGATAAGTTCATTGAATCCCTTGCATATCCACCCCTGAATTTCAACCAGACACCTGAATATTGAACCCAATGATATTCATTAGACTGAAGCACTTACATTGCTATGGCTAAGTATAGACAGTCAAAAAGCCCAAGGCTGAATCAAGTCAATCTTTGCAGGTTAATCTAAATTGTGTAGATTGAACCAATAAGCAAGTGAACAGACATTCACTTTTGATTCCAAAAATGCATCCACATGCCTGCTGCGCCTCAGGCCAGAAGCTGCGGGAGGAGCTAGCACATGCCTCCCTGCTCAGCTGGATCTGACAGCTTGGGCCAAGGCTAGCTCACCCACCCTGCCAGGGGGAGGTACAAAGCATCCTGGGATGCTGGAGGACTGTAAATTAACTTGAATCTGGAAGGGATGTGGCACAGAAGTTCAATAAGCCAGTTTAACCTAAATCAGTGAAGTCTGATACTTCATCCATCCAGGTTTATCTTAAACTGGGTTTGACCAGTTTGAAAGTTGTTTTTTGTTCATTGAACTTCTGTTGTTTTACAGATTTGATCTAATTTCTGATCACTTACACGGGTTAATGTGTAATTTCTGTCCTTAGCCCAGAAGACTAAACTCTATGCCACAGGCAGAAAACCAGGTGAGAACAAGGTTCCACCGTTATTTTTACAATGGTATGGAGCTGTTTAAGTGGCATATACCTTGTTGTAAGTGAACCTCGTCTCACCTGACAAAAGAAGGTATAACACACCCAAGGTCTCTGCCAGTCTGATATGGGGAATAATCTCACCAAGTTCAAGAAAATTCTGCTTCAGGCTGAGCCTACCGGAGATTAGCTTTCCCCATGAAGTATTGAAATGTAATAAAAGACTGGCCTGCATATTCAGTTTGTGTAAAGACTGCATTTTTGAAATTGCTAGTAAGATTTGATAGGAGCCTTCCACTTGCTAGGTAAGGGAGAGCATCACCAGTGAGAGTCACTTAACATTAATACAGCATGTTGCGTTTTTCTTTTCTTACTCCAGGTGTAAAGTGCGTAGCAAATAATACAAATAGGGAATATAATAATTATGAAAATAGTAATCATTAAAAGAGCAAAAAATATTCTGTCCATTACAGTATTTACTGTAGATATCCCAGGTATTATGGGACCAAAGTTATTACTTTAAAGAATATGGAAATGTGCTAAGTACACATGCTGGCAAGATAGTATAAAATGTTAAGTGAATGCGGGACTTGAAATGCTTGATGGAAAATTCAAGACTTTGAAGTCATCTACTTTCCAGTAAAGATTATATAATGTGGGCCCGCTCAATACTAGTTCCCACAGGGCATGTCTACATGAGACGTTTACTGCTGAGTTGACTAATTAGCTATGCAGTAAAGTCTCAATGTCTACACATGCGGCTCTATTAGGCTGCCGCAAACTAATAAATGCTGCCGTAGATTAATTCTTATGAACACAAGTACTGCCCTATAGCTGCATTATTTAGTGCACAGCAACATATGTGTAGACACAGATGGGGATACCTGGGGCATGAGGGTCCTACAGTGCAGGGGCTGCCTGCTGGCTAACTCTGCACTGAAGCACCCTCGTGCTCCAGCCAGCCCCTCCGCAGCACATTGAGCCAGATCAGAGCAGTCCCAGGCTGGCAGGCTGACCTCTGGTGTCCCAGGCCAGCCAGGGCTGCTCCAACCCAGCTCAATGTGCTGCAGTCCCAGGCACACATGTTAATGCAGTACCCAGGAGCAATAAATTCTGGTGCAACCCGCACCGGAGTTTATTCAATAGCATTAATAGTACATGTCGACATGCCTGCAGTATCACAAACCAGCCGTTAAATATTCTGACTCTAGAACAGTGGTACCAAACCTTTGCTGGCTCGCATGCAACAATGCCGATGACAAAACCTGCTAAGGGCAACATTGTGCTTTTCCCTCCCTGTTCTTCTAAAGAAAGATACATCAGTGGAAAGGAAGATTTGGAGCGGCTGCAATGCCAGAGAGTCTTGGGGCAGACAGTTCCTTGTGATCTGTAGGTTGGGGAGCAGTGCTGCTAGAGTAACTCTCAGTGTAGACTACACAAGCAAGTACATTGTCCTTTGTTTTTTTCCCTTATGGACTTTTGAGAGTGGACCACAAACTCATGAATTATTCAAATATATTCAACACAGTCTTCGTGAACTTTTTCACACTCTTGCTTTATAAACTCCTTGCCCTGAACAGTTGATACCCACTATTTTAAAGGTGTATTGCAGTGCTCAGTCACATCAGTCATGGGATACTGTCCCTTTCCTCCTGGCATAAGCATGAATTCCCAAGTGAAGGAATTTAACATGCCACAAACACTTGCACGTGTGATTTTGGTCTTCGCTTCTCCAGCTTGTCACTTGTAAGTGCAAGTAAACACGCTCACCCAAATGTTTGTGGGCAATAGATACAAAAGGCGTACAGGCAGATGGTGCATGCATGCACACACACAGAGGCAGGATAGATGAAGATATTAGTGTTCTTACTGGTTCGTGTGGTAGTGAATGCATGGATGTCTATCTGCCCATTAAACCATGCTGGTGCCTATAGGACGCATAATTTGGTTATTGTTCTTATCCTGTGCTCGACTTCTCTTTCCAAGTTGCATTCTCCTCAGCGCCCCCTACACCTTTCTTTGGCAGTGGTGACAACGAAGATCTTGAATGGTTCCACTAAATTAAATAGTAAATAAAATAGCCTGACAGACCAAAAATATCCCTTTCCACAGAAGGTGCATTTTCCCCTTAAAATAGTGCAATATTCCCTTAAATTCACAGACTAAGAGGAGGAGTAAGAGGACTAGGCGCACACAGCCAGATAGTGTTTGTGTACGTGTGTGCTTTAATAGGGGATCTACGCCAGTGATTAAATGGTCTTTAAATCAAAGCCAGTAGATAAATAAGGGAACTATTCCCAAACCAAGGGGGTTAAAAACACTCTGCATGCACCTGCTGGAGACGCTGTGCTGCTGGCTCTGCATTTCAACTCTAACCTGTATTTGATATGGTGTTGTTGCAGCTGTGGGTTGGGGTGGTTTATTTAAGTGGCTCCAAATGCTTGTCAGTGTGGCAACCAGCTGAATACATAAAACAGGCTCTCCAAACCCTTTATGGTCCAGGGTCAGAGTAAATGGAATAATAAAATCCAAATGCTTTTGTCTCATTTTCCATCACCCAAGCCTTCTGCATAAATCTACAGCTTTGCAATGACCTTCGTATTCAGCGTCAGGGATGAGGCCGCAGGTCTGAGATACATTTGGTCTTCATCTTGGGTCTTTAAAAGCTTTTTCCAATTAATTTTAACTGACTTCCATAAGGATCAAGTACAGCTTCCTCCTCCAGCCCCCTCCCACCCCATGCCACACCCCTTTTCCCTTTCCTCCAATACCCTTTAACCAGGCAAATGGCTGAAAACTATAGAATAATACCAATACATATTCATCACACCATATACCACATCGCCAAGAGAAGAGACTTGTACAGAATGGGTGGCCTGATGGGTATATCAAAAAGCAGAGGAAGGGAGGTTGACTACAGGAGCATTTCTTTGATCTTCTCCTCTCAGTCAGGTGCATGGTGCAATAGTGTCATGCTAAACATTCAAGGATATCTTTCTGAAGGACACTTTCCTCCTCAGCTCACGTGCAGGCAACAAGACTATTAAACACAAGTATATATGTTTGGGTTTAGCAAAGCACAAATCACCTTGTCTGAAATTAACTGCTGGGGGCTGATAAGACTTTTCTTTTCTGGGTTTTTTTTTATGACACGTCTAAAGTAGGAATAAAACTGCATCCAGACTGGTTCGCTTAAAATGAAGGGAGGGCCAAACCTTTGCCAAAAATTCCACCTCTGTACTTCCCTTGCCCACTGTACTCTCCCAAGGATTGATCCTCCAGATTTCCAACCAGAAATATCTAAAATGAAGGAAGGGACCTGTTCCTAGAGAATCAACCTTGGATTTTGATTGAAAGAAGCTGGAACAAACGTTGGTCATGTTTATACCATAAATATACTGTGCCACACACTGCTATGCACCCCACCTCACACACACACACACACACACATCTGTTTATGCTACCTCTTCAATTGGGAGCAGCGCAGCAGGTTTGCATCGCCCTGCAGGTGGGCTAATTAGCATTGCTGAGAAGCAGAGGATTTTAGTGACTGCTGTGGGACACTCACGGGCCAAATCATCCACTGGCTTCAATAGAGCTATGGCAATCTGTAATATCAGAAGATCTGACCCATACAGTGCAGGCACAGTTCATAAAGTGCATAAAGTACCTCACCATCAGGTGCCTTGATTTAAGGAGCTCTCCATTAACCTGACACAAAAACCCAGAAGCAATAAATACCAAAATACCTCTGAGACGGCTGTGTTCACTGCAATCCCTCTAGCTTCCCCAGGAGTATTAACATTTTTCTATTTTCATGAAATTTCCTGTCCAAATTTTAAAGACTAAAGAATTCATGGCCATCTTGGCTCAGCATTTGAAGGCTTGAATTCTTAACCAAACTGAACACAGCTCCCTGAATTTTCTACAAATGTATCCATTAGGGCTGCATGAAGCTTCAGTTCCTGATTTCATTCGGTGGAGATTCGGCCAGATTCAGTGGCCAAATATCTGAACCTGAATCGAATCAGAGGACCCTTTAATCTCTCTGAACCAATCGATTCAGAGAGATTTGGAAAGATTCAGAGATTCGGAGATAGACGCTGCTTTAAATGTTTTTTCTACACACCTCTAGGTAGCAGCCAGCTCAACAATGCTGCAATGCTGGGGTGCATGGAGCATCCCACAGAAGCTCGGGAGGTTCCCAACGTGCTCGGCAGCATACCTGGAAGTGGACCAGAAGCACTTCTGGGTCTGCCAGGGAATGTGCTGGGGGCCCCCTGGGCCCCCCTGACTCAATGACTGGTGCCTCCTGGGTCTGCAGGGGGCACCCTGGGTCCCCCCAAGGTCGATCACAGAGCTGGGGGGCATGGGGGGGAGGCGCCAACATGCTCCCCAGAAGATCTGGAAGTGGACCAGATGTACTTCTGGTCCACTTCCAGGTTCGCCATCGAACACATGGAGAGCTCCCCCACACTTCTGTGGGATGCTCCATCTGCCCCAGCATCGCAGCATTCATGAGCCGCACCTGCTACCTCGAGGTATGTAGAGAAAACATTTAAAGGTGCATCTCTGTCCAAATTGCTGATTCTCTGAATCAGCATCAAATCTTCAGATGTGGATTCAGCTGAATCAAATCACAGACAGTGATCTGAATCAACTGATCGAATCACTGTCCCTGATTCGGGCCAAATCCGAAGCGAATAGGGACCGCTTCGCAACCCCTAGTATCCATCACTAACTTAACTCCTTCTGGTATTGTAATATGTACACAGGCTAAATTGGTAGAATCAAAGCCTCAAATTGAAACTTGTACCCGTCACTGGTACTTAGGAATGTCAATACTTAGGAATGTCTTCTCAAAGGCCCTGGTTCTCTTGTTTATAATAATATAATCAGGAGGAATATCTCCACTGAAGTCAACTGAATTATAGTAGTGTAAATGCAAAGATAACTGGGGCTCTTCATTTTTCTTTCCTTTTTCTGTAACGGGCAAAACTGTTCCTTCAACTAAACATGACTTTAAAAATGGTTTCCTGAAGCCATTCTCCCAATGAAGAAAGATGGATGGGAGGCCAGGCATCTGGTTATTGTCCATAAATGAAAGAGAAGAGATGAGAGGACTTTCCCTTGTTGGCTGCCATGAATAAACACACACTTTTTGGTTGATTTTTGTATTGTGAAATCTGTCTATGTCTGAGAAGACTCTCATTGCTATTGCTTGACGCTGAGTTATTTGTAGTAATTAAATGGAATATAATGAATTGGAGGACCCAACTCTTCCATCCAAAATCTTTTTTTAATGTAACATCAGTCATACAAGCGTTATATAACATGGAAATCCCCCTGAAAAACCACTGGCAAGCTAATTAATATATATTGTTTTACCACAGCAGACACTGGGTTAGAATAAGATGAATGCCCATTGTGAAACAACTGCAACTAACTTTGGGCTGATCCAAAAGATGCACCCCAGCATCCTCTAATGCTCAAAATATGTGCTTGCTTAATGTCATGAAAATTGTAGCATGCCTTTAACCTTTGCCTATGAGACACACCAGGGACTCATCACTAATTCTTTTTTCCTGTATTTAGCACATGGGAAAAGTAGTCATATGGGCTTTAAAGAGGTTAATATAATTCCAAGAGTGCCAAGAAGTCATTTAAGGATGAGGAAGACCTACAAACAAGGTGCATTTTATTTGCATTTCTGCCTGAAGTTACCAAAGTGCTTTACACATGATGACAAATTTAGTCTAATCCTCGTCCTAGTATGGAAAAGTAGACTTGAGTCACAGGGATTAAACAATTTAGCCAAGCTGTGTAGCAGATGCAGGAACAGAACTCAGACCTCTTGAGTGAAGATCCTGTATTTCAGCCTCAAGAGCATCTTTGCCTGGATTTTAGCTTACAAAGCATTAAGCAGCTACCTGAACATAGAATCAAATGAAACACTTGAAATAATAGCCTACTGGTTTAATTTGAATGTAAAGGGGACTGCTGGAGGGGAGAATTCCCCATCAGTGCTTGGTCGTGCAATATCCTTCCCACTTTAGTTCTTCACAGAGCCAAAATCTGGTGAACTTGATGACATTTTACAAAAGCACTTGTCCATCCAAGTTTGTTTTGAATTGATAAAGCCAACCAGGTATATATGGTTGTTGTGGAGCTTGTTTTGAATGCGGTGGTCTTATGAGACGGCCTTTGATAACTATATTTTTTGGCTAATTTGTAAGTATTAAAAATGTTTAAGGGTTTCAAGAAAGACAGGTTAAATAAGCCTGTGGAATTCACATTGAAAAAAATGTATCTTAAGGAAACTAATTTAGTATGGAGCTTTTGGTTTTCATTGGAAGTCCTCATTGCAATTATCCAAAAAGGTACATTTCTCGGCATTTTGGAACAAAACCAGACAACATTTAGCTGCTTTGAATGAGTTGCATTTTAAGACATAGGAGTTCATTCTAACCAAACATGTGTTCAAAATCTGGAATGGGTTTCACATGGTTTGTATATAGAGCCACGAGTCCAAAAAGGTCTAGGCATTTCTGGTCTGTGATTCTAGGCTCCGACTCTTATAGGCTTTAGCATATGCCTAACTCAATGCATGAAAACAGTCCCAGTGCATTCAACTGAACCATTTTGGTACTTAATGTTTTCCATCTCTGTTATCATAAATGTCCAAAATATGCATGATTGCATAGTTCTAATGTAACCCAGTCCATACCACAAGAGCACTGTTCGCGGGTTTTTGGCTGTAGTCGTGTTGGTCTAAGGACATAGGCAGGCACGGTTATTTGAGTAGACGTGATATCTTTTATTAGACCAACTGCATAGTTCGAAAACAGTTCTTTGCAAGCTTTCAGGCGCTATCACCCTTCTTCAGGCATAGGGAAACTTTACTCTTCTGAGAGTCCAAGGAATGAAAGATGCTAAAAGTGTAACAGGATGTCTGAGAGACTGTAGATAGGTGGAAATGAGGAAAACAAAAGGTAGAAAAGGGAAGAGAAGTGGAAAAACAAGGGGGGAAAAAGGCCAAAGATAAGTAAGGGAGACTCCACTATAGTAGTTTTCCAAGATAGAAAAGAGGCTGTCTGTGAAAAAGTGAATAGCTGAAAATTAGGAAGAAAAAGGGTAGAAAAAGAGGGGGGAGAAAAGTGTAAAAGGTATATTTTTATGATTTCTTAGTTGGTCTAATAAAAGGTATCATCTCTGAACCAAGAGTTGTAGAGTTTTGCATTTCTTTTTTGTCTCAGACCAACACAGCTACCAAATACATCCCGGAAAGGTCAGGTCTGGCAGGTAGTTTTGGATGATTAGAGTGCTGTTTGTGGCACTCGAATCATCAGCAACCAACGGTGATACTCGGGTAGAGATTTCTGATTCCAGGTTTGGACCGACAGGTGAAAAGAGCAGCTCAAACTTGGAAACAACATGGATCCTGTTTCCACCCCTACTGTTAATAAAGGAGGAGGGAAGGGAGGACTGGTCTGTATAAGCAGAACTGTTTCCAGCCAGTATATTTTCTCAAAGTATCCCCAAGGCGGTCAACAGCCCTTCAGCAACATCTAGCATGCTTCATAATCAGATTTCTTTTTCCCCAGATACTTTAAAAAAAAAAAAAAAGAAGGTCCCATTTGATTTGTGGAGACCAGCATGAGCATTTTCATGAACTTATTTGAATGTCCTGATGGTGGGGCACCTTCTTAAATTAAAAATTCTTGTCAGACTCAGTGGGTGAGAGACCCATGTGCCCTTGTCTGGTAACAGAGCACAGTATCCTGGCACATTAGCTTCTGAAGCTGCCTTTTCAGCTCTGACCTTTATATTAATGCTAATAGGTTTGGAGAAATAAAATGTAAATTTGTCTCTAAATGGATTAGTCTAGGCTGGAGGTGGGAAAGAAGGGGGGCTAGGATTGCTTGGAGCATTTGCACTAAAATTAAAACATTTATGTTCCAACACTTAATTTTATTAGTGGCACATAGAAGTTGCCTGAATGGGTAATACATTTCTCAAGTCAACTCTGTTCTCACTCAGACTTTAAGTGTGTATGTGTATCTACACACCAGCTTGTTAGAGTAATACAGTATATTTACCCAATAAACGTCCTTTTACTCTCACAAAGCTCACATTTTGTCAAGAGGGGTAATTTATTTGTTGTTACATCCTAGATTCTCCAGAGAAGGAAATAAATAGTCTTGTAAGCTTCAGCTCTGTAACGAGAACTGCAAAACTGCCATCAGAGGCAAAAATAAACACATATTTTGTGTATGCAAAATGGCATAGATGCCCACGAGTTTCTATATGGATATTGGGTCATCAGGTTAGGTGGTTTCTACAAAGCACTTTGCAAGCATCCATTTCAAAGCTTTTAATACAAATGGTTAAGCAACAGTATCCCCACTTTTCAGATGGGAAACTGAGGCACCAAGCAGCAAAATGATCCCCTAATTCAATGGGGTAGGTTGGTAGCGGAGCCAGGACTTCTTAACCCAAATGATGGGGTTTTACTTGCTGGACCAAACTGTATTGTTAGGTAGTTAAGTATTCAGCTACCCAGTTGCAAGGTAAATAGGCATTGTTTTATGTGCTTTTGATGGTAAAATTAGCCTGGTTGTTAGTGACAACTGAACTAAGTAGAAGTGAAAACATGTAGCATTAACCTAGTAACTTTTAGTGTGGATTGGGTTAACTTTTCCCAGGTGGCTCAACTTTGACCAAGTAGAACCATTTTATTAGGAGGAGAGAGGATAAGTCTCAGTGTCCTACTGTCTGTCTTTAAGAGGAGGCTGGATGAACACCTTGCCAGGGTCGTTTGACCCGAGTGCTCTTTCCTGCCATGGCAGGGGGTCAGACTTGATGATCTGCTCAAGTCCCTTCTGACCCGACCAACTATGAAACTATGAATCATTGGTCTCTCTGCTCCAAATGCTAAAAGTCAGTTAATAAGTGTCACCTGCAATGTCACTTTCTGTGACTGGGCCACCTATGGACTGGAATCTTCTTAGATATTCAAGAGGAAGAAAAAGAAACCTGTAAATCTTTTTTTTTCTGAAAAAAATGTAGCTTCATCAAAATAAAACCATGTCACTGTTATGCTACTGTTAACAAATGTTATCAATGGGAAAAAACAGTGTGGTGTTTCATTTCAACAACTGACCAAAACATTTGATTGCTTTTGGCTTTTCTATTACATGAAAATACAAATGCCATTATATAATATATTTCCATTTGCACATGTATATTATTTCATATTTTAAAATAATATACATGTTTACACACCATATTTTGGTGGTCCTGAGCTGAAATGTTTTAGCTAGTTTCATGAGAAATATCAAAATTTCAGCATTTCATTCCTATTCAGTACTAACTAGCTTTTTTCCCCAAAATGTCAGCATTTTCTTCAAATGGAAATTCTGGGTTCTGATCAAGCTGATTTAATATATATTCCCTGAAATGTAAATTATCTCGTACATTTTTATGCTGGATGATCATTATACATTACTGCAGATTTTGTTATAGTTCGCATGCAACAGTTGCACATTATGACATGATCATCCTACACATGTGTGTGTTCACAGCATCATAAACTAGGGTTGACCACAAATGTCGTAATAAAAAATGCCTTTATAAAAGGGATTAAATCACTACATTGCTACAGAAATGATTCAGAAAAACTAAAGGATAAAAGAAACAGCTATGCTACGGGATTCTGAATGCCAAAGCATAATGTCATTCCCAATTCCACAGTACGATTAAAAACCAACCTAACTAAAAGTTATCTTTTTTTGTCTTAAACTCCACAGATTTTTCTCTAAGAGTATATCTACACTTACATGAAGTTATCCACAGGATTAAATTAATCAGATGACCACAGAAGCCAGGTATGTGACAGGCTGATCAGTGAATCAGAAGAAAAGAACAGGAGAGATTTGGGCATTTCTTACGTGCCCTTCACTGAGCTCATGTTAATAGGTATGGTTTAGATATAGTTTAAAATATGGGACAGATGTGAAGCACAGAGCAAAGGTACAGCATGCACGCGCGCGCGCACACACACACACACACACACACACACACACACATGGTCCTGTAAGGTGAAAAAGCCTGAACACATCATTCAGTAGTGGAAAAGTATCTGATTGCTAATATAAACTGTGATTAGTGGCTCAGTGCCTGGACAGTGAGTGGTTCGCAGCCCCCCAAATCAGGTCCCCAAATCAGCGAGTGTGCTGCCAATCTGTCATGCAGTCCAGCTGTAACACTTTCTGGCATTGCAATGTCTTCAGCTGGTTTGTGTCAGAGACATCCAGTGAAGGAGGGAAGTTTTCCAGAAGTTGGCTATTGAGTGTCTGTCTGCCTGGATCAAGGGTGTTGCCAGTTTAACATCACAGCAAGGGGCCACCACATCTGGCCAGCAACCCATTAGGAAAAGGAGGGGGGAGGGGGGGCCGGGCCCTGTGGAATTTGGAGCTTGGTTATTCTATTGACAATTTAAGGAAGTGGTTCCAAAACCACAGCACTTTGGAGAAAGTTGAGACCACCGCACAGAAAGATGTAAAGTGCTTTGAGTGCAGGATAAATTCACAAGTGGCATTAAACTTTCCAAGTCAAATTGGGTCTCAGAGCCCTGAGCATGCAGGCCTCTCGCTGAGCGCTGTTCCTCCCTGTTACAAATTGATATTTTATTAGCTCAGAGCCAGATGCTTCTCCTTACAGCAGATTAATCGGCAAGCTCATCATATCGCTGGAGACTGAGTGATGCGAGGGGTAGGGCTGGTGCCAAATACGTGTGAAGTGAACAAGACCCCCTCGTCCAGTGGGGGAGGGGGGAAGGAAATGATCTTTTTGCAAAGTAATTCCTGACAAAGCGCCGGTCTGTTTTGATTTGGTAGCCTCGAGTTCTTCCAACAAGTACAGATGAGTGGGGTAAAACAAATACAATAAAAATGGCAATTCCGTAACTCCCCCAAGAACCATATATACAGTTACCGTTTACAAATAGCTGCCAGATCCGAGGTGTTTCTAATGGAGAAAGCTATTCCTATCCAAGCAGGGAGGGAATAATGAAATGGGTTGCAGCAGACTGGAAGGGAGCATGGAAAGGGATTCTTTGAGAGGATCTCAAATCAAGGGTTAATTGTTTCCAAATGAGCACTGTGTGGGAGACTATTATGGGATGGGTTGCATTCAAGATTGGCTTTAAGCACGGGTAGGTACCTTAAAGGAAAACTAAGCAGCAGCAGCTGTTTTACATTTAAAGGGACTGAAATGAGTAGTGAATTACTGTGGGAGACAAATGAGCCCATGACATGATTGGACCTGGGATGGCTCTCCCAAGTGGCCACTTGTTCCATGAGAACCACATCCCCTAAGGCTATTTTTGGCTATCAAAGACAGAAGTAGCACCAATTAATTCAGATTAAGCCACTAAGAGAGTGTCAGGATAGCTGTCATTTTATACAATTGCTGTCTTCCCTTTCTGCTTTCAAGATACCCTTTCCCCCCTAATTTCACCTGATAAAACTAGGTTGTTCCTAAAAGAGATCAGAGCGAACACGCCAGCATGAACCAGAGGCCTCCAAAGCCAGACGAGTGAGGCTGGATTAAAACCAATGTAAGAAAGATCAGAAAATCAAACAGGTCTGGAGCAAAATGGGCACCTCTCTCCTTCACTCTCCCCGCTCCCGGATATGAGTTTTGGTGGCTACCCCCAGAATTTCTTTGCCCGTTAATGACAAATGAGAATACTCCAGGCTTGGTCTGTTTGCTGCAGAAAGCTGAGAATATTATGGCATTTTGCATTTGAGAGGTGCCTGTTATTGATATCGGAGGCTTGCATCCTTTCTCAAGAAATTGAAAAGAAGAAATAGTCCTTATGCTATTTACCAAACTACATTAGTCAAAATACTGCATTTTAAAAACCCCTTAAGTTGTTATACATCATCATATAAGTCATCGCAAAATAGTGAGTACAAATTCCTAAGAGTTATGTTGACATGGAAATTGTCAGCAGAAGTGCTTGGGAATTTACATCTCCTCATATATCTGTAGTCAGATCCTCCATAGAAATTAACATATTATAACGCTAATATTTCAAGGTAATGTTTTCTCATGAGGATGCCATATTTTATCAGTTAATATCATCTGTGTAAAAACTATTCAATTACAATCTCAAGCAGCACATGATTAATACTGATACCACCAATGCAATGGCAACTTTGTAAGGTGTCATCGCAGGCTTTCATACGGCTGAGCATAGCGGTGGCAGAGAGAAAGTCATCCCTTTTAATAAAAAAAAAAAAAAGGTGAGTGAGTTTAATGTTTGTGAAAGCTAGAAACTAATAACTGATTAAGGATAGGCAGTGTTACCAGGTGCCCTGCAAACAGTTTCCCTGGAGACCTGCCAAAACATCTGGAGTGAAATTGTGCCCCCATTCAAGTCAATGGAATTTTTGCTCTTGGTTTCAGTTGGGCTTGGATATTATCCCAGAATCTTAATCTATAGCACTTGCACTGCCAAGATTTCCCCCTCCTCATATGCCTAAACACTGATCTAGGCATCTAAAGGGGCACATAGACATCTAATGGAGTTTTCAAAAGAGCTACGGAAATCACAGATACTTCTGAAAATCCCACTAAGTGCCAATTTGCATCTTTTGCCATGCAGGCAGCCTGAAGTCTAAACCCCAGCTATTAGTGCTCTGCATAGGACGCTGTTTTCAGATAAACAATGATTTTGAAGGCACTTGGAATTCTCTGTTAGATGCAAAATCATAATAGCCAGAAAAAGAGACACCGATCTTAAAAAATAAAGGGGCAAAATCATTCTTCCTTCATCTACATACTATGCCCTTTAGATAAAAGTAATAGTTCTTGAACAGAAGTATGCCAGCAACTTGCATGAAGCATACAGGTGTGTGACAAAGTATAACACTGCTCATTTGTTGCCAAATTGGAATTTAAATGAAGGCCTCCTGGTTAAACAGTACACCCTAGCACTTAGCATGGCCCTGCTTTCCCTTCATCTGGACAGAGCTCAGTAATTTGTAATGAATCATTTATTTGATACATTTTGCCTTTTTTCCTCTTCATGAATTTTCAGCAAACAGATCTGGATTTTTCTCAAATGTGATCCCATTGCACCTATAACATCTACCCACAATGGAGCCAAGGCTCTTTTTCAGTTCCCATAGAGCAATACTTGGAGGAGCTTCTGCTGGCCCCTTAGGGGTGAATTTCAGCCTGTTCTCAATGATCTCCTGCATCATTGTTTGCAATCATTTGAGGTCTGTAGCTTATCTACATGCATATTCAAAATTTGAAATTAAAACTGTTTTGATTGGACGCTCAGGTCACCCCAGTGTTATCTGTTCCCAAATGGGAAAAGAATACGTTTCAGTAAGCTTTCCGAGAGCCATACTGAGTATAACAAATGCACAATTCCCATACTGAGAAAAAAAAAATCTGCAGTATTCTCTTAAAATTCATCCTTTCAGCCATTGTCTCTGCTGATAAAAATATCAAGTAGGGGATTCACAGAACATGAACAGAAACGGACTGCAGACTTAGCAGAAGTGAATCAAGCACACAAATTTTATTTTATTTACTTATTGATGGCTGTGTTCCCCTCATTCGTTTCACCAGTTTTGATGGATATGGTAAAGGTAGGAGAATGCAAACTGAATAGGGAACTCTTAACCATGCTGAATCATAAACACATTTTGAGCAGATTGTGCAAAGCATTTCGACTAAAATTAGCTTACAAAAAGTACACTAAGTAAAACTGTACTATGGAAATGTTATGAAATTAATTAATCCAAGAAGCAGCGTTGCCACCAGCACAGACAGGCCCTGTAAACTTGTGAATGCATTTGTTCCATCTCAGCTTCTATTCCTGATGAAGTTAACATAGGCAGAGACGTGACATTTCTAGGTCTTTGATCCTGAGAATATTCTTTCCTGTTACAGTTTGTCATCTGATCCTTAATTTGAGTCTGGCCAGTGACACTTACATCTACTAGGAATTACTCTGGTACTAGCAGATAACTACTGATGAGCCATCCCAGCATTTGTTTAACAGGATTAGTTACCAGAATGGGTTGTAACTCCGCCAGACCAATAAATAACGTGATCGCAATTAATACACAAATCTTAGAAGGATTTGTATAATACGTATGACTAAATGAGGAAACACATTACAATTATATGGTAATTTGTTAAAATGATCATTAATACTTACGATGCTAATTAGCCAATGAAAAAATTGCAGAGGGTACTGGCAATTTACCCTTTTTAATGGCTTATTAGGTTACAAAGGATAATCATTTTGATTTTCTTGCTGTAGCAATATTCATTGTGGGTTTGGTTTTTTTTTTCCCCTTCTATCTCTGAAGAGCGTGTGGTTAAAAATTAGTGGATATTCTTAAGAAATTAGTCCAAATGTTGGCAGATATTCCATGAACAACTTCTGAGGGGAACAGGTCTATGCATTTCCTCTTAATGACTTTGAAAGGGTCAGACTCAAGTGAAAATTAGAATTTAATACAATTTGTGCCCAGTTTTGTTTACAGATGATGCTATCAAGCAGTTAATGTGCAGCAGAAGGAAACAGGGAAACCACAATTGTATTCCTGTCTCTACAAACAAGCTGCTGTGACTTTGGACAAGGCAGACCAGATTATCCAGGGTCAGCTCCATCTGGGAGTCTGGCTTCAGACGAAACTGAGGTACCTATAAGTGGGTGCTTTTGAGAAAGTTAGTTTTGCCCCCTCTATTTTTCTTGTTCCCCAGCTTTTATATAGGATTCCTATTTCACCAGTGGATAAAACAATGCTTGGATTCCTGGGGTCTGATTCTCCTTTCACATTGCTGTTAATCAGAGGGACATGTAGGAAAATTTTCACTCAGATAAATTAATTCATCAAAAAACAATGCAGTTTCTGATTGAATGTAGTGAATAGTTTAGGCTGATAAAGGATACACCAAAAAGTTTTGCTTTGCTACTTTTGTAATAAACTGCTTCCATTTTTGTTTTGAAACAATGTTTGGAGCTTGATTTTACCAACAGCTCATTTTAAAAATAAAAATGTAAATGTATACATGTACATATGCATATACATGCATACACACACATATGCATGTGCATATACACATATACACATGTACTTATGTACACACATACACATGTATGCATGTACATGTACACATACGCATGTGTGCATACACATATACACACGTAGGCATGTACATATACACATGTACTTATGTACACACATACACATGTACACATACAGATGTACATACACACACATGTGCACATACACATACACACGTACGCATACACATATACACAAGTACGCATGTGCACATATATATACACGCGTACACATGTGCACATATGCATATACACACATACGCATGTGCGCATACACACATACACACGTGCATATACACATATACACAAGTATGCATGTGCACATATGCATATACACATGTGCACATACACATATACACATGTACTTCTGTACACACATACATGTACGCATGTACATATATACACGTACGCATACGCGCATACATTTATGGAACAGAGTTGTGCTTCAGTCGAGGTTCTGAATCCAAATACCTCCAGAGTCAGTGTAGCGCAGACCACGCTCTGGTGCTCAGACCCATCTCTCATTTTCAAGCAGTAAATGTTTTTTATCTAAGGTAGAAGGCAGCTTCTAGCCATCCTTCCAACACTGATTCCTCTTCAAATAACATTTGTGATATCCATTAAATTTGGGGAATAAAATGACTACTGTTTTTATGCACAAATCCAAGCTCTTTTCTGTCCCTTTTACTGGGTGTGTGAGTGGAAGGAGAGAGGTAATAAAGCCCTTTCATTCTTTCACCTTCCCTTCAACCCATTTTAAGATCTGTCCCCTCTTCTCCTGCTCAAGTTCCCACCACTGGCTGCTTAGGGGGATGTCAGCTGATTCTCCTTTTAAAATGTTCATCCTTCCTAACGGTTTTGTTCTCTGAAGGCTGAGCTGTCTGGCACGCAGCCATTGACTGCGAGCTGGAGTTTGCTCTTAAGTCCCAATGCAATCATGCAATGTCTGCTGCCTGCTGCTCCAGAGGGCTGTGAAGACTTAAAAAAAAGAAAAAAAAAGACTCCTCTAGTCTTGTCAAAAAAGACAACTGGGTCATTAGAGCAACAGCCATTCAGGTGCTTAGGAGGCCTGGCTGAGGTGGAAATGCTGGAAATCACCTATTTACCTTCTCAATGGCAAATATAGATCTTTTTGCTGAATTGCAGAGGGAGAGAGAGCTTGGGTTTCAATGGCAGAGGGCACAACTCTTGCCATCCTACTGATGTCATCACAACGCTTAGGAGTTGAACCACTGACTTAGATCACATCAGTTATGTTACCCAAGATGGCCCTGAACCATCCATTTCCTATCACAGTCTTTCAGAAGTGATCTCTTTCTTGAACTGCACCTCCAATCCTACCCAAGTATGAATAATCCTCAAAGGATTCAATGTTAAAAACCCAATGAGATTATCCTGTCTATAATCTCAGTGACCCTAGGGAAAAAGGGTAGACCTTAACACAAACATATCACAACTTCTGCACTACATTGCACTTTTCATCTGCAGATCTCAAAATCTTTTTTACAAAGGCATATAGCGCTGCCTTCATTTTACAGATGAGGACAGAGTTAAGGTGTCCTTCCTATGATGGCCAAGTATGTGAATGGCAAAGCTGGAAGAAGGATGGAGGTCTCCTTAGAATCTGGCAGGTGATCCCCCTATTTCTCTTACACTATTTCTCTGTAAGAAGGCAAAATAAATTAATATTTGCTTGTCACTAACCATATACACACCCTACCCAATAGTTTTACAATTTCAGTACCCACGTTACCTCATACTTATTCCTTAACACATGCTTTAGACCCCCACAAAACCAATGAGTCTGAGTGACTTCTTTTTGAAATGCCCAACTTAAAACAACACAAGGGACTTCATAGATGGCAGCTGACCAGCATTGTTTCATAATCAGACCATAGTGGGAGCACTGAAAAATGGAGGTCATCAAAACCACTGATTGTCTCAAAGGTTTTGCCCCCAAATAATTTTGACATATACCACCGCCTATGCATCATCATCATGCCGCAATGGTTTCTAGGTATTAGACTTCCTACCCCTGAATCTGCTGGCCAGGGAACCTTGTGTTAGTAATACTGGACATATTAAGATTTGCTATGATAATACCTCTGTTGGAATGCGTCTTTCTGGTCATCGCAGGGTCCTCTTAATATGGTAATGTGACCCTCTGTCATTGTTCACACAGCTCCCTTTGTTGCATGACAGAAAGACCTCTCTTATACCTCAGGCCCTTCAGGGGGTCACTCATTCATTCCCCATGGTTTCCTTCACTCTCTACACCCTGGCTTGCCTGACTCGACTCCAAAGGTTTTGCATCAACTATGCAGCATAATTGAAAAACCCAACCGTCAGCATTTTGCTCGCAAGAT
This sequence comes from Alligator sinensis, assembly GCF_000455745.1. Lineage (NCBI taxonomy): Eukaryota > Metazoa > Chordata > Crocodylia > Alligatoridae > Alligator > Alligator sinensis. The sequence goes on along the minus strand of NW_005842148.1, from coordinate 1,712,052 downwards.
GTATTATTTTATTAATAATAAATATCAACTCTTTGAATGCAACCCAAGGAAAGAAAACAGAGCGTGTTGGCTAGCAAACACTAGAATAGCACCTTTTTCCAACCTCTGAATGAGCTAGCTAGGACATAAGGTACTATGTCCTTTTATCCAGTAGTCCCCTGAATGAACGCTTTCCACCCTGTGACAGAATGTAAACTACTTTAGCCTTATTCTCCTCCTGACAGACCTTCTAATTATCTCAGCTGTTTACAGCACTCAGGCCCTCTGCTACCAATTTCTCCATTATTCTGACAGTCAACAAACTAGACCTATTAGAACACAGCACAACTCTTGCCTAAGGCAGAAACTTTGTGAGACCACAAATCGTCTTGGTATTAAAAGTCGGTGCATAAGAACTGCCCTCAGCTTTAGCGCTAAATTGCTGGTTTGGAGACATTCATTGCTGTATATTGTATTTCCACTATATTCTGCTTTAATAGACTTCATGCTGAAGTGTGTAAGAAGAGTTTTAAAGCCTGAGGTAGAAAGCAGACCATTTTTTTCCCCCTGTTTTATATATTTTTCCATCTTTTTTGTTTGTCACCTTATATTGCGAGGTTGGTTCACATACATAAAACAACATAGCGATCATGCAACAATAGCCAACAGTTAGTGGAAGTCACAGATTGACTTTACCATTTCAACGTAAATAATATAGCCTGGGAATCCAAGATTTATTATTCTTATGTTTGTATAGAACTTTCACTTTAAAATGATTTCCTTCTTTTTTTCCGAACATTTTATTGTCCTATTCAGCAAAGCTATCCTGCGTTGTTCATCTGATCATCCACTATCCCAGCCGGAAGGCACTCAGACGGAAGTCAAATGAGAAAGAAAGAAAGAATGGAAGACAGAAAAGAATCATTTGTAATACTGTTTAGTGTGAATGTTTAAGACTTTTTTCATCCATGGAACTCAAGGGTTTAGAAATGTTTATTCAGTAATTTGGCCATACATCAAATTTTACAGGTCCAAGCTTCTTCTAATTTAGGGTTGTTCAGACCCTGAGACTTGATAGCACAGAGTTCATTTGATTCAGCCAGGGTCATATCTGAAGTTTGGATTAAGATTCAAGATTTTCAAAGTTCAAGGATTATATGTAGGTCAGACTGATTGCCACATTTGGAGCCAGAATGGAATTTGACCCAATGGTCAGGGCTTGCGCCTTCCTCTGCAAGAGGGTCGTGTGCTGTCTTCCTTGGATCTCTTGAGTGTATTTTACAAGAGTGTGTGAAGTGGGCCCTATTTGATTCAGATTTCAATTTGACCTGAATCGGGGACAGCAATTCGATTTGTTGATTTGGATCAGTCCCTGATTCGATTAAGCCAAAAATGAATCTGAAGATTTGACGCTGATTTGGAGAATCAGTGATTAGGACATAGAGACAGCTTTAAATGTGTTTTCTACATACCTCTAGGTAGCAGCATGGCTTGTGAATGCTGGGATGTTGGGGCGGATGGAGCATCGCACACGAGTGGGGGGGGTGGCCCTCCACGTGCTCAGTGGCGAACTCAGAAGTGGACCCGAAGTAATTCTGGTCCAGTTCTGGGTCCACCAGAAAGTGTGCTGGGGGCCCCCCTCCTGTGCCCCCCGCTGGCTCAGCGATCGGCCACAGTGCCCCCCCAAACCCAGGAGGCACTAGTCGCCAAGCCAGGGGGACGCAGGAGAGCCCCCCAGCGCGCTTTCCAGCAGACCCAGAAGTGGACCAGAAGTGCTTCTGGTCCACTTCCAGGTGTGCTGCTGGGGAGCCCCCCCCACTCTCCTGTGGGACACTCCATCTGCCCCGCATCACAGCATTCATGACCCGCATGCTACCTTGAGGTATGTAGAAAAAACATTTAAAGCTGTGTCTATGTCCAAATCTCTGAACCTTTCTGAATCTTTCAGAATCGGAGCGTTCTGATTCAATTCAGAGAGATTAAAGGGTCTCCTGATTCGATTTGGATTCAGAGTTTCGGCCACCAAATTGGGCCGAATCTCCACCGAATCGAATCAGGGGCCAAAGCTTCGCACAGCCCTAGTATTTTTACAACCTTGGCATCAGCAGGACACTAACCACCATTTCCCCCCTGTTTTACATGTGGCACATTAGGGTGCTATGCCTTGTGGTTGTGTGGTACAGTTGACTGTGTAGTTTTAGTAAAACGTTCTGCAAGGTTTTGTTTGGGATTGTCGGAATAGAGATGTTCCTGCCTCAGAGAGGGGGTTGAACTAGAGCAACTCTAGAATTCCCTTTCAACCCTACTTTTCTATAATGCTATAAGTCTTCATTAGTTGGTAGATGGCTCAGAGTTCTCCTGTTTAAAATGTTTCAGCCACAAAACCACAAAAAATCAAGCAGACAATAGCAATCAGTAGATAGCTTTCAGACCATGAACAGTTTATTTGGCCAAGTTATTCAGTGAACCTTATGAATACATTTGCAGTGAATCCCAATCAGCCTACAATTTGCTAAACAAAAAGCAGCATCCTCTTATAAGGGTACATGCAAACATTATACCTTGATTTGGTTAGGCCGATTTAAGTGCCAATCTGCACATGTTTAGGAAGGTTAGACTGGGCAAAACATGGCCAGCTTAATTTAACTTAGTTCACATGAGAAGGTGCACTAAGTTAGATCAGACACAGGTTATCCCGATTTACTGAACATGTTTACATGTGAGGAGCACAGTTCTGGGGCTGGAAATCCCATCCACTTGGCCCAGTCCTGGGGCTACACTTTTTCTGCCCCCGTTCTCACCCTGCCTGGGCTATTTTTAGCCCTCTGACTCTCCCATCCCAAATGGACAGTCCCCCCCACCATGGCCTCACTAGCCCCCCAATCCCACCCATCCATATCCAACCCCAGCTTACTTAGATTGCATTCCCAGTATAGCTCCCAGCACCAGCAAACACGTGTAAGCAGGGCCCGATCTATGATCATACAGCTTAAAGCAGCATGATTGTAGATCACGTCCTAGGAACATCTGCACATACCCTTAGTAATATTGTTTGTAATTCTGATAAACTCTTGTATGTAGCATGTGCATGTGTGTCCACGCACACATGCACGTGTACATATATTAAATGTATGCACCCATTTCCAGCTATGCAGGTATAGTGGGGGACATTTGCTTTATTTAAACTGCATTACCTCTGCCTGGTGGAATGCTAGAATATAAAATGACATGCCATATTACATTCTGCTGAATTTAAATTCTTCCTTCAAGGCATTTATAGTGAAATAAAATATTTTCCATTGAAGACTTTTTGAAAAGTGACATAGCTTTCAGTGAAACTTTCCTTAAGACAGTTGCTGGCCACAGCACAAGTTCAGAAACTGCAGATGTCTTCTGAACTTTTAGGCACACAAAGATCTTTGGGTAGATATGGTATCTTTTATTAGACCAACTAAATAGTTGGAAAAAAAGATGTTCTTTGCAAGCTTTGGGGCACAAACACCCTTTTTCAGCCATAAGGAAAGTTTTTTGGAGTTTGTGTGCTCTTCTAGGTAGAACAGAAGCCAATATGCAAAATGCAGGTCTGTGAAAATGCAAATGCCTGCAATGACAATCTGAGGGAATGGAAGACAATAAGTGTGAGACAGGTTTGTGGGGGAAAGGAGGAATGGAGTTGGTAAAATGGGGACAGATTACCAGCCGGCCAGAAATTCTGGTTAATAGAATTTCCGGTTAGTTAAATGCCAGATCACTGAGATTTACTGTATTTCCTTTTTTTAGACACCACAATCAATATCCAGAATGGCAAAATACAAACCACCATATACAAGAAAACCATGGACAACATAGCTATATCTACACAGAACCAGCAATCCCCCTAAACACACCAAGAAAGCTGCAATACACAGCCAAGCTATCCAATACCACCGAGTTTGCACAGAGGAGAACACCTGTGATAGTCACCTTACAGATCTCAAAAAGGCTTTCATCCAACAGGGACATTCTTTCAGAGAGATAGATCGCACTTTTGAAACAGCCACCCAGATACTACCTGCAGAATTGCTGCAGTACAAAAAGAAAATCCCCACAAATTGCACACCATGATTTATGACATACCATCTTTTCCTGGAACCTATAGGGAAAATCCTCAAACAACTGCAACCCATACTAGAAGACAACCCAACTCTTAATTATATGTTTTTAGAACCACATACCCTAGCCTTTACACAAGCACCAACCTCACCTACCTCATCACCAGAAACAAACTTCCTATGGTCCAAAGCACACCAAATAGATCCAGACCATGCCAGAACAAAAAATGTAAAACCTGCCAACACATCACCACTACCCCCCCATGATAACTACACCCCACAACAAAGCCATCCACTATTCCTGGATCTTATACTTGCACCTCCAGACTTGTAATATAGCTCATCCAGTGCACTAAATGCCCTGATGGAAAACATGTAAGAGAAACAAAAGAACAGCTGCTCACCAGAATGAATGCACACCAAAAAATCTATCAAAGACAAAAATACCCAACTACCTGTGGGTACACACGTCTCACAGGAGTAAGACTGGAGAGAGAGCAGCTCTCTCCAGTCTCTCAGTTCTAATCCTCAAAGGGAATCTATTAAACTCCTTTCACAGATGAGGCTACTAACTTCACTTCATAAATCTACTGAATACAAAAAATCACAGACTAAATATAAACATTGGATTTATGGCACATTATAACCTGCCTGCCATCAGATAACCCCACGTAACCTGTCTGAATTTTACCAGCTACAATCTACCACCAGTTCTACATTCCTCCTTCCCAGGGCCCAATATCACATCTACTCAAAGAACCTTATCTGCCTCTGTCCTTAGACCAGGGGTTGTCAACCGAGGGTATGCTTACCCCTGGGGGTACTTCAGAAGGCCCTAGGGGTATGCGTGGGCAGGCAGGGACAGAGCACTGCCACCCACCACCCCGTGCTGCCTCATCCCAGGAGCAGGACTAGGGTGGGGCGAGGGCCCCCCCCACTCTGCATCCAGTCACTGGGGGTTCACTTACTAAAACAGGTTGAAAATCCCTGCCTTAGACCAAGATGGCTACAACCAACAACTTCAAAAATTTTAACCATGCATTCAGTACGAAAGCTCCAAATTGGAAATGATTCAGTGTTCTGCACTGGCTTTCCCTTTCATCTTGAATTTGCTCTCAGATACAATTTTATTTGGCCGAATTCTGCTGCAACTCATTTATTAAAAAACAAAAAAGTAACACAATGCACTGGGCCAATCACAGTGAGCTCCTCTGGGTTCAAATTCACGTTGAAATGGGAATCTGTCCCACTGAATTGTATGTGGGGTTACCCAGAGTGGAATTGAAATGTAGTGTTGTAGAAAATGAAGGACAGCTCTTCCAAAGAAAGCTTGAAGGAACAGGCCATGTGCTTTCCAACCACATTTGGTGAGTTACTTTTGACGCCTTGTTCACATTCTACTTCTATCAGCCCCCTCACTTCGGATGAGACGAAGACAAGGCCTTCTTTACTTGCCATTCAAAATCTTCTAGTTCTTTTTGCAAGATCAAAATGTGAAACACAGTGTCTTGACCGCCTACCATCTTGAATAACTGCACTTAACTTCCAAAAAGTCTCCCTAAAATACAACCAAAGGACACATACATTCTTCCCTATTTCCTGTTCTAAAGCATTGAGCTGGAGTTTCAGATCGGGGATTTTAGCCTGAACTCAACTCTGTCTCTTAAATTAGTTTTACCAAGATATTCAGCTAGGCTTAGTTTCACGCCAACTTCAGAAAAAAAAAATGTGGCCACAAGAGGCTGGCAGCAACAGCCTGTGGAATTTAGGAAACAGTTCTTGGTTGTTTCATCGGTTTCATTAAAAGGATGTGCACTCAGACCATGGAGATGGGAGGCAACCTAGATAAAGTTGTCGTGTTAAGAGAGACTGGGACATTGCATTTGTAAGTACAGTGGGGAACAACTTGTTGGGATAACTGCTAAAAGCAGCCTAGGAGCAGAGAGGGATGCAGAGGTGAAGAAAATCCTGAGACAGGCTTGTAAGGGGATCAGTTGGATAAGAGTCAGAAAGACAAAAAGGAGAGCAGGTAAGGGTCAGAAAGACAGAAAGGAGAGAGAGCAGCGCTGGGAGAAGACATGAGAAATTAGATCAGAATCTAAGAACACTCAGGAGAGCAAGGGAAAAGGCAGAAATTAGAACAGGAGCTAAGAGGAGAGCTGAAGAGGCAATAAAAACTTAAGGAGGAGAAAGAAGAACTGCGAGGAGAGATGAAGAGAAGAGAAGGCAAAAAAAAAAAAAAAGACAGGAGATAAATATGAGATGGCATAACAGGGTCCTGACCTCAAGATTGTAAAGGTAGCGTGTTCTCTGCCATGAGGCAAAAGAAATTGTTTGCATCTTTTGAAATGGCCACGAAGAAAGGACTGGGCTACAACTCAAGAATCAATAGTACATTTTATGCCTCCTGCACCCTTCATGAAGAATCAAGCCAGCATTGATTTAAGTAAGTAAGAATTTCATTGAAAATTGATCTCTGATTGTTTAGCTAAGAAGGACTGGAGTTGAAAAACTCTTTGGTAAGCAGTGAAGGACAGTTGTATTTTCAGGACACGAAAGTTTTGCGGCTTCATTCTGGGTCACGAGAGCACGTGGAGAGCAGAGGGCGTGCTGCTACCTTTGTGTTCAGAAGAAGGTGGTGCTTTGTAGGGCAAGTCTGAGCCCGCTCCCTCGTGTTGCTAGTCCATATCTATTACTTCGTAGGCAGTAGTTTGGAAGCCTTGCTTTGTGGCTGCATGAGATTGGGAAGTTTCGTAGCTCTTGCAATAGAAGAGTAAACCTCTGGATTGACTTTAATGTTTGTCTTCCTGCTCTGTTACACCACTGTCATAACTGGAATTTACTGGGGAGGAAAGGGGTGAATCTTAGTGAACCACAGGGCCTGACCAAGCCAATGTGATTTTCCTTCTCCTGAGGCTTCTTTCCCAATACCAGGAACCCCTTTCCCTTCATTTGATAACTAAAGTTTGAGTCTTACACTGGGTTGCAGTTCATCTACCTACTTCTGTCTTCCTGATCCACCAGCCAGGGCATTCCCTGCTCATCCTTCTAGCAGATCCTCATACAGCTCAGTGACCTTACACCCAAAGGGATGATGGGGAGGCCCATACAAACTGAAGCTGGCTGGGAGGGGAAAAAGCCCAGTTCCTATGGGAAAGTGTTGGCTTTCCTGAATAGTTTTGTTGTTGTTGTTGTTCTAAAAGGAAAATCAAAATGTGTCATCTGGAGTATTTCACTCCAAGTAGAATATTTTGTATGTTGAATGGACTCAGAATATTTCAGTATGAATCAGTTCAAACTAATCTAAAACTGCATTGTCCCATCAGGATATTGTTCCACTGGGGTTCTTGTTGGGGCTCCCCTTGGGCTGCATTCCCTGGAGGACTGCATATTTCTATAGTTCAAGGTAGATTTTCCTTAGCAATGCATCATGGAAGTCACATGACCATGCATAAATTATGGGAAATGTAGTCCAACCAGCGAGTCTTGTGCATAGGGAGAATAGGAATTGCAAGCTCCCAAAATACATATCCCATGATGTTCAGTGTTCCCACCATGGGGAAATGCAGTTTAATGTGGAAATGACTCAAAAGGAAGCATCTGAGGTCAATTCAAATGAACTAAAACAAAAGGTTTCAGCATCAAGAACGTCAAAGTATTGTGTTGGGGTTGAAAACTCTGAAATGAAATACCTCATGTGTCTGTTCTGTAAAAGTTCTCAAAATCGCAAATTTTTCATTATGATTCCAAATGGAAAAAGTATTGAAATATCAGCATATTTGGTAGGATGGAAATTTTGAACAGATCTGTCACAGACTCGCTTTTCTCCTTTTCTCACCGCTAGAGACTGCAGTAGCTCATTGCTAGTGCAAGCTTTTGTAACAAAGGTCTCACAGTTTTGAGTATTGTTACCAACAGGAAAGAAAATCCGTGAGATTTGCCAAAAAGTTCATAGGACTAATGGTGATGTTGGACCCAACTTCAGCAGAATATGATGACCCATGCCTAGAGTGAATCTGGTCCAGTTTAGGAACTAGATAAATCTCGGCTCTTTCAGGAGTCTTTGGCTTGGAGTTTATGGGCTCCTATGAACTCAAAACTCAAGGAGAAGTTTAGGAGGTGTGAACACTTGTGAGCAGGAACAAACAAAATGTCATGGGAAAGGTTCATTTGAATACCGGGGAATTTAAGGTAGTTTGTTACAAGTTCTCAATGGTGCTAGAGTTGTGGCTTATGATATATATAGTGGGCTATACTACCATTTTCCTACTCTACAGAAATAAGGCAGGCAGTATAACAAGCCCAAAATCTATGGAGCTGGCATGGTGGCAGATAACTGTCCTGCCCCAGAGATTCTGCAAAAGCTGGGCTAGTTTAGTTTCCAGTGAAGTTTCCAAAATATTCCAATGAGCCAAGGCAGCCAAGTGCATTCAATGAACCCAGTCATAACTCCCTTTCCTTTTCACCCAAAACCAAGCGTTTTGGGGGCTGTTTTTATGGTATCTTCATGAAGAGGACATCTTGCCTCCACATAGCAAGCTTTCCTCCATGGGAGATGGTGCATTCCAGATACTTATAATTCTACATGTCCAGCAGGCAAACACTGTGGCAAAAACTGTGCTAATATGCTACTGCACAGTAATCTTAGGCTACTGCACAGTAAGTGTCACAAAAAAGCATAGAATACTTTTTTTCATAAGGATTCTATGCTATGTATTTCTCTCTGCAGAACAGGGCTATGAGTTATGTGAATCAAGAGAAAATAAAGGTGATTTTAGGGCAATATTTAATTATTCTTCCAAAAGTCTTTTGCAAATTCATGTCTTTCAAAGCCTTCCACCATTCCCTTCCACCAATAAGTTTGCTTTCATTTTCAGTGTCTACTTCATCCCTCATAGAAGTGCCACTATACTGACCCCGTAGCTAAGTGGACAATAAAGGTGCTCAGATATGGTAGTGATAGACACTATAAGAACCAGAGCAGAATGCAATAGAATAGATTTCTCCAAGCCATTATGTTTTTCTCAGCGATAAGATGATGCACTTGCCAACGTGCAACAGAACTTGGGGACTGCTCGGCAAACAGATTTGGTAGCTTTGCAATTGGACAGAAATGTCGAGTCAGCTCCCTTGAATGCAGTTTGAGTGCATTCCCCAAAATGAATGCATGGTTAACTTTATTCTTCAGTAAACAGTTTACAGACAGTCAAGAAATAGTTACAACAGCACTTCACAAATAATTGCAATCCGATGAGGAAGACTGTCTGCAATGAAAAAACAGTGCAAATAACTCACTGGTCCAATAAAATGGTTTGCAAACAGAGTCTCTGTATGGGTGCATGTATGAGAGAGAGAAAGAACATGAAACACGCAAAGAGAGCAAAATGTTTTGAAAATATGGTCCGCAAATAATGGAACAAAATGCAATTGCAATTTGTCATGAATATAAGGCACTGATGAAAAGTATTCATCATATTTCTGCCTTGCCTAACAGAAGAAGCTAATACAAATGTGGAGAAAGTGGCATGACCCATGGAGCTGACATTAAAAGCTTTAAATTGAATTACATTGGCAGAAACCTTTAAAAATTGTCTTGGGAGGGGGGGAAAAATTCATGACAGAGCATAACAGATGTATGAAACAAAGAGCATTTAGGAAACATTATCTTTGCTGTATGATGGGAAATGTTTTTAATTGCATTCACAGGCTCCTTTTAAGATGTGCTGTTTTTATTTAAGAACATTTTTATTATATGTTTCTCATCTGCAATATCTGCAGGAAAAATGTTGGAGCAATATTTATGTATAGTTTTGCAACCGTCAATACTGTGTTTAGTATTTAGCATTGTACGCCACTGTATACAGTTGTAAAAACAAAGGTAGTACATCTATATATGACTATGATTAGGAGAAGGAATCTTATTGGCTAAGAAGGATCTTGTATCATGCTGATGAACACAATATTCCAGAGTGCTTGGAGTGCTTGTGCATCACAATTGATGCATATGGATCTCCTCTGGCATGTCTACATGAGACACTTAATGAGCAGGATCAGTAGCCTAATAACACTGCGCAGTAGCATGTCAGGCAAAACCTGTGCTAATATGCTACTGCACAGTAATATTAGGCTACTGCACAGTAAGTGTCACAAAAAACCATGTGCAGGTGGTACTGCACAGTAACTGTAGTTAATGCACATTTAGTTAGTACTTCATTAAGCAAGTACTGTAAATGTGCGGTAACTACTGTGCATTAATGAAAGTGTAGACATGCCCCTTGTGTACCTTAATGCCATACATAACACAAAAATTGTCATTTACTGGGTCAGACCATGGGTCCATCTTGCCTAGTATCCCAAGTCACACAGACAGAGACAGGATGCTGAAGGTGACAGTGAACAGGGTGTGACCACGGTTTTTTCCATTGTTCCTCTAGCACTTGCAGCCTCCAGTGCTTACGGTCTAGGTCAGGAGTGGGAAAAATATGGCCCACGTGCCATTTCCAGCCTGCAAAGGGGCTTTGACTGGCCCACAGTTAAGTCGTTCAGTCCTTCCTGGCCCATGGAGCACATCCCACTACACCCTGGCACACAGCGGGGCTGGAGTAGCTCCTTCCGGTTGTCACTGCTGGCCCTCAGCCTCAGCACCAGCCCCGGCCCCAGTCCCATGGAGATTGTGGGAACCGACGCACACCACTCTGACCCCAGCCTGCCCCACACTTGCTCCAGACCTGACCTGTCCAGAGTGAACCAACTCCAGAGTAGCTAGGACCCATGCACACAGTCCTGATCCTGGCCCATCCCAGACCTACTCTGGACCAGCCTGCCCATGATGAGCAGTAGCCAGTTTCCAAATTATGGGGGAACTCAGGGGGCTGAGGCCCCCACATAAGAGATTAAACCTCCCCATAAGAGATGAGGAACCCCCCACACCCCCATGGTCTGGACAGCCCCCAGCCTACCCCACACCTTCCTAAGCAGCCCAGATGGTGGTAGCAATGGCTCCTTCTGGTTGCCACTACTGCTGACCTCAGCCCCTTGGGACAGGTGGGAACTCATGCACACAGCCCCAACCTCAGCCAATTATTTTGCAGACCCCCCGCCCCCGAGTTGAAGTGTAATTTGAACCCTGGCAGCAGCAGCAGTGGCAACACCGGGCAGGAGCTGCTGCTGGGCACAGGGGAAAAGATGCTGCCCTCCCCTCCAGCCATACCCTTCTTGCTACAGCCTCCCAGAGACCACGCCTGGGCTGCCCTGCAGCTTCTCTCCACTGCTGTTACCAGCACCACCTCTAGGCTGCACAGCAGGGTGGCACTGGCAGTGGAAAGGAGCCACAGAGCAATCCAGGGGTGGGCTCTGGGATGCCACAGCAAGAAGGGTCCAGCAGTGGCAAGGTGGGGGGCTTCTGCTTTTCTCCTGAGTCCAGCAGCAGCTTCTGCCCAGGCACTGCTGGTGCTCACTGTGGGTGGCCCAGTCCAGACTGGGCATGGGTGGGCCAGGCTTGGGGCTGTGTGCACGGGTCTGGAGCTGCTCCGCATTGGCCAGGACAAATCTGGAGCAGGTGTGGGGCAGGCTGGAGCTGGGGCTGGGGCTGTGTGCTCAGCTGCTACTGGGCACTGATGATAGCGACAGTGGCAGGGAAGAGCCACAAGGTCCATGGGCTCTGGGTTTGGTGAGCCACTGGCGGGGAGAGTGTTGACCGGCTTGCAACAGCGCTCCAAACCTGCGTGTGTGGCCCATGGGCCCAAATAATTGCCTATCCCTGGTCTAGGGAGTTCTGATTCACAGTCTGTAGCCTTAATTCCCATGTCCAATAGCCACTGATGCCCTTTTCCTCCAAGAACTTGTCCAATGTTGTTTTGAATCTAGCTAAACTGTCAGCTTTCACAATATCTTGTGGCGATGAGTTCCACACTTTAATTACATGCCGTGTGAAAAAGAATCGATTTTTATTAGTTTTAAACTTATCACCTACTAGTTTCATTTTATGACCCCTAGTTCTTGTATTGTGATAAATTGATAAGTGAGAGATATTGTGTCATATGTTACTATTGATTGGTTCTCAGGCAACTGGAAGCTTATTATATTTAAGTCAAGTAATTGAGATGCAATAAGTACTCAATGCAATACCAAGCAGTGCTCCCTAAATTCACAAGGTCTTTACCAGGATTCACTGGGACTTATATAAATTAAGATGGGAAGGATTTACTGGATGGTCTCAGCAAAGTCTTGTCCAGAGACAGCTTCAACTCAGTAAAAAGACTTTCACTGACTCTTAAGTGAGTTGAAACAAATCTCAAAAGGAGATATTCATAGATATCACAACTAGTTTGAAATGTTCTACAAAAATGTCGGTAAATGAAGATTTAAGGAAGAATATACAGTAACCAAGATAACCCTCCAGAACAAATATTTAAAACTTTTTGTGCGCCTCTGTTTGTTTCTTCTGCCTAGGATTCATAGCTCTGAGGCTGAAATACTGTTACTTTGACAAGGCTGCAGATGTGTAACTTTCTGATTCCTGATCAATATGCAGCTGTATTATGTCTGGCCCTCACCCTTCACTTCAGCCTTCCTTCTGATGGCATGTTGCTAACACCTTATGCATTACAATGGGATTTGGTGTCAGAATAGTTACTTTTTCACTTAAATGGTCCCTCTCTTTTCTTTGCCCAGTAAACCATTATGGATTAACTTAAACTTAAGGAAAACCTGATAAGGACCCTGATCCAAAGTCAGAAGGAGTTGTTCAGTTGACTCTGAAGAGCTCTGTATCAGGTTCATGGTTTTGTTCCATTTGGAAATTCTAAAGTTGGAACAGACTTGACATTTTCTGAACTCGTTTTTGCAAACTCTCACTGTAAAATCTGAGACTGAGGTTAAGTGTTTTTGTTCCATGTTCTCTTAGCCATAAAAAGGAGTGATAGCAGTATACCTGAGAGACTGGAATAGCCATCAACATTGGAAGACATTATTACATAAAAAATGACCATTCTGGATAGTCTGAGATGTGGTAGGACAAATTCAAGAGAGTTAATTTTAAAAATGAAATAAAATATGTGTATCATAAAGAAGTTAACAGGGTTTTTTTGTTTCCATTTTCCATTTGTTTTTAAAATCACTGAATTTTTGATCCCCTCTAAACTACAAACCTATTCTATGGTCTCTTCAACTTCTTATTCAGGTCCCTTCTTCAGATGATCTCATTCGTTCTCATAGCTTCAACTACTGTTTCTACCTTGTAGTGTGGTAAATCCACCTTTCCATTTCTGATTTATCATCTCCCCAGCCCTTCTCCTCAGCCTGTCTCTCTGATATAGCCTCTTGAATGAGTCTTTGTCATTTATATATATCATCACTCACATCAAACCATTTATCTTTTTCCTTTCCTTACAGCCTGTTCTGAGTCACTATTGGACACCCTACCCTTCTCCCTGTCTCATTGGTCCCCAGACTGTGGGTTTCTTTCCACTCCTCCTCTCCATGCACATATTCAAGCTCTGTCTACAGTTTGTGATCTCTCTGCAACCCATACGTTACTAAGTTAATTGCCTTTTCTTTCCATATTAACAGCTAAATGTCAAAGTCAGTACCTAAATACTTCTCTCTTACTTACACTCTCATAAACTCAGCCCTCTGGACATATATGTGGACCTACTGCAGATCATGTAAACCATACGACCATAAGATCATCTTTGTGGCCTGTCATTTTACCCATATTCACCATATACGAATCAGAGGACTCTCTTCAAATCGAATCAGAACCCTCTGAATCGATTTGGAGAGATTCAGAAAGATTCAGAGATTAGGACGTGGGGACAACTTTAAATATTTTTCCTATGTACCTCTAGGAAGCAGGCGGCTCGTGAATGCTGCGATGCTGGGGTGCATGGAGTGTCCCACAGAAGCATGGGGTCTCCCCAGCATGCTCGGCAGCAGACCTGGAAGAGGACCACAAGCACTTCTGGTCCACTTCCAGTTCTGCTGAGGAGTGTGCTGGGGGGTCCTCCCATGTGCCCCTGGCTTGGTAACTGGTGCCTCCTGGGTCTGGGGGGTCCCCCTGTGGCAATTGCTGAGCATGGGGTGGGGGGGCAGTGTGCTCTCCGCCAGACCCCCATTTTACAGATAAGGAAAATCTGAGCAAAGTTGAAGTGAGTTTCTAAGTTTCTAGAAGCTGCAAAATTAAAAACTGGCAGAGAAGTAATTAAAACTGATATATGGTAACTTCCAGACCACATAGAAAAAGTGAAAGATGCAAGAGAATATCACAGCTCAGGGAAATTAGATATATATTCACCCAGCTTATATCCTTACATCTTACCTGAATAGGCAATGAACTATTACTTCCTTGTACCTGAAAAAAACAATACATACCCATATAAGCACTTACTCAGCCCATTAATAGTGGAGACTGACAAGAACTAGGTGATTATTTTTGACATAAACATGAGCATGGAAACGACTGTTGTAATGGAAACTCTTGCTAATGGAATAAAAATTACCTAAGTTTTTTGACAGATGTCAAGTGTATTAGAGTCCAGGATGAGTTAGAGCCATTTAATCTGCATCAGAGAAAATAAAATGTCTGAGTGAAATAACCTCATTTTGTTCTATAATTTTTTGCCACCGGTGGTAGAAAAAGAGAATATTACCACTACCTGTGAAAAATGTAGACCCCCAAGTTGCATCAACTCTTTTAGAGGCCATTCTTCAGATTCAAGATGATGATAAATCAACAAAAGGAAGTGATATTAACTGACTTGGGAACTGGGATTCTTCTGTTGTAGTCATGCGACCTGCCTTACAAGACTTCTCTTTCTAAGAAATTGAGTTCATATAATTCCACCTGCAGATACAAAGTGTAAGGATTAAGGAATCCACTTAAATTCAAAAGTCTGAAAAATAATAAAGAATAACATTCTTTGGATTTCAGGGCTGTTTTCAAAAGTAATAGAAATAAATTGATTAAATAAACATTTAGGCTGAAAAACAGGAAGAGAAGTTCCAAAATTGTTTCAAATGTTGCAGGAGTCTGAAAGAGTTCAAGAATAGAGCTATTTTTTAAAATTGAATTCTCCATTAGAATTCAATGCAGTCATTTAAAATGACTTTCCTTTCCAAATTGGAATGAAAGGGTGCCTATACACATGCTCAGGGTGGGGCGTTTTAATTACAGCAGTTCCCGAAAAGCCGCTCTAATTAAAACTCCACACCATCACATGTGTTAAGCCCCTGCACATTTAAAAATGGCTGCAGGATATTTTCATTCAATGAACTTCAGTTAAAGCGCCCCAGCGACCATTTTTTAAACCTATATGGGCTTATATATATATGATGCTACAGCAATGCTAGAGTGTTCTAATTAGAACATGGAGCCAACTCTATTAATCGAATCTGCTCTGATCTGCTCTGAGCATGTGTATAGGTCTCCAGAAAGAAAACATTCTCACAAAGCAATGAAGTAAAACAACTTCTGAAAAATGTGTTTAATACATTTCTAAATTAATTGTTTTGATTTCATAGATTACATAGACATTAGGGCTGGAAGGGACCTCGGAAGATCATCGAGTCCAGCCCTCTGCCCCAGGGGCAGGAAGTCAGCTGGGGTCATAGGATCCCAGCAAGATAAGCATCCAATTTTCTCTTGAAGGTGTTCAAAGTAGGTGTTTGAACCTCCTCTGGTGGCAAGCTATTCCAGACCTTGGGGGCTTGAACAGTAAAGAAATTCTTTATGTCCAGCCTGAAATGGTCTTGTAGGAGTTTATAACCATTCGACCTTGATGTCCCTTGGGGCACTCTGGTGAACAAACATTTCTCCAGATCCTGGTGGACACCCCTTATAAACTTATAGGTGGCCATCAGATTGCCCCCGAGCCTGCGTTTTTCCAGGCTGAAGAGTCCCATAGCTCTCAGCCTATCGTCGTAAGGTCTGTTTTCCTGACCTCTGATCATGCACATGGCTCTTCTCTGAACTCTCTCAAGCTTCTCCACATCCTTTTTGAATTGTGGAGCCCAAAACTGGACTCAGTACTCCAGCTGTGGCCTCACCAAGGCCGAGTACAATGGGAGAATGACGTCCTGGGATATGCTGCAGGTTTTTCCTCCCAAGGTGGAGAACCTTGCATTTTTCAGTGTTAAGCACCATCAGGTTCTCGTCGACCCATTTGCTGAGCCTGTCAAGGTCAGCCTGGATTGCCCTTCTGTCCTCAGGTGTGGATGCTTTACCCCAAAGTTTGGTATCATCGGCAAATTTGGCCAGTCTGCTTCTGACTCCAATGTCCACATCATTAATGAAGATGTTGAACAATATAGGTCCAAGGACAGAGCCTTGAGGGACCCCACTAGTCACAGGGCACCATGACGATTGATTTCCATCAACCACCACCCTCTGGATCCGACTACAGAGCCAATTCTCCAGCCAGTGGATCGTGGTGGACCCGAGGCTGCAGTTGGCCAGGTTTGCCAAGAGGTGATCATGGGATACCAGATCGAAGACTTTTTTAAAGTCAAGATATACAACATCAATCTCCTCTCCCTTGTCCAGGTGATAGGTCACCTGGTCATAAAAGGAGATAAGATTGGTCAAGCAAGACCTACCTGCAACAAACCCATGCTGGCTATGCCTCAGGATGTTGCCATTGGCCAGTTCATTAAGAATGGCCTCTTTGATAATCTTTTCTAAGACCTTCCCCAGGATAGATGTCAGGCTGATGGGCCTGTAGTTTGCCAGATCCACTTTCCTCCCTTTCTTGAAGATAGGCACCACATTGGCCTTCTTCCAGTCTTTGGGCACTTCACCAGAGCGCCGGGAGCTCTTGAAGATCCATGCCAGAGGCTGAGCTATGATTCTAGTCAGCTCCTTGAGTACCCTGGAGTGTAAACTGTCAGGGCTGTCTGACTTGAAGGTATCCAGCCTCTCAAGGTGTTCCTTCACGAGGTCAGCATTGATGGAGGACAAGGAATCTCCCTCACTTGGGCCTCCCTGTCCCGTGATGAGCAAAGGCGTCCTGTGGGACTGGTGAAAGACCGACGCAAACTACCCATTTAGCAGATTGCTTTTTTCTGGGCGCCAGTCATCAGTTGTCCCATCTGGTTTAGCAGGGGTCCATCAAATGAAATAGCATGTTAAAACAAAACATTGATTCAAAGTAAGATTTTTCTTAGTTCTCCCAATAGAAAAAGAGGGGTGGCAAAACAAGGGAAAGGGACCTAACGGTGGGAGTTTACTATAGACCACCCAACCAAGGAGAGGAGCTTGACCAGGAATTCTGGGGTCAGCTCACCGAGGTAGCGAAGGCTAAGGATGTGGTAGTCATGGGGGACCTGAACTTCCCAGACATCTGCTGGGAGGAGCAGTCAGCCAGGTCTGAGTGCTCCCGTAGGTT
>NW_005842148.1:1693971-1694552 GCF_000455745.1 Alligator sinensis | reverse complement strand
GCCTTGTTGGACTTGGTGTTGGCCACGGGTGACGACCTGGTGAGGGGGCTGCGGGTGCTTGACCCCCTGGGTGACAGTGACCACTGCCTGCTGGAATTCACCATTCAGCGCAAGGTGGCAAAGGCAAGCAGTCAGGCTGTGGCCCTAGATTTTAGGAGGGCAAACTTCAACGAGCTAAGGAGGATAGTTGGAGAAGCGCTGAAGTCTCAGAGGGGAGGAGAGCCGGGTGTTCAAGGGGAGTGGTCGCTCCTTAAGGGGACGATCCTCCAAGCCCAAAAGAAGGTAGTCCCGACGAGGATCAAAGGGGGCAGGAGAGCATACAAGCCTCCATGGCTCACCAAAAACATCCGGGAATGTCTCCTTGCTAAAAAGGAGGCTTACTCCCAATGGAAAGGAGGGGTCATCACCAAGGAGGACTATTCGGCAGTTGCTCGGGGGGTGTAGGGGGGTAGTTAGGAAGGCAAAGGCAGAGATGGAACTGGGACTAGCTTCCCGGATTAAGGACAACAAGAAGTCCTTTTTTAAATACATAGGGAGTAAAAAGAAGGCCCCGGGTAATGTGGGGCCCTTGCAGGACGCGA
>NW_005842148.1:1670069-1692409 GCF_000455745.1 Alligator sinensis | reverse complement strand
TTTGACCCCAGTACTCTTTCCTGCCATGGCAGGGGGTCGGACTAGATGATCTGCCTAGGTCCCTTACAACCCTAGAAACTATGAAACTATGAAACTATGAAAAATGTTTTGTTGAAGTAAGCTTTTGTTCCTCCTTCCTTCCTTCCCCACCCCCATTTGAAATAAATTCTATTTTTACTAGGAAAAACTTTGATTGAAATTTATGACCACGTTTATTTAGCACTGATTAAGTCTGTGCAGGAGGTCAAACTAGATAACACAGTAAATTCCATGCCAAGTAGGAAAGGCAAAACTAGCTTGGATAAAGGAAGACAACCCAAATTTAGAATTATCCTCTTGCTAAAACCTTTTCTCTAAGTTGAAAATACTTCTCAGGATACCCATTTGGAATTAAATAAAACATCCATTCCTATGTGTTTGATGCTCATAAGAACTATGTAAACTGGACTTTACAGAAGTTTACTGTAATAGCTATCTAAAAAAAAAGTGATTTTTTTTCACGCTCAAAAAATCCTCCTAAAACACATTTGGCATCAGGTTAGTTAAAATGTGCAAATTAACATGTTAAATCTAACATATGCATTTTGCAAGTGTAGACAGTGGAAATGTTTCTGATCACTTCAAATGGTTCGTCTCCAGAATAAGCTTTCAGATTTTTAAATGCCATTTCAAGCAAACCTTCTGACATGCACCTACTGCTAAGTACAGGATTGAAGTGTAGTACCCCCATGCCATTTAAAGGACGGTCATTACTGTTCTTCAGATTGGAAACTGAGGCACGGAGAAGCCAATTGTACTACAGCAACCAACAAGTCTTATCTTCAAGAGCAGAGATAGGAACTCGGTTCTGTAGCCCATGCCCAGGCTGTTCAGCATCCCAGTTGCTACTTCCAAATGTGCATGATATTCAGTCCTCCATTGTTTCTGATCCAATCCCTTCTCCTAAAGAAGGAGTCCTACTGCCATTGGAGTGGGTGGCAAAATCCACAATTATACCAGTAAAAGCAGGACCAGATCCATAGTGAAGCAGGTGAATAGGATTGCGAATAGTAATTTGCCATTGAAGTAAAGGGAAAATATAGTGGGTGAATCAGGAAACATGCATATTTATTAGAGGACGCAGAGAGGAAACTTGTTTTTGTTTTGTTTTGATTTACATTTTCCTGGATTTACGTAGAGAAACATCTAGCTTCATTTCAGCCGTCATATTCTTTCCTTAAATCCCATCTACGCACACACATGCATGCACACACACACACGCGCGCACACACACACACACAGAGTTTGTCTTTAGAAAATCAGTAATGTGGTAAATGATTTGATATGGTTTCCTTTTCAAGTACAAACGTTGCACCCCCTGTGGATAAAGTTCTCACTAGTGGTAGGACGCTGGTAGATAGTTAAGTAAAACACTACTGGGGTTTGTCAGATGTCTACATTCTGGGTAAAATCAAAGATCACCCTGGAACCCCCACGTACAAATTATAGTTACCATTAAAATCATCATCACAGTATTTGATGTCAGTAAAACATATTGCTTGGGCTATAAAACATTCTAAACTAGTATCCCAAATGTCTTGCCTCAAGCAAGCACTTAAATTAAAGTTTCAGACAGCTGGCACAGGAATCAAAATAACAGTTTTGTACAAAGGGATTGGCTAAACATGATTATTGTTTTCATAATTTATTGCCAACATGCATTATTGTGCCTTGATCCATCTATTGTACTTCGGCACGATTCCTTCTGCTTTTCAACAGGTGACTATATTTTACTGTGGATTTTTATAGAAAGCAATCCTAATTGATCTTCGGCTCTTGAATAACCTAATCCCTAATTAGTTGTGTCTGAACACTGAGAAAGGCAGCATTGTGTGCTTTAATTAATTTCCATAATCTGGAATTTTTGTTCGCCTGCTTCATGAGAGCTTTTGGTTTTCAGGAAGAGGCTAAAGTTAACAATATCAGTGCTTTAATTGTAAAAAAGAGGTGGGACATTAGGTATTTGATACAGCTGGACTGCCACGCCTCAAGTGTATGGTTTTTAATTAGGGTTGACCCTGGTTTCTACTCAAATTTTGCCTCTTCCTCAAAAGATCCTTGTCCTTTATTTGCGCTAAGAAGCTGGCTCTGTTGCTCCCTGCCTTTGTGACAGTACAGATGTGAACCGCTCTCCCTTGTACCCCTCTGGTGCTAACCAAAGTGGCATGTTTGAACCTGCATGTCAATAAGCTCTAGAAAAAAAATGAAGCCACTGTACAAAAATCCAGTTTCAGTGAGACATCCTCAAGTGTTTCCAGCTGGAAACCACTTTTGCATTTTAAAATATAGGTTCACCATTCAAAAAATCTGAATAATTTTGCCCCGAGATTTAACAAGCATCTCTCTCCTCCAAATACAATCCAATGACAACCTACACAGTTGTTAAAGAGTTCCCAGGAGTTAAAGAAAAAACTGCATGACACATTTCTACAGCGGCCTTGGGGCAATGCTGGGGAAAGAGGTATAAGAGAGTGGTATTTTGCAAAGTAGTCTCCTGGTGCTGGCCCCTGCTTAGGTTGCTTTTCTGCATCATTTTAAAATGTTATCTTAAAATATGGGGGGAGGGGGGGTTAAATATAGAGAGATTCTGGCAAAGATAACCCTAACAGGGTCATTTGAACAAAGTAAATGCCACTTGCTTTACTGGGATGGGGATCTCAAGCCAGCAGGATCTCTGACCTGTCGTCTTCACTCTGCCACCATGTCTTTGTATGAATTCAAGTCATTCCACTTATCCTTTGTTGCCTCTGTTTGCCTAAGTGTACACTGTATGTAATAAATGTACTTACCTACCTCACCAGAAGCCTGTGAGGATTAATGAGTGTTTCCAAAATACTTCAAGTGTCTCTGGTGAAAGCATTCCTGGGCCCAAAACTACTCTCTTGCTGATTAAATTAGGAGAATTTTAGATGAGGAGAATTTCCACTGAATGTAATGGAATTAGTCTGGCTTTGCACATATTTACTTGAGAGAAAAATGTTGGCCCTGTTTATGCAAAACACTTTTATGATTGTAGCAAGCATGAAAACTGAGAGTCATTCAAGCATTTCTGAAATAAAGGGATTAAATAAAACTGGCTTGAGCCAAACAGGTGCTCTCTAAGCTTAGTTACACACAGCTCTGGTACTGCCTTCCCAGACACACCTGGAGTAAAACAACTCCTGCTCCTCTGACCTCAGGTCCCTGTAGAGAAGTGACTGTCAAGGTGCCAAATGCCAAATGCCAAATGCCATCCTTTGGAGCTGAACAAACAGACTAGGATGAGACCAACTCATTTTCACTTGTGACCGTAACCAGATCTTGATTGAACACAGGTCTCCAATGCTATAAGTTTAGTGCTGCAATGCTCATGAAATTACAGAGACCAGTCACAGAGAAAAAAGAAAGGTTGAAGATCTAAGAAAATAGCACACGTAGATGCACAGGGTTTGGTTTGGTTTTCTTCCTTTGGACACATTTCCATTGCTTTTAATTAAGCACTTGGATTCATGGGCTTGGAGATCTTTAATAACTACAGAAATTACTTGCTAGGCAAATTTTTCACTTCTAAGGAGGATCCTTTTCCTTTTAATAAATCATTCTAAGTTATAAGTAAAGTGAATCTGATTTTGCCTTGACAGAAATGCATTGCAGAGTCATTTGCGTGCAACAAACTGATGACACATAAGAAGATTTAACTTTTAATAAATGGTGCAAATGTTGTATCATATGCCTCCATAGCACACTTGAAGCTTACTGCCTGCTGATGAATTCAGCTAATTAACAAAGGTGAAAGTTTATAATTGGGGTTAACTAGAATTTAACTGGTCATTGTTCATATCCCCGCACTGCCTTGTCCCCTAAGTAACTCAGTTTGGTAGCCCTCCTTGGTCCCTCAACCCCAGCATCAAGTCCAGGATCAACTAGCTTGAAGGAAAAGGGGATACAATCATATTTCCAAGTTGTAATAACATCAGAATTTAATGGTGTGATATTTTTATACTGTTTGGGAAAGAGGCCCTATTTTTTTCTTACTCTTAAGCCCAGAGTATTTTTAAATAGTTCAAGTCCCTGTTGTACTTCACAGTTTGCAGTGCAGTTTAAAAAGTAATACATCTTTTCTTAGATGTACCCCAGATTCTGCCTTTTAATAGACATGATAATGAGATTCTGTGTCTTCATTTCCCAGTGTGCAGAAAGCTCAAATAAATCTTTGATTGTTCACAACCCTGGAGAAGGCTCCCAAGCTCAGGCAGCTAATGATGTTTCTCTAAACAACCATTGGTAATGAAAATTTAAGTGTACTTTTTTTAAATCTATTTTTTTCATTCATTTAAATGTATACATTTATACTTGCTGATAGTAAACCTAGCTATAGAATAATTCATTCATAGCAGAAAGAAAGTCCGGTCTTGTTTCAATGCAATGCAAGGTGCCCATTGAGGTTTTGGTTTATAGTAAACTTCTCCTAACGGTGAAGTTATTCTATATTTAAAGAAGGCAAATTCATTATAAAACCCAGGGCCATGCTCCCTCATGCTGATGCTAAAAGTCTTAATCACTTGAATGCAGTTGAACTTTCTGTGGACGTCCAGGTAGAACACAGCATGCGCTAAAGCAACCTACTGAGCTCACTTGACAGCTAAAGGGCAAAGCCAGCCTATATAGAGCATAGTATGTCTGGTGTGAAACGGGTTAAGAGTTTAAGTGCTCTGAAATGGAAACAGGGCAATTACTTAGCATCTTTGATTTTCTGAATGGCAATGAATACTTATAAAAGGTGGCTTGGTAATGGGATTGCGTCAGCGTTAATGCCCACTTGAATGGCCACATATGAAATACTCTTAGTTTCTCCCTTTCTCTAGCTATGTTAGGAATTCCTCTTCTGGGCCCAGTTGTTGCATCTTATCCTGAATGGTGAGTAGTCCACTCACATTAGAAGATGATAATGTGAGTCAATACCTGTTGTCCAGCCTGAGAAAGAAGACGATATTCTGGTCTTAAATAAATTGTCATCCCAAAAGCAATACAGAAAGTTGTACTTAGAGCTGTGACAAGCATGGCAGGTTTGGAGTTTTTGTTACCTGGGTCACTAAAATGATACCTAATGTTAGCAAAATGCTTGAGTCTTTCAATATGGTAGAGCCTGGGTTCCCAAGCCAAACTCAAGGTACATCCTCCATGGGAAGCAAAACATAGGAAGCATATATAAAGGCCACCCATCTGTACACTGTGATCTTACACACCCTGGATTCAAGTTATTACCTTTAGCCAAGAGAAAATGATCCCTTCTCCTGGGAGAAAATTTCAGCTTCTTACAGCCTGGCTCTATTTTATCATTGACTTTAATGGCACCAGAATCGGGCCCTTCTACTTTAAATGTCATGGCTTGTTTTATTTCAGCGCTCCCATTTGTCAGGAAAAAGCCCTCTGATTCATTTCTTTTCATTCGGGTACTTGTGTACATCCCAGGCATTTTCAAGAAACAAATGGCCATGTAAATTCCTATTCCTTGCCGTGAACTGATGCCCTCCAAGAATGCTGGAGAAAAACACGTCATTTTTCATGTTGCATCTACACCATAAAAAAGCCAAATGATCAACAAAATAAATAGGGCCTTAAACTTCAGTAACTTTGAGGCTGAGACTTTCTTTTCTTTCAGAAGCAATAGCAATAGGGAGTCACGGTAAATATATATCCTTCCCAAGTAGGAGAAGAACCACTTGGTGTATCCCAATGAGGACTGAGGAGAGAGGAGGTGGGAAGCCTGCAGCAGCCTTTTTTTTCAAATCTATGCAAATTCCAGTCAACATCCACATGAGATCCTTTACCAAGCCCAAGATTCTCCCAGGATATCTGGTGTAGATTAATAGCCTGATTTAATTAATTAGCCTCCTCTTTGACTTTACTCTCTTCTCTCTTCTTTTTTCCCCTTCTCTCCCTTTCCCCTTTGCTCTGGATCTTGAAGAATAATTTCTAAGCCAATTTTTCCAAATCCTATAAGAATTCCCTTTTCCCCAAAGAGTCCAATGTGCATTATATGAACACTTAGTAGTTTTTTCCAGAGTTTTTAAAAGAAAACATATGACCAAAAATACCACTAGAGTGGAGTTTGCATGAATGCTGAGCTCTGGGTCCTTGGATCTCATTTGAAACAGAGAGGCTAAGCTACCCAGTTGGTTTAAATGGGTGTTACCCCATTGTGTTTAGTCCCATTGCTGGGGACAAAGCAGTGGTAGGGCAGCATTTGTTCCAGAGACCATACTGTGGATACCACCTGGTATCATTCATGTTCACCTCTACTTAAAGTGAGGTATAATTACTGATGTTTTCTGGAGCCAGGAGTCAAAATGACTGAGTCAATGTTGGTGGTATAACAAGAGCTTGATAAAGAAGCCTGAGGCTATTTAATAACCAGAAAAATGGCAAGACTCTATGATGCATTTGCTCTAACTCAATACTCCTTTCCCATGCAGATAGTGCATCAGAGAAAAGCAGTCCCCAAGAAGGCATTTAATCACTGGGCTGGAGCTGGTTAATCAGTAGAACTATGGCCGAGGTGACTATTGTTTACCGAGCCAAGGGGGCCCAGAGATTCTTGAGTTCAAATACTCTAAGACTGCAAAGTTAAGGGCTGTTCCTATCTGGCAAGCAGCTGCAGCCTCATTTTAATTAACTGCATATTCCTGCCCTAGTACAGCTTGTGTGGATGGGAAGGTGTTTCCCAAGGAAATCAGGATGGGAGCAGAGCAGGGAAAGGGGAAGGGGGGGGCAGGGAGAAAGGTGAGTTCAGGAGGGCAATGAGGCGGGGGTTAACAACGCTGCTTAAGATCAAGGGCTGAAGTGCTGAGATGCTGCCAGACTTGAAAACTTTAATTTACTGTCACTGTTAGCCCCCTTTGAGGTTTATGGTGGTATTTATACACACAGCATCAATCACATGAAACAAGGAGGGGATTTATAGTTTGTTTTAAAGACTGCAAATGCAATGTAATGCAAATAGCATGCCTCATGGGCATTTACATTTAATGGGAAAATTACAGATGCAAAAGATTGGTAGAACAAATTTTAAATTGACTTTATTACATCTAGTGCTTTTCAGAGAATACTATTAAAAAAAAAAACACGGGAAGATATGGTAATGGAGTTCTACACTGTAGCTTGACAGCTTAAATTCCACTTAACCGACTTTTCTTGCATCTTTCTGCTTACATTACTTCTTCCAATAAGTTTGGCTGGTACAATCTCTGGATCATAAACTGATTAGAAGCTTTGATTTGGTTTTGTTTCCCTTTGTTTTTTTGGAATATTAGGCCAGTGAAGCTGCTTCTATCTTGATAAATGTGTTTAACTAAGGATTATCAGCAGAGCCGGTTAAATCAAAACCTGAGAACAAATCTTAGATGCTATTAATTCATTAATACTTATATAACTATACTATTTAAGGACAGACACATGCACACAATAGATAAAAATAAATAATTGTTAATATTTAAATATGTTAAATACTGTATTGTATACATATATTTAAATGTGTGTGTGTGTGTGTGTGTGTGTGTGTGTCCTCCTTAAACAATTTGTACAAGCAAGCCATATTTCCAAATTTTTTTTTTTTCCTGGAGTGAACAAAGATGGCTGAATTGCTGTGCTCTCCAAAGCAATGAAAATTCAGAACTAATAAGAGCTATTTAGGTAAAGCACATTCTCTTTAGTAGTCGGTTTATTTTCCCCAACTCTAGCTAAAATGAGCATGCTTTTCAGTATAGATTGAAGGTTGGTTGGACACATTCACTTATGGCGAGTCCATCTGAAATGAATGGATAGTTTGAGTTTCATTTCTAGTAGATGGGAATTCCCATCCTTATATCTGAGAGACAAGGATTTCTTCAGGTGATATCTTTTATTGAACCAACTGTGCAGCTGGGATAAAGTTAGGCAAGCTTTTGAATGCTTCAAAAGCTTGTCTGATTTTAACCCAACTGCACAGTTCATCCATTAAAAGATGTCACCCAAAGAAATCCTTGGCTCTCACACCATTTCTGGCATCACCACAGCTACGCTACTCTTACACTACCAATCTTATATCTAGCGCCCATGCTATCAGTTCCAGTCCAGAGACTACCAAGGGACTTTGGTGATGGTTTCATCATTAGTTAATACCAATGGTGACCAACAAAGCCCAGGAAATATAACATGATCAGCTTTCAGCTCCCACATTGCACCTCTTCCATAAATAAATGAAGGCTTCTGTTTTGCAGGACCCCCTATATTTACTGAGCTGAACAAATAACATTCCAAGACTAATTCCTTCCATGAATTTTACCTTGGTTTCAGTCATCATATCCACAATTTGTTAGGGAACAGGCTGCAAAATTCTCTAGTGTGATCATAATTCAAAAATGTAATCAGCAAATAATTCTTCATCTGCAAATTGTTTGGGGACAGCTCATTGTGAATATTTGCAACTCATAATTTACATTGTGTTGGTTAGTTAACACAAATGCTGTAGAATGGTTCTGTTTTTCTAAGTATGACAGTCAGTGCCCAAAAAAGCTAATTTTGGCCAAGTGGTGTTGCATTCTTCAAAACAAAAAAAAGGTGACAGTCTCTCCAAAAGTCCAAGTATTCTTTTTCTCTTGTTCTGGCAATATTAGTAAAAAATATCAATGACCTCCTAGTTTCTGACTGCATGATATGCATGCATGACCACCCACAAGTTTTACATTCAAAGATACAAAGAAAAATTTGCTTTGGATAAATGACTGAACTTGCAAGTGACTATTCATTTTTTAGAGTAAGTGTTTGAATAAGGTTTGATCACCTTAATGGTTAGAGAAAGCAAATTGACCTCTGATCATTAAATTGACCTCTAATAGTTAAATCAAAATTGGCTTTTGAATGTGAATAGATGGTCACAGACAATTTTTCTTTGGTATTTACTCAGCTCAAATATAGTGTTGCATTCACACATCCATAAAAATCACTAACACACCCAGTAATAAACTTGGTGTCTGAATCACTCTCCAGTGACCATCTAGAGTCCACCTAAATGTATTATGTAACCGGAGCTGCTGGAAAAAAAAGGATAACATTATTGTGTCAAGTTGAACATTTTGGTGAATATTTCCAATTACATTGTTAAATTGGAAAATTTTTAACTAGCCCTAGTAACGAGCAGGGGGTTTTTTTCAGCTGAGCAAAGATGAAAATGCATTTCTGTTAGGATTTACTCTAGCCTACTAACCTTACACCTTTAGTGAAACTGGTCTTTGACCAAGAGGAAACAATGAGTTCACCTAAGTCACATGCTTTAACTGAATCCATGACAAGCAACAGCTTTTTATTCAGTCTCTTCTTCCATTTTTCAATTCTGCTAGCTACTTCTTCCCTTAGAGAGAATGAATAACCAGATAAAACAAATAGGTGCAACTCCACTTGTTTCAGGGAAGCTGTGCCCAATTACACCAAGATTAAATTGGTCTTAACTACACCATGACATCTGCTATAATCCTATATCATCTGTTCCAAGAGAAGTAATGCATTTAATAGTTGTTTAAGACCATGTCTATTCAGCAAACACTTAAGCACACATTCAACTGTAAGTACCTTCTTAAGTCTCGTTAAAGTTAACATGCCAAGAAGCCTTATTTTGTTTGGTAGAAGTCTGACCCCCTTGCTCCAATGCCACCCAACATACTTCCGATTCCACATGTTGTATCTCATAGATCCACAGTAGTGGGCAGATTAGACTAGCCCAGGAGAGACAGGGAGTACTACACAGCCTACATGGCCGGTAACTTTATTGTCCTGAACAGGAATCCAAGCTGAAAGTAAAACAGGGTGCCTAAAGAGGTTCACAGAATAACTACATGTAAAGGAACGGTACCATGTATAATGACTAACGCACAATGCATCACGCTGTACATCACCCAACCTAGTCAGAGTTGCATCTTTATCATTAACTCAAGGAGCTTTCATCCTACAAGCATCGTTTAACCAGTTCATGTCAGACAGGTTGCACTGCTGTTGTGACTTTCATTTAATACCATAACTTCATTCTAGGACATTCCCCTTTAAGAAAAAGTAACACACTGGTACTGTGTTCAGAAATGTCATGCTGATGGAAAAACACAGACTCTGGGAAATCTTTTTTTTCTTTCTTTCATCCAGTGATCTGGAAGTGAAAGTGGAAATGTAACAGACTTCCATACACTATGATCTGGAGTCATTAACAAGGTTAACACATACTGAATTTATACTACAGTATTTCCCAGAACCGCCCAGATACAAGGAGTTCAAAAAGCCACCCAACTGGCTGCATTTCACCTACTGATCCTCAAATACCCACCCAGCCATTAAAAGAAGTGTTGAGCATACACAAGGTAGAGTATGGCAAATTTAAACTAAAAGGATCCCCACAATATTCATGTAATTTAGGTTTAGTGAGCCCAGGAGCTTCAAAATGGTGGAAAAAAAGCCATCTGTTCAGATGGAACAACAGTCCTCTAAGGTCAGCTACTATAAGTATGCACATGATAATATATGGTCCCTATCCTGTAATGAATATAAATCTAATCACCTTTAGGCAAAAGCAGTAATAATATGCATTTGAGCAGTCTGCTCAAAATCAAAATTAATCATATGGGGAAGAGTTTGGAGGCCTGAGTCCCAGATGATGGTACATAATACCCAATAACAAATATATGTGTGCGTATAACTATAGATGTGTGTGTATCAGGATTTCCATGTTAATAAACAAACCAGCAAGTTATTTTTGCTGTGAAAAATTACCTATGCATGCACAAAGTGTTGTTTTGGCCTGTTTTGCATTCTACAAATTTAACATTTCTACAGAATTTAAAGAAATGGCTGTTTGGATAGTGAAAATATGTTAAAAATCTGCCTTGGCAATAGCATTCATTCTTGAGCAAAAATGGTTGAGTCATACAGATGCATTCCAATAACAAATAATTAATAACAGACTACTTAAAAACTACTGAAGTTTCGGATACTTCTGTCATTTTCGGTCAATAGTTTGCACATACATCTCTCTAATACATACAAACTTGCAATTAAATTCAGCCCAAGATATTGTATCTGTTACTCTAGAGTGATATGGACACGTCATATAATTTAAACTAAGAAAAGGCATCTGTTTAGATCATACCAAATGTCATGAATCATATGACTGGCTATACCTTCAACCGTCTATTTTAGTTTTACGAAAGATTGCTTTATTTAAAAGCAGCAGTCTGCTTTTCCTCCTGCCTGTTCGCTATGAGATATGACATCTGATATTAATTTGTACTAGCTTTGTATTTTGATTTAATTTGATTAATAACTATATCCTTTAGTGGCGTGTGACTTAACAACATGCCATTATGTTGGTACGTTGCACTTCAGCATCCAGAAGCCAGTCTGCATCACAGCAACATTTTGAGACTAATTCAAAGAGGCATTAGTCTGTATCTCTTTACCACAGGGTAGAGGTCTGTTCTTATACTAGAATAGCCGGCCTAGAGCTTCAGGCCAAATCTGGGTTGAATTTATCCAAAGACTCCTCTTAGCATTCACATTCCAAGTCTGAATAGTCTATTGACCAGTTCTGTCACCCACTTCTCACAGTTTCATTTTAGATTTCTTATCATGACTTTATTTATTTTTACTTCGGTTGTGTATTTATCATTTAACATCTTTATACAGGGTCAGTCGTGTGGTTAGTTCATGGGATAAGTTTATCTCAGTATTGTAATCATTTAAAGGGGAACGCTTAAGAAAGAAGAGAATTCATCCTTCTAAGAAAAAGGCAGACAGAGTATTTTATAGCTGAAAAATTAAACCCCAGATTAGAAATGTGACCGAAATCCAAGATGATTTAAGTGGTAACATTCTGTAGCACGAAGGATGAAACTATTAGTAAATATGATTTTTGCCAAGTAAAACATGCATTGGGGAAGACAAAGACTTTTAATGAATTCACAAGCAAGAACAGATACAGTCCAGTGAAGACTTCACTGCATGCAACCAAAAGTGAATTACAGTCATCAAAACCAGATAAGTAACAATCAAGGAAGGAAAAAAAGAGTGATGAAGCTGAAGCTGAACCAGGGGAAGGATCTCCTGATTACTCAGCTGGAGGGACGCCACTTCACAGCCAACCTGCCAGGGGCTGCCAGGGGGTGATGATACATAGGTGGAAGACATATAAAAGATAGGCTTCCAAAAAGATTATAGTTTCTGAGGGATTTAGCTATGGGACTACCGGCAACGTGCCAAAGAAGCCAGAATCGGTAGGACTGCAGAAAGACAAATAAAACAGACGGAAAATAGAAGGTGCACACAGCTGAACTCTCTTATTGCTGACCTGAAATCAGTAACTGCTGTTCAAGACTGCTGTTCGTAGAACAGAATAACCCGGGGTAACGCCCACAGCAAACCTGTCTGAGTCTTGTCTTGAGGCAATTAGAGGATCAAACATACTTTAAAAAAATAGTAATTGCCCTTACAGTTGGAACAATAGCTATAAAGTTTATACATGATGGTTTCCTTTGCATTAGGCCAATGCTTGCCACATGCCAAAACACAAACCAGATTGCATAATACATAGGTTTTTCATAATTTCCTCAGATTAGGTTTTTATTAATGCCTGTCAACAGCAAAAGATAGGCATGTGCTGCATTAACAGCTGTTGCAAGCTATGCCAGCACTGACTTCATTGCTAATCTAAAGCCTCGAGTAAGCCTAAAAGCGCACTGACTGCAAAAGAATAGACCCCATTTGCATCAAACCTGTAAAGGTTTGTCTTTTCCTTTTAAAGCAAGCTATCAGTTGTGTTTATTTTTTCACTAATAATTGTGAACAACTTCAGAGGTTTCGAATATTGTGAACTAAAATGATTTATCATCTCTAAGATAGTCCACCTTTTCCTGGCTTATATATGAGCTTCCTCACTTAGACTGGAATCACTGGCAAACTCCTCTGTTGTTTCTCCATGCTCTAATGTGTTTAGTTTAATAGATTTCCCCATCTCTATACCTCCTGTTTCTAATAATCAAGATTTGCTCATTGTTCATTCTCCTGCTCTCTTCCTGTGGCACTTGGTCGGTTCTTTCTGGGTAAGAAAGTTCATTGCTATGCTGTGCCAGAGGGGCTGAAGTGCAAGGTCTCATGAATCCTTTCAGACAAATAGTTACCTAAGAATACAGAGGACTGGAATCAATGACCTGGGAGGTCTATTCCAGTCCTCTAGTCCGCAGGCAAAGTAGAAGTGAGAGAAGGGATCCCACATCCACTATGTTAGACATGAGAGAAATCATTCTCCGCTCAAATGCCATGTCCTAGAGATCTGGGGGGAAACTCAGAAGGTCTGCAATTCAATTTGCATGGACTACAGGCAATGTGTGAATCAAGGGCTGCTGGAGAAAAGGCAAGCATAATGTTTAATCAGCAATCTTTATTATTTGCACAAGAATGCAAGTTTCTAATTCGTTAAGTACTAAAAAATGTATTTTCAATCTCTTTTTTCCACGTTAACATTCCTGTGCAACGCTACAGTTTTAATAAAGAGGTGAAACTCAGTTGGAATACTTGTAACGGTTTTGCAAAAACCAAAACTAAAAAAAAAAGGTCTCTGAGTATTGCAGTAAGTATTGCCATGCTTGAGCACATCACCAGACAATTACACAATTTTCTGAAGTCGAAAGCCGTTGCGAGTCGAATAAAGATTCTCTCAAACTTAAATATTACATTTCCATAAAACTCTTACTACTAGTAGCTGGGTTTGGAGTTGGATTAATATCCCAAATATCAATAACGTGGCATTCAGAGAATTTATTTTTTGCAACTACAGCTGTTAGCTTGTTATTCAGTTGAACTGAATATGCCTCATATACATTTCATGGCTGGGGCCCCTTGTCCAGATGAACGTCAAGTGTGTGCATGCGAGTTCCTTGTATCACATGCATAGACTCAAACTCTTCTCAGCTCAGTCCTAATTCCACCTATTCCCTTTTTTATTCCATTAAGGCTGAAGATTTAAATTCTCTACTGGTTCAAACAGGCACAGTTACATTGACTTCAAGAAGAGAGTTTAGCCCAGCATCACAAGTCAGATTTAGGAAAGATCTATTAATTAGTTCTTCATAGGCCTGACTGTATAACAGTGAATGATTGTTTTCACCTAGGAAAAAAATCAAGATCTCGCTGAAGTCAATGACAAAACTCTGATTGGCTTCAATAGAGCTAAGATTTGGCCTTTAGCTATTTTGAGGGTTGAGGGCCATTTGCTTTTGATGTTTCCCTCACATGCCTCACATACTTTCTAATCCTTGTAAGTTCTTCCAATTATGAGCGTGAGACTGACTGGTCATTGAGGGGCCAGTTTGGCCCGTGGAAGTTATGAGACTACTCACAGAGTAAGGGACTATTCAGCTCAAGTAAAGGTGGTAAAACTGGATCACATACATACATACGTATGTACAAATCACACTAAGAATAGCAGTGTGCTAAATCTACCTTTAGCATTCAGTGTCCCTGTCACCTACGCTCCGTGCGATGCTGTTACATCAAGGTAGATTGTATAGATCTATATTCATATATAAGCAGAGATAAAGGGCAAAAAATAAAGAAGAAACGCTGCTCTTTGTTCAAGACAAAATTCGTGGAATGACACAGTGCTTCATTGCTGGATTGTTTTCTAAAATTTGCGAAAGCGCCAGTGTTGTCAGTTTTACTTTATGTACAATGTCAGCCGTTTCACTTGTCACTGAAAAATTAATAAGGCTGCCTAAGTGAGTAGCATTTTGCCCTGTGTGCAATCAGGGAATGCACATTTTTTTTTACTGTACTCACAAGCCTATGCAGGGAAAAAAAAAACCCCAAAAAACCTCCCCGAAAGAAAACTGACAGCTTACTCAGGAAAAGATTGAGTAAACAGAAGACCTAACACACTGCCCAAAGGTCAGCAAACTCAGGCTTTGCTGAACCAACAGGGAAAGCAAATTCCAGAACCAACGGCTCCTTTTAACAGGCCATAATGAATGCCACCAAAATTGAAATCTGGAGACCCTTAGCTAGATTATCCCAATGAATCACCTTCTGAAACCTACTGTTTAAGACACCCTGGACTGAAAAGTATACATGTTTTCATCCGAGTCAATCGATGAATAGCATGCCAGCCAGCGTCCCCATGAAGTGTACTCAATCTTGGTAGCATTGCTGTCTAGCACTGCTGAGAAAGCAGTCAGCTTCCTTTTGCACCACCTGAAAGTTCACAACTAGTCTTCAAGGATAGCGCCAGGGATATCTCATTTGGATAATCCGGTTGTGGTGACAAAAGGCATTGATAAGTACAATGAGATCCACCTCTTTACCAGGTGGGGACAGAAAAGTAGAAGGCTTCCCTACTGCTTGAGAATAAAGGAGCACCAAGATGCAAGAAGGATGTCAGGACCTTGATATTGCCAGCTGTCTCACATAGGTAGACTTTCCCATTGACCATGGAGGCTCGAAGTGTAGATTTCTTCGTTTTATGATCAGTTTACAGGCTCAGGACCCAAGATACCAAATCTCCTCCAGTGCCTGCCTTTGCCAGTATCTATTTCTCTGATTTGTTTATGATATTGCCACAGCTTTGCCCTTGTTTTTAATTTATAAGCTCATGGGTATTTTTGATACAAGAACGGAAGCCTGTCAGGACATTACTAAGAAACAGCGACCTGCATTTCAAACAAACTCAGCTATTTGGAAGGAAGGATTCTGCACCAGCTGTTTAATAATAGTTTGTCTAATAAAATATTCATATTATCATATATTTTCCATCTTAGAGGATGGATCAGAATGTCATTTAAATATCCCCCGCCCCCCCCCCCAAAATAAAATTTTAATTAAGGCTAAAGATATATTGCCTACGGAAAGCTAAACTGTTTAAAATTATTAACTGCTTGAATACTTGTTGCTATACTACAAGCTGCCATAAAAGAAAAGAAATTAAGTACATGGGGGATTAACACAATTTTGAAAGCTGCGTTCCTCTCTCTCCTCCTTTTAGATACGCCTAACTGAGCCATAACTATTTTTCTCCACTCAGCCAGACTCCTGCTTTGTGGCTTTTTTAATAACCTGGCTTTTCAAGCTTGTGCCCCCGAGAGCCTTTTCATTTCTGCCGCACTACCTACAAGCAAATTTCTTCCAGTTGCTCAACAGCCTAATGCCTCCCTTTCTTCGTTGTTGAAGCATTTCATTGCAGTTTCATTGACTGGGAGGTGTTCTGTTACAGTGGAATCAATAGCTTAGGGCTTCCCAGCACACCGATTAGCTTGTCAGTCAGAGCCTGGGGGAGGTAGTGTAAATCCCAGAATACCAGGGGCCACCAGTTTGAAAAGTAAGGAATGCAAGGAGCTCGTATGGGTTTTTCTACCACCTGTTGTTCTGTAACATGTGCAAAGTGTATTAACTTCTTTGCTGCGACGTGCCTTAAAGGTCAACTGTGATAGAAGCTTTAAGCTTTTGGAATTGTTTAATTCATTACAGGAATCAACTTTTACTGATTTGTTACAGAGCCCCCACCCCGACAAAAGATGTCTTTTCTTTTCTTTTTCCCCCCAAGCGGGCATTTGGCGATGGGTTTAGTTCCTGCTTTATTTGTACATGAGCAGGTTTGTCTCCTTTTTCTATTACGTCCAAGTAGAAACGGATTTCTACAGCTGATGTGGTTCCTTTTCTTGACCCCTCTTCCACCACAAAAAAATAGGAATCTTTTAAGTGAACCAAGAATGTCCCAAGGGGATGTGGACTGAAAAAAGACCAAATTATGAATTACCAAGTTTAAAGACTTGTGTCAGGTGGATGCTCCTAAAGTCTATAGGCTTCATTCTCAGCCATGCTTGCTCTTGTTGAGGAGTTGTATAAAGAAAAAAGAAAGCAAGTTCATGTCTTTTCCTGAGAATATTACCTCTTCATAACATTTAGAGAAACCTCTAAATTACTCTAAGTTCAAGCAAAGCCAGCCTAGAACCAGCTGAGAATTTCAGGAGCTGCAGCTGGCTCTGTTTGAATCATCCCTCTCAGCTGCTTCAACGGGTCAAAGCTCAGAATCTGGCTTGCAACCACCTCAGCAATACGGACATGTATTGATAATGCTGGTAACCTTGAGCAAACGGTGATCATTAGGGCTGTGCAAAATTTCGCTGGCTGTTTCATTTCGATACTGGTTTGACTCATTTCAAGCTCAAAACAGCAAAATAGAAACAAACAAAGGGTTTCAAAACAGCCTCAAAATGAAACGAGGGTAGTCGAAATGTTTTGAGAGTTTCAGAACGTTTCGAGTTTCGAAGCAGCCCGGCTGAGCTCCTCTCCCCAGTGCTACGATCGGGCTGCATCCCTTCCATCTCTTCCACCGCCCGATCCTAGCGCTGGGGAAGGGAACTCAGCCGGGCTGATCAAAGCATCGAAACAGCAAAACTGTTTTGATGAATCAGAACGGAACAGTGTTTTCAAATTGAAACAAAACTCGGAACGAAACACTGTTCCTTCGAAACTTTGAAAAGGGTGTCAAAGTGGAACGCTGCTGTTTTACACAGCCCTAGTGATCATCATTCCTCTAGACTAGGCTGTAGGTAATTATATGCACCTTTAAGAAGTGTGCAAATACTAAGAAAATATATGCAACCCGAACCACTCCACATACAGCCATTCAAAACAGAGGCACAGGCCTTTGAGCCAACCAAAGGAAACCTTATTACAGATATTTATTATCCAAAACCACGTCACACATGACCACAAAAGGAAACTCTGTGCTTAGTTCATAAAAGCCCCTGCTTTAGAAAGGTTTTGCTGTCACTACATTTGGGTTTGCTCACAAAACCTCTACAAACTCACCACAAACCACAAGGTAAACCTATACAGTGCAAATTGGCCTTATTAACATAATCCCACAAAATTAACTCAATGGGGTTTTTTATTAATTTTTTTTTTCTTGAGAATATTACTAGGATTTTCTAACTAATAGCATAAACAACAGCTGGAAGCCTTGGGCTAACCATGTGGATTCCAAAGTTTGCATTGAAAATGTTCATCTTTCCAGTGGAGCACAATCCAAGATTCATATCATTCCAAATGTGGCGAAGAAAAAAAGTTTGCATTAATTCAAAGATCAGGGAGGAAATGCTTTCAAGTTTTAGATTAAAGCAGAAATCCCAATCGGTCTCCTCCCTTTTTCCTGCTTCAACACTGAAACAAGTAAGAGATTTGTTTAAAGTAGGAAAGATTCTTTTGTTAAACAATTTGTCATATGCTGTTTTGGTATCTCACTGGATAAGAAGCCCCTGAAATGTACATGATGCTGTAAAAACATACATTTTTATACTTCATAATTAATATTCCTGAGCAAGTCGGTAACATTTTGGTTTTCTCTCATCCTCTCCACCCATCAATAGTGGTGCTGTTCATTCTTGTCTTGCGTTGTCAGATTAAATCACTTCTCAGTTGTGAATGTAGTTACTCACCCAGTGTCTGATTAAAGGTTTGGGGTTTTTTGTTCCCCCCGGCCCATGCATTCTCATTTTTAGTATTTGCTATGAGTAAAATTACACTTGGTGATTACTTAAAAGCAATTTTCAGCCACACAAAACCATACTACATCTGCATGCTTCCTTCACTGGAAGTACAGTCAGGGGTTCAACCAAAGTAGTTCCAAAAAAAACATCTTATCATATATCATTTCTCCCATTTAAACCTATAGACATCATTTATTATTGCTTTTCCTCACACCTTTTAGATAGTTACACCTCAGGCATCTGCAAACAGGCCTGCTACTTGTAACCACTTGAAGCTTCTGTCATCAGAAGGGGAATTACTATATATATATATATATATATAAAATCTAAAAAAGGAATGCAAGAAGGCCCAGCCAAGAGCTATCAACGCCAGGCTAAGCCTAGAGTGAAGCAAGCCCGCAGGCAGTGCAGGTTGCATTCAGCACACCAGAGCCTGAATTTTACACTTGCCTACAAATGGGACTGCTGTGCCTTGAGATATTAGGTTTCAGTTCAGTTACGTGCCTTCTAATGTGTATAAGTTGAAAAAAGATTCTTTTTGTTGTGTTATGAATGGCCCCGTTTCAGTGAAGGTGAAAATAACTGTACACATTTCCCATGCTGGGCAAGGAGACATGTTCTAGCTACAGAAAAAGAGAGGTCATTTCTAGATTTTTTTTTAAAAAAGGAATGGTCATCAAACTGATTAGTTTTGCCCTTTTTTTTTTAATTCATGAATGAATTCATTAAATTAGCATGCAAAGCATGAATGAGTCACGCATACATACAGACCTGCATATAAACCGATATAACTATACACACACACACACACACACACACACACACACACACACACATATACAGATTGTATACATGCAGAAACATATGTTTGCAAGGAAAGGGACCTGGTTTAGAAAGATTTTAATGGACAAAATCTGTGTTTGTGCATTCTCATTCAGCTAATCAGAGCAGAATCTGAAGCCATGACATCCAAATGATGATCTTGAGCGTGTGTCCATAACATTACTTTATTAAAATTAAAGTGTCCTCTAAAGAAACTCGCCTTTTAAAAAGTTGTTATGGAATAAGCCCATCTTCCTTTCCAAATTACCTGTTGTATACTAACCATGCATTCAACTTGCCTCAGCAAACAGTACTGCAGTGCATAAGTTACACGTTTCACATCCAAATCAACACCTACAGTCATCATGACTTCATGGGTTTGGATTCTATCCTAACTAGCAGTAAAAGCTGTCATTAGGATCAGGAAACAGTATGAAAGACCTTTCACGGCCTCTTTCAGCATGCAATGTCATCTGTTACCATGGGTTGTATAGTACTGATGGCTATAAATGCCACTATGAATGATGCAATCTCATCTGTGATGATGAACTTGAAAAAACCTTTGTTGAATTTGTGCTTAAGGTGCTCATATTCCAGTTATTCATGAGCATCCAAAATACTGATCACTAGGCTGTTAATATTCGAGCAGGCATTTCAGCAACCCCAGTGGCGGTGCTATGAAATTCTTCCACATCCTTTCCTATAAAAAGATGGCACACACAGTCTCACTTTATGGATTTTGTATGAGTTATCTGTCATGCATTTCAGCCATGCCTCATTTCCCTATATCTTTTATGTCTCTGGCAGCAAGGTTTATACATAAAATTTGAAGCTTTCTTTTTTATTTTATTGTTAGGTTTTGTTTATACAGTTCTTCAATTGTTCTGCTTGGATATATCTATAAATACAAACCAGAACAAGCAGATATATCTAACTAATCTTCTATGCTTTCTGACTTGCCCATCATAATTAAACCAACCTATTTTATATGTTCTGTCTGTGAGATAAAGAATGTGGTCATCTTTAATGTGAGGACCCTGGAACACTAAACAGTACTATGTCCACGTCAGGTAGCCATTATATGCAAGTATCCCACACACAGCTCTGCCAGTGGCAGAGTAATATAGCAGTTATGGCCTTGGTGAAGGAGCTGCTGCCAATTATGCTGTATTGTATGATAATTGTGTGTGATGGAAAAAAAATCTGGCTACGAGAGACTATGATAATATCACTCCCTGCATTTTCTTTGCAACTAAGTTAGGACTTGAACCAGGGTTTCCAAATGATAAAAAGCACAGGCATTAACATACTAGCTACTAGGGGTGTCCAAAACAGGCCATATTCGATTCGGATTCAACCCAAATCGGGGACAGTGATTTGATTCGTTGATTCACTGTCCCTGATTCAATACTGCAGAATCCGAATCTGAAGATTCGATGCTGATTCGGAGAATCAGCAATTCAGACATAGACACAGATTTAAATGTTTTTTCTACATACCTCGAGGTACCAGCGCAGCTTGTGAATGTTGCGATGCTGGGGCGCATGGAGCGTCCCACAGGAGTGCAGAGGGGCCCCTCCACGTGCTCAGTGGTGAACCCAGAAGTGGACTGGAAGTACTTCAATCACCCTGACATTTGCTGGGAGGTCAATACAGCAATGTGCAGGCAATCCAGGAAGATTTTGGAGAGTATTGGGGCCAACTTCCTGGTGCAAGTGCTGGAGCAGCCAATTCGGGGCTATGATCTTCTTCATCTGATCTGCTGCTCACAAACAGGGTGAACTGGTGAGGAATGTAACAGTGGATGGCAACTTGGGCAGCAGTGACCATGAGATGATTGAGTGCAGGATCCTGAGGAAAGGAAGGATGGAGAGCAGCAGGGTAAGGACCCTGGACTTCGGAAAAAGAGACTTTCCTCGCTCGGGGAACTCATGGGCAGGATCCCCTGGGAAGCCAGTCTGAGGAGAGGAGTCCAGGAGAGCTGGCTGGACTCTAAAGAAGCCTTATTGAGAGTTCAGGAACAAGCCATCCTGAAATGCAGTAAGACTAGCAAGTCTGGTAGAAGACCAGGTTGACTTAGCGGGGAACTCTTCAGTAAACTATATCACAAAAAGGAAGCTTACAAGAAGTGGAAATTTGGACAAATAACTAGGGAAGAATATAAAAGCATTGCCTGGACATGCAGGGATGAAGTCAGGAAGGCCAATGCGCAATTGGATGTGCAGCTAGCAAGGGATGTGAAGGGTAACAAGAAAGTTTTCTACAAATATATCGGTAGCAAGAGGAGGATCAGGGAAAGTGTAGGTCCCTTACTGAATGGAGGAGGCAACTTTGTGACAGAGGATGCCGAAAAGGTTGACATGATCAGTACCTTTGTTGCCTCAATCTTCACAGACAAGGTCAGCTCCCAGAGTACAGCGCTGGGCAGCACAGTCTTGTGGAGGAAGTAAACAGCCCTCAGTGGTGAAAGAACAGGTTAGGAACTATTTAGAAAAGCTGGGGATGGTCCTGATTTGAACAGGGGGTTGGACTAGATGACTTCCTGAGGTCCCTTCCAACCATAATTTGTCTATGTTTCTATGATTTCTTGTGCCCAAGCCCCCCAACACTGCCACCCGGAGCCCAGGGCTGACCCCCATAAAAACTGCTGCCAGCCCAGGGCTATTCCACCCCAGCTTAAAGTGCTGCTGTCCTGGGTGCACGTGTATACGCTGAGCCCAGGAGGAGTGCACCCCAGCACAAACTGCTCCAGAGTTTATCATATCACCCTAATTTCATGTGCAGAGGCACACAAAGAGTACACGCTTGCACACATACATTATGCATGTGGTTATAGAAGATATAATAAAGGGATACATTAAATCATAATAAACTTCAAAAAGATATAGAAGCATGCAACAAGGAGGAAAATAATTTGGGGAAGGGCTCGAAAAAGTCAGTAGGGAA
>NW_005842148.1:1657942-1670038 GCF_000455745.1 Alligator sinensis | reverse complement strand
GACAAAATGCATGTACTAATATATTCATATATATTATTAATAATAAATAGACCAGTGAGGCAATAACAGCAAATGCCTTTCTAGGTATCTCTATATAAGAGATATATATATATCTTATATATATCTTATATATCTTATATATATATATCTTATATATATCTCCATATAAGAAAAATGTTACAAATATTAATAGATGTATAAAAAGGGCCTTGGCTGGCCACATCTCAGAAGCCACATATTTTACATATTTTTTTTTAATTTTAAAAATTAGTCTACTGCACATTAGCATCACTTAACAGGCATGTGCTGGTGCTATTGCACAGTAGCACCAATTACTAAGTATTGATTTAGTACCTGGTAATATGGGTATTAAATGTAATGCACAGCAACTATGATGCATTAATGAATGTGTAGACATGCCCAGTGAAACATTCTTGTGTCCGTTTTCATTATTTTTCATTTTGCAGATCTTTAAATAGAGAATCATTGGTGCCTACATATTTTAGTGTCTAGGAGCACAAGACACTGCTCCTTTCCTGTATCTTTTCTTAGACTTAAGGGATGGGGACTATTTTTCCAGCGTGCTTAGAAACAACTAGCACACTATAGAGTGCAAACCAAAGGCCAGGTTTTGATACCTTTACTTGTGTTGCCAAAGACCTGACCCTGCTGTCTGACATAAATGGATTAAATCCTGGTCTCCATAAAAGGCAACAGCCATAAGACAACTCACAGAATAAGGTACTCAACCTATGTAAGAGCTCCTATATAATAAAAATAATAATGGATTATTTTTTACAGAGCTTATGGCCTTTGAGCCTCACACCAGCTGGTCTTTAAACCCCTAAAATATTCTGCTCCTCAGTTGTTACTTCTGAGGCTCATTTCCTCACCTGTTCTTCACTGTAGGAACAAACTGTGAGACAGCAGACCAAGAGGATTTTTTTTTTCCTTCTGTATAACCGCAGTGAGAATTTATGCATTGAAAGGCCTCAAATTTCATTACCAAAAGCAAGGGACTGCAGAGAAGCAAAATAATAATACTAATAAAAAGATAAAAAAATAATGAGGTGGTGGGAGTTTTGCTGCTCC
Organism: Alligator sinensis; assembly: GCF_000455745.1. Taxonomy (NCBI): domain Eukaryota; kingdom Metazoa; phylum Chordata; order Crocodylia; family Alligatoridae; genus Alligator; species Alligator sinensis. The sequence continues at coordinate 1,668,946 of NW_005842148.1, read as the reverse complement.
AGAATCAAACCAGTGTCACACGGACAGGCTCTTTGTGTCCTAATCTCCTTTCCCTTTCTTTTTTGCTCGTAAGGGTGGTGTGTTACTGGTGGCTATGAAGAGCACCGGTCCTGCATTTCAACTAAGGGGCCCTTCTTTATCCTCTCAGAAGAGGGCTGTCTCAAGAGCAACATGCTAAAGTGCTAAGTTATCATCAGGCTGGGGGCTTTCTTGCGACTGTTTGTGTGTGTGCGAAACAAGCTCTCAACATGTTAGTAAGAAGCCTTTAACCCAGATTACGCCACCTCTCTTTCTATAGTGCTCTTTTAGGGCAGGGTGTGAAAGGTCACCCTCTCAGACTGGATAGCTGTACTCAACCAATTACAGTGCTCCAGTATTTCGACAAAAGAGAGCTTCGAACCCACCGCTACAAAAGATTTCACATATCGCATTTTTTTCAAAACCACAATTAAGAAAGACGAAGAATCAGTTATGCCTGTTTGGGGTCCTGAATGATGGTTTTGTTTAAAAAAAAATCATTTCTGCTCTGAGAAAGCTTGAAAAATGTGGCATGGACATTGCTTAATCTATTTAAAAAACAAAACCTCTAATTCACCAGGTTCAAATAGGTGCAATGTATGAGTCCTGTGGTAGCTGAAATCATAGGATGGGTTACCTGAGAATATGAAGTGCTTTAAGGAAACATATCTGAGAATATGTTTGGCTTTAAGGAAATATTTGTAGCAGGAGACATAATGGGGTTGGGGTGCACATTGCATTTGTCTCATTGTTCAATGTAGGATTTCTTGATAGAAAAGTAATACACCGTCTGGTATATATCAAAACATTTTAAATCCTAACTCATTCACTATAGAACATGTACTTTCATTTTTATCCTAATTGAGAGTTTCTAAAAGGGCACATCAAACTAAACAGATGGGTCAAAATCTACCCCTCATGTAAATCCACTGAAGTCAATGAAGTTAAATTGGGAAATAGTTTTGCTTTTGTATGTCTGTGTGAGTGCTCACTAGAAACTAGAGTCATTTCTTGAGCACTAGTAGTTTGAGGAGTCTCAGAGTGCCAGTGTCTCCATTCAACACCCAGTCCCCAGCCTACCAATTTACTCCCAATATCACACATTCTCCCAGTAGCGATGGACTGGCCTCCAATATTGTTTGAATAAGCATCCAAAAGTCTCATAATTTGAGCTAGTACTCAAGAAAGGCTCCAGACTTCCAGCTCAAATGTTTAACTAAATGAGTGGAGACATTTCAAAGCTTCCTATCATATTTGAATGCCCACGTCTTATTAATGAAAATCAATAAGGCAGCTCTGAAAACTTTTTTGTGGGGAGGAGGGTATAATTAAAAAACACGTAGTTTCCCCCAAAGAAAATAAAGCAGGAACCCTTTCTAGAACCTAGTCATAAGAGAAGAGAAACTATTACAAGTTCAAAATGAGTTATCTTCTGTGAAAATGATAAAATATGAACCCTTGTATCATATGTTAAATCCCAGTATCAGGACCAGGAATAATGTTCCTTCGGTTACATGTACAGGTCCTAACTTCCTAGAATATCATAAATGCTACATTGAAAAATTAGAGCAGGACAAGGAAGGTACTATTGTAGGTCATGGAAAGGAGTATACAAGGGCTATAAAGTCAAATAAGAGAAGCAAAGATCCTGTTTCTAAGTTTTACTGATCAGGTGAAAAAGTAGATAGACATGGAGTAAGTTCTGTTCCAGGCTGTTACAGATGTTCAGTGATGTGGAGCAAAGCACTTAACTTTCCTATTCCTCACTGTACTCAACTGTATCTACTTCACAGGGGTGTTGTGAGATGTACTTGTAAGTTCCCGAGGACCTTTGTAAGGATAGTATCAAAGGAAAAGGAAAATCTATGTCATGACATATGGCTAAACTAATATTTACTGAACCCTTCCAGCAAGTGCCCTGAGATTTTTTTCCTTCTTCTTCCACTCATTGAACTGTCAAAGGCCAAGAACAAGGAAATTATATGGAACTAAAGACCCTGTGGTAAGGGGTACATATTTTGGTGCCATCTGTGCTAGCTAAGCCAAACCCATCTTCCTTTCCTTTGTAACACTGAATTTATCAGAGAATAGGGAGAAATGTGGCTGGCTCATTCTTTCTTGAGTGGGAGCATTAGCATCAATTTTAGCAAAGCTCCTTATAACTACCCTAAGTCTTCTTTAAAAAAACGTGTCTGGCTGTTGACCTATTGGAGAGCTCAGCTAGTTACCAACGATGGCTCATGTCAGATGGTTAACTTCCAATAGACTTGGGAAGATCTTCACCCCAGGGAGAGAAAATCCACAATTCACTTAGGCAGCAGCTTATTTCCTCTCCTCTTCTACTCATGTTCCCTTGAGGTTGGTTTTTTCCCCCTTTCCCTTCTTTGTGCTAGGGCAAGAATATAGCCCATGTCTTGATAAGACTCCCCATGCTCTCTCTCAGGTGGACCTTTCCTTGGAATGATTCTGGTCTCAGCTTGCTTTGAAAGATGTCCTCAGGTATCAGGGTCATTTTCCTTTGCACTTGCATGGAAGACCTGAAATTAGTATCCTTTTCTTTTTTTTTTTTTTAACTTCATGTTCTGATTTATTTTTTTTCAACGGGATTGCTCATCTCACAGGAGGTCCATGGGAAGAGGAAAATGTAAACTCTGTGTATGTGTAAGAGAAACGTGTGCATTAGTCATTTTATATGGGGCATACATACTATGTTGTCATCACTGTCAAACATAATAAAAGTAGGGCTAAAACACTTAACCGCATATTGATCTGCTCCCGCATCTCCTGTAGTGTACTTAGTGTAATAAGGTCCCTCTGCAGGGCTGTAGTGCAGAGAGTGCTATGCTTCCTGTAACTGTTTGTTTTGGAAACAGTAGAGGAAGCATCTGACCTCACACTTGCCCATTGTTCTGCTATTCTGCCATTGCCATTTAATCCTTGTAAGATTGTGGCCCTTGTAAGAAATGCAGAAGGGTATGTGGTTTGAGTTTTACTCCTATTGGCTATACATTACTCTTCACAAGGACAGCTTTTGTTACTTTAACTGTAGAGCTGTTTTGCCATGGAAGAAATATTTGAATGGACTTCTCTGAGAGGCAGCAGTGGAAGGAATTAAAGCCATAAGTGGTAAAAAGAAGCCTATCAGATCCTATAGCTCATCTCTGTGCAAGGTTGTTCCCTGCAGTTTATTTTCTAATGCTTTGTCAGCTCTAAGTGATGGAGACTCTAGTCTTTCAGGAAGCTTTTCTTTTCCTGATATACAATATAAACATTGCATCTGTCCCAAAGCTTGTGTAAAATAAGCTGTATGTCTTCATCCATCCACCTATAAACAAACCACGGTACATTTTTATTTGAAGGCTGGGGCTTTACTAAAATGGGAGATGTAAAGTGAGTTAACCTGATAATCTTTCTTGGCTACAATTACAATACATTTGTTTTATTAACAGTGGAAGAATAGGTGCGAGGCAGCCTTCTTTCATCCCATTCCTAAGCCTCTTCCTTTTTACCTTTGGAAAAGATAGTCCAGAAATGAATGCTGTCGTGAATGATCACCAAGATGGAGAGACATAAGAATGAGCAGTTTCAAAGTACCAATAGACTTACGTGCCGTATCTCTGTTCTGCTCAAAAGTACCTTCTTCCTTGTAGTTTCCTTTCCTTTTTTCTCTACTGATTTCACACATTACCTGGATCAGATAAATGCATGCTCAGTTTAATCTTATTAAAGCAAAATCCACTCAACTATCTTATAGTTAAGTACAAAATCTTAGCTCCAGAACACTGGTTTTGCCCAGGGATATGGAACTGATCTCAGCGCTTATTCAAGAATAGCCCGGTCGCGCTGAGACATGTGGTCAATCTGCTTATAAACATGAGCACTGTAGGGACGTGTAGTTCCGATTCAAGTGGAAAACCAACTAAAAAGCCAAAAAAGAAACCACTGCAGGTAACAGAGGTATTTCTCTACCTCTGATTTTAACTCTTTGAGAAGGGTTGAGGGTTACCTGAAAAGGTGAAGTCTATTGAGAAATGTAGCCTACCCCAGTCCATTCCTCCGCCCTCCAAAAAAACGACCTCTTTCTATTTCCGTTATGAGAAGCCCCATGGAACATATATTGGATTAGGTACCATTGACAAACTGTCACTTCTAAACAACCCATGGGTGATTCAGAAAGGTAGGTATTTTAATCACTCCAATCCCTACTATGTATCTATTTATTTTCATTGGCTTCTGGAACCCAACTGGCAAAAATCCAGCCCTTACGGCAACAGCTATAGGAGACAATAGGAGACTCAAAGAAATGCAGACAGAGAGAGACCGATCAAATTAACAATTTTTTTATTTGGTTTCTGCTGGCATCTAGCTGGCAGAGAGACACACAGAGCAAGCTAACACAGGACAACAAAAATCAAGGAGGAGGGAGAGGCAGAGAAACTGAAATACAATATAGGCAGCGAAATCCCAATAGAGCAACTACATTTTATTCAAGTTTTCTTGTTTTCCCAAACCTAGCTAACTGGCAGTACTCCACAGCAAAGAGGCACAGAGATAAGAAAAGCTGAATGAGAAAGAGTGCCCCGGTTCCAAAAGGCTGCAAGTCATTCTCTTGCCAATAAGTGCTCTATCTGGGTTAGTTTGGAAGTTTTCTCAACTAGTGACGGTGACTTTATTCATGTCTCTCTAGATAAATCTAAACACATTCTTGCATTTGGAATTGGTCTTGACATCACTTTCGCCACTGCCTTCTGGGTGCATGTGTGTGTGTGCTGTTTAACCTTGCAGCTTGAAAGTTAAACACTCAAAATTTAGGAAACCTGACTCTTGAAGGAATTTAGCTGCCAGATTTAAAAAAATCTGTACTGAGCATGAGCAAACTGTGATTTGTCATGAGCTTATAATTTAGCAAAATTTAGGGACTGCTCAAAGTAAATCTCAGGTAGGAAAGCATTCCCCTGGCAAATATCAACTCCCCACTCCAAAATATGCAGGCACCAATGATTCTCCATTTAAAGATCTGCAAAATGAAAAATAATGAAAATGGACAAAAGAATATGCTTCACTGGGCACGTCTACACATTTATTAGTGCACCGTAGTTACTAGGCATTACATTTAGTACCCATATTACCAGGTACTAAATCGATACGCAGTATTGCAGTACTGTGCAATAGCACTGGCGCATGCCTGTTAAGTGACACTAATGTGCAGTAGAGTAATATTATTGCACATTAATGTATTGGCATGGCTTTTGCTGTGATGGACTAACGCAAGTAGAATTAGTCTGCTGAACCATCTTAGATGAAATTTTTCAAGAAAAATAAAATCATCTTTAGGATGGTACCAGATGTGGAAAATTTCATCCTGAATGGGAAGATTGGGAAAGAAAGGTATAGGCTACTAAAAATGCATCTTCTAATGGAAAGTGCCAGGCAATCTTAATTGTAGATATGAGGAACATGGAGACATAACGCTTGAAGAAACCTCTTGGGTCCTCAATCCAGATCTCTGCTAGTCAACCACAACAACCTACAGTTCTGTTAATAAATTTATCAAGCTCTTTTTGAAAACTTCTTGCATTGTTTTCCGTCTCTGATACTATTGGTAGGCTGTTCCAGAGCCTTCTGCATCTCATGGTTAGAAATATTCTTCTAATTCACAGGCTAAATTGGTGAGTTTGTCCCGATTCATTCTTATGCTAACATTATCCATTAGCTTCAATAACTCTTCTTCCTCCCTGACACATTTATTCAGTGGAAATACCTATCTATGCTATGTAGCTTTTATGGTTTTGACATGTTTTGGAGTTTGAGGAGCCAGGAAGTTCCCATATAATTAAATGGGCTATCAGTGTTGACCACTGTGGGCATGCCTACATGTACGCATTTACTGCTCAGTAACCAAAATTACTGTGCAGTATGGGCGCACGTCTATGCATGCACACCCCCATACTGCACAGTAAATACGGTGACTTATGCCGACGTTAGTTTAAATGTGATACCTGCAAACTAAAACTCCAAGGAGTAGCTGTGGAGGGAACTCCTTAGGAGTTTTAGTTTGCTGCCCTACCAACCATAGAGCAAAGCACTGGGCTTCATGCAGCTCAGGGGCTCTGCAGGGAGCCCGTGCAGGCAGCTTGGCAGCATCCCGGGAAGGCAGGCTCTGCCCAAGAGAGGGAAAAAAAAAGCAGCAAGCCTGATCCTCCCCACCCAAGCCTGCCTGCCTGCCTGAGCTGCATGGGGGGCTGGTGCTTCCTTCTGCGGCTACAGTGCCTGCCAGGACCACCGGAGCCAGATGCCTGGGGGTAGGTGCCACCACTGCCATGGAGGGAAGCACCACACACCCCCACCCACACCCCAGGGAACGCTCTGCCCGCTGGCAGCTCGCCCTCCCCTCCCTGCCACCAGAGAGGCAGGCAAGTCAGGCATGTGCACAACAGAGGGGTTTCATTGGCCCTAAATTGAAGCGGTGTTTTTAAAAACCCACCACTTCAATTTAGGGCCCCTGGTTTTGTCTCCACGTTCTGTAACTCCCTTGTTTCTAAAGCAGTTCCTCATCTTCCTGGTCAGCGTTCTGTTACTGGATCTAATTACTCTGGAAACATAGCACAATAACTCAAGAAAGCAGCCTGGAGATTGAGAATAGCAGCCAGAATCCCTTTGAACCAATCATAAACCAGGGGAATCAGGGAGATCAGTCAGGGGAATTGTAAGGGAACAAAGTTAGCGCTCCTATATCAATACGTGCAAGCTCCAGTCAGAATGGCTCTGTTAGGCAGATGCTGGTACTGATCTAAGGGGCCCCTTGATACAGTTACTGAAAACCTCTGAGAAAATGTCAAGCCGGACAATAGCCCTCGATGCTAAGAAAAACCTGTATTAGGACAGGGAGATTGTCTTCTTCAGAAGAACAAAAATTGAAGTCCCAGCTAAGAGCACAGAAACAGCGACTAAGCTGGGGACTTTTCAAGAACAGTTTAATTAAAATAGCCTTACATATATACTAGAGGCAGTTGTCTTATGAGAGCTTTACCTTTCTACTGCTTACATACTACCGTGTTACTTTCTCTAGGGTGAAATGCTGTCTCTCTCTAGTAACAGGCCACACTAATTAGACTCTGGACAACATCCACGAACTAATAGCCTCTGAATAACTGCATTTTTACATAATAAGTGTTAGGGTCCCCAGAAATAAATGGAATCCTTTCCAAGGACTGGTTGTATTTGTAAGTATTATTTCCCTATATATTTTGGATTTTTAAAAATAATATCTGAACAGTTAGTTTGAATGCTGTCACTTTGGAAAACGTACTGCCTCCTTTGTTTTCATTCTCCAGTTGTGTTCACAGAGGTTCCTAGAATGCAAGCAGCACTTGCATTAATTTAAGTAATCAAGGTTTCTTGATCAAATTTCCAAGGCTCCTAATTCCCCTTTGCCTTAGCACAAGAACAAGAGCATATCTAATAAAATTAAAAAACAAATTTACTCCTAAAAAGGAAATAACTATAGATAGCTCTGTCTATCTATCTATCTATCTATCGTTATAGTTTATATATATATATGCCAGCAAATTCCCTGGGCATATAGATATATATATATATATAAAGATGCCCAGGGAATTTGCTGGCACAATACTTCACAAAAGACTCACATTTATATAAGAATGGGATACCTTTAGGGGAAATAATGACCAGGACAAATATGTGCTCATCTCCCCATATCTGTGTACATACCAATTTGGATCAGTAAAAAGCCATTGACATCCATTTAAACTGAACAGACTGAATTTAAGGTACGCAGAGTCCCATTAACTATGCAGTATCAGAAAGTCCTGTCTAACAGGCCACAGCTCTCAGCAACTGAAGATGAGATGCCTTCACTGAGGTATATATAGAAAGCCTTGCTAGAAGATCTATGTTTGTGACTTTAAAATCCCCATCAAGCAAAGGCTCTGAGTGAAACCCATGTCAGCTGAGCTGGCAAACATGCAGGGATCCGAATGTCTTCCTATGGTCCTTCAGAGTTCATAAAATCCCCAGGCTTCAACCCATGAGATATGATGTCCCTTGCAAGTTCTCTGCAACCAGCAGGATTCATGACCACAGCAGTTTTTCTAACCTTGTAAAATGAATAAGTTTTATATACCACTCTGATCTCCCTTCTCCTTCATAGTTTATAAACTCTCACATAAGTGTCAGCCCAGGACCCTGTGGGCTTCATACATAGTCTGCCAAAGGCCTTGAAGGCCATACACTTTACTAGAGACTCAGCAAATTATTATATTAATTGAAGCAAACATTGGAGAGTTGATATTGGACTTTAAGACATCTCATAAAGCTCATTTATGCTTCTGGTTTAGCTGTAGACTTCTTGAACTCCATCGTATATTGATCACAGCCTCTCTAATCAGGGTAGAATTTAAAAAATTTTGAAAATACCCCCATGAATAACTTCAGAATTAACACACCGCATTATTCAAAGGCACCAGTCCATATTCAGGAAATCTTGGCACATCTAGACCCAACTTGCCTTTTGAGATCTGATGCCCTTGAAGAAGGTTAAGAATTTTTGCCAAAGTAAAAATTCCTGTTTTCCAGATTTTCATACCTAATGGACATCTTGTCCAATTCCTTCCCCACTTTTTAGGGGGGGAAAAAGGAATCTCAGAAAGAAGGAAAAACACAAACATTTTGGGTGTGGTGGGTTAATTTTAATAATAAGGGAAGAGAGGAGCTTACAACCAAACCTACAGGAGCACGCTCAACACAGTGTTAGCAGATAAAATATAACAGTCTCTTTCCAATAGCACTTTCTTATCCTCTAGCTGTCCTGTATTATACCAGTAGAAGCGGTCACCCAAACGTGGTCTCTTATACAGTATAGTGTAATATATATTTACGGGACAAAATGTAAGGGAAGCTGAGGGGTGGCAAAGCCTGAAGTTATAGCATCCACATCTTTTGGAGACCAGGTGAAAGGCGGCTGCCAAGGTCGCACATTCAGTCACCAGGTGGTGTATTTAATTTAAAAGGAGTGTTAACCTTGTTTACACAAAATAACACCAATATGCAGAGAAGCAGTAAATCCATTGTCGTTAAACAGCAGGGAGGCTGCATTCTGCTGGCAGCCTGCCCACAAGCAACATGAACTCAGCTGGCACCGAGCAAACGTAGACATGCAGGCCTAAGCCCAGGCCTAGTAATCCTGGCAGCCTCCGCAGAAAATGCTTGTGGTATGCCCTTTCTACCCTCCAGTTGACTCTTTACATTCTTGTCAAATATATTTAGAACAAGAGGTGTCCACTTGAAGGGAAACATTTGTTAATCACTTAAATGCAGCAGTTTGGCCGCCCTCCAAGTTTACATTTATAAATATGTAGTATCTGTTTCCAGCTAAACAAGGAACTCCTCAGCATCTCCCCCTCACCATATACATATACGGGGGTCAGTCGGAAATTATGAGCGGAATCAGTCGGGACAAAGCAGGGCTGGTCGAGTGTCGGGGGTTTTTTCGGTGTCAATTTGTTATCGGCCTTTGTCTGAAAGTGATGTAGATAACAGCGGGGAGAGGGGATGATGTATCTTGAAGTAATGAACAGATTAAAGTCGAATTCCTGTTGACTGAGACAGTTGTGTTGACATTCCTGTTGTTTACAGGCAGCTGTCTCGGCTAATGACACTTTGATAACTGGAGTGGAGTTGCTGTTAGGCAGGGGGACAGGGGCAGACAGAGTCAGCCTGGTTAAAGAATGCCTCGACTTTAAAACCCAGTCATCCAATTAAACATTAAAGCTGCACGGGCTGGATTATAGATTGTCGGCAGTGGTAATGTTCGAAACGGGAACATTCTGGGCGTCTTTTGTAACTTCTGCTCAGATGATGTGGCTAAGAGGTCAGCCTGCCCTAGTTTTCTAAAAGACATGGGAGATTCCAAGAGTACTTAAAATAAAATAAGCCAGAAAGCAGTAACTCTGTCAAACCATCCATGCCTCCACTGTCATGACATGGGCAAGTACATACATAATTGGCTGCTGACGTTTGGAACTGGGGCAAGGTGAGGAGGTCAGTCAAAGGGTCTGCGAGGACGGCCTCCCTCTCGTTTTTGCTTTCGTGACAAAAGAAAGCAAGAGAAAGAAAAGCTCTGCCAGCGAATTGGGAAAGGAGGCTGGGTAATGATCCTGCATTGACAGAAGGGTGATCTGGAGGATTTCAAAGCTCTTTTGCCATCTCTCTCTCTTCTCAGTGTCACTATAAAGTAAATTGCTTGCAGAGCACTTTGTGCTACAAGAGTTTGTTTACAGCTCTCTCTTAAAATAATATGTTTGCCATTAACAGCTCCTTTCACTGGCAGTGGCCAGAAGTGAAAACGCCACTGGTGAACTGAGAAATAATGGAATATAAAATGGGACAATGTAAATATTTAAAATGCCTGTCTAATATCTGTAGGCAGTAGAAATGGGGCCAAACCAAAATTGCCAACTTAATCCTAGGAAAGATCAGGATTTCAGTTTGGTCAAGCTGGATTTCTTGGCCCCTTTTTTTACTGTGTGCTAAACCAAAAATCCTGGGACCATCCTGTTGTCTTTACTCAGTCCAAATTCTCAGGGGGGGAGGAGGAAGGGGAGGCAATAAAGGCCCAGTTTTGCCATCTGGGTAATGTCAGGCAGTGAAGTCAATAAGATTACTTGCATGGTTAAAAGTTAAAAAGTACCTCACTGAACCAGAGTCTAAATGAGTATAGCATAATCCATCAATTTAAGTCAGATCTCTGTTTCAATTACCTTCCCACCCACCCCCCTGGCCACTGCCCCATACACACATACACACACACACACACACACACACACACTCATATACACATGCACGCACACATGTACACACACACACACGTTGTCAGATCAAGGAACTGGCTTCAGCCTTGACACTAATTAGCATTATACTACTGCATTGTGGTTTTCAGCTCCACAGTGCAATGGTTAAATTTTAAAC
>NW_005842148.1:1580625-1657932 GCF_000455745.1 Alligator sinensis | reverse complement strand
CATTTTGTTTTCAAAGCCTAAATTTAAGGCCTTTAAAGTATGTGAAGATGCCTCTTTAATTCCAACTCAAATTCCACATGCTCATTAACTATAACCATTCATAGAAATCAATGGATTTATTTTTGAATTTATGAAGCCACTTTAATGGACTTCAAACTCCAAATAAAAGTACTGAAAAGGAAGCATTGCCTTTTGTCACTAAAAAAAATCATTGCTTCAATAATAGAAGCACATTTCATGCAGCAAGAGCATTTACAGTAAACACAAGTTAATTTAAATGGGTATCAATTAAGGGGAATGTACCTTGCAAAGAAGGCTGAGTTCATTTTATTAAGTCTCAGCATGGCGATCAGAGATGAAATCTTTAGAAAGTTATGAGCATCACTTTGTTTGATTTTTTTTTTTCTCATGAAACATGCCTTTGGGAATGAGAGGAATCTAGCTGTGTTCCAGGCACAGTTTGAACTGCTTACAATTCTTGTTCGGTAGAAATAGATGCAAGTGATGTAAGCTTCCAGAACGTATGTAGCGAAAGTGCGTAGCTGTTGAGAGCCCTGTAAATATCACTGATCCCTGGAAATGACAAGCACATTTAAAACAGAACATGCATACACACACCTTAAGGTTAATTCACTAATTGCAAACAGGAAGGAAATTCTACTGGCTACCAGATCAGGCTGAGATTTCAATAGATTTTACCAGAAAAACAGACTTGGGTCTAGTCCAAATCTGGATAAGAGACCCACCAAGCATAACCAAGAAATTGTTCTGGTGATGACTCAGTGATGATACTCTCCCTTGAGAATCTATGATATACCAATGCTTCTATGCTTGTCATAATACATTAAAGGAAATCTCTGACCTACAGCCATTTAAAGATATTCATCCAATTTCACAAGAGCAAGTGTGTTATAACTGATGTGTTGGCTATATTTCAACTTTGTAATTAATTTTTGCATTTCTAAACACTTCCCTTGTACTCTCAATCAGAGAGGTTATTTTCTGCTGTTGAGCAACACTGCTAGTAAAGAGTAGCCAAAACATTTGGCTGCATTTCCAGGCCTGGGAAAGAGATATCTGCAGAATGTAAAGTGCTTTGGGATCCTTCAGGATGAAAGCTTCATTAACTATTGGAAGTTAACAATAGCATAATAATCCTAGGGTTTTTTATTCAGCCTATGCAATGGAAGTCTGCACTGGCTTTTTCCTTTCTTTGGCAAGTAGTCAGATTTGGTCCTTAGTTTACTTTACTTTTCTACCCAGGTTAGTAGAGTTGGTTGGGAATTTTCCATGTGCTGGGGTTATTTTTTACTACAGTTAATACCATTTCACTATAATCAGAACTTTCTTTGGGAAAATTTTGTTTTCTAAAGAAAAAGATCAATATTGTACCAGGAAAATCAAAGTAAAATGTTTTATTCTGATTCAGTTCAACCTGAAATTTAGGGAAACAAAGTTTAAGCCTTTAATGTCATTAATGAGTGTTTAAAATCATTTCAACATATCTAATGAAGCGTCTGAATGCTGGAATGGTAACATTTTTCAGTTGCTAGAAAATTTGGAAAAGCAGCTTTTTGGTTTGTCATTCAAAAAAACAATCTGTCTGAATGGAAAAGGTTGTGAACTTTTCATCCTGATTTGGGATTAAATCAGTTTTGAAATGACAGAGCTTTCCATGGGAAGGAAATTTCAGTGACAGAGACCTCTATATTTTAGTCTATTCGGCCCTGGACTGCAAAACGTATATGGACATCAGTGAGTAAGAAAATTCAGATAATATCTCATTTGATACCCATGTATTTTGGGCATGACCTAGTTATAATTGGACTTCTGTCAGGTCATGGGAGCTGGGCCAGGTACCAGAGGACTGGAAAAGGGCCAATGTAGTGCCCCTCTTTTCAAAAGGCAAGGATACGATTCTGGAAATTACAGACTGGTTAGCCTCACCTCAAAACCTGGGAAGTTACTGGAGCACATCCTAAGGAAGGCCATTTACAAGTTTCTGGAGGAAAAAGGGCTGATTGCAAGCAGCCAGCATGGATTTATGAAAAATAAATCATGTCACATGAACTTGCTCTCCTTCTCTGACAAAGTAACTACTTGGGTGGATGAAGGTAATGCTGTATCTAAACTCCAGCAAGATCCCACACAATCTGCTCATAAACAAATTGGAAAACTATGAGCTGGATAAAGCTACGACAAGGTGGACAGATAACTGGCTCGATAGCCACAAGCAAAGGATAATTATTAATGGGTCCATGTCAGAGTGGCAGGAGGTTTCAAGTGGAGTCCCACAGGGGTCTGTTCTGAGCCCGGTGCTGTTCAATTTGTTTATTAATGATTTGGATGCTGGTGTAGAAAGGTTCTTAATAAAGTTTGCAGACAACATGGAACTGGGAAGGATTGCAAACATGTTGGAGGATGCGAGCACAGATTGGAAAGTTGGTCTAGAGCTAAGAGGATGAAGCTGGGGTAGAGCTAATGGATGAAGTTCAGTGCAGATAAATGCAAGGTGCTACACCTCAGGAGGAATAATCAAAAACACAAATACAAAGTGAGTGACACCTGGCTGGATGGCAGCTCTATGGAAAAGGAATTGAGAGTCTTGGTAGACCACAGACTCAATTTGGGTCTGCAGTGTAATGTTGCTGCACAAAAGGCAAATGCAGTTTTGGGATGCATCAATAGAAGCATTAGGTGTAACACACAGAGGGTGATAGTGCCTCTCTACTTGGTATTAGTTAGGCCTCTTCTGGAGTACTGTGTGCAGTTCTGGGCTCCACATTTTAAAAAGGACATTGAGAAGTTAGAGAGGGTCCAGGCAACAAAGAATATCAAGGTCTTGGAAGGCAAGTCATATGAGGAGAGACTGAAGGAGCTAGGCATCAGCTTGTGGTAAAGCTGCTTAAGTGGGAACATGATAGCAGTCTTCAAACACTTGAAGGGCTGCCATAAGGAAGAGGGAAAGAACCTTTTTTCTTGTGCTGCAGAGAGGAGGATGTGGACCAATGGCTGGAAGTTGCAGTCAAGTTTAGGTAGGATATCCAGGAAAACTTCTTCACTGTTAGAAGAGTAAGGGAGTGGAAACTCTCCATCACTGCTCCAGAAGAGGTTGGACAGCCACTGGTTGGGGATGATCTAGGTATAGTTATGCCCACTTTTTGCCATGGGTATTTCCCATGCTTCTGGGCTTTGCTGGTTGCCTCCTCTGCCCCTTCTCTTCTGCATGTGTCAGGGTGTTTTTAAACCTTCCCAGAGGCATGGGGTGTTGGCTACAGCCACAGCTAGGGACTTTGACTAGGATGTGCTAATGCTCCTGCTAGACCCAAATCCAGAGGTTCCTGGCTAAAGGGTTTTGCTGCTCCACTCATGGTCAGACCAATCACCATATTTGGGGTCAGAAAAGAATTTTACTCCATGGTCAGATTAGCATGAACTATGGGAGTTTTTGCCTTCTTCTGTAGTGGGGGGTATGGCCCTCTACCTGAGACCTCTTGAACGTATATTGACAACATTTTCTAACAGCAGAACATTAGCTGCCATGGCTCCCCTGTTTTGTGTGTGACAGGTTAGGATGTTGTGTCATGGTTGACAGCAGCCTCTTGTAGAGTTTAGATTCTGGTTTGTATGGCATGGTTGGGATAGGGACAATCCTGCCTTAGGCAGGGGGTTGGACTAAATGACCTCTGGAGAACTCTTCCAGCTTTATTTCTCTATGACCCCTGAACAGCCATTTGATGCTCAACCCCTGAAGAGTGGAGAGCTAGCAGTGCTGACGGTGTGCAGTCAGGGGACTCCTGTGCACATATCTCAACATGCTCTGCAGACTCCCTCAGTCCTCCTGGAGACATATGGCAGCAGTGCGTAGAGAAGTCCTGACTAGCTGATCCAGACTGCCCAGGGTCAGCCTATGTCTCCCTGCAGCACAGTGTGGGATTTTAAACAGGGGTGATGGGAAATATTCTGCTCCCTGCTCAACTGGAGTAGTAGAGTCCAGGAGCAGAAGAGGGAGACAGGGAGAAGGCAGGAGCAAAGCACTCTGAGGTGCTGGAGGATTGTGCTGTGGCTTTTCTTAGAAAAGAACATGTATAGAAATCCCCACTCCCAGCTGAAACTCTCCCAGAAGTGATTATCCCTGGTTGTTCCCAGGTACACTTGTGGTTTCTACTGGAAAAGCGGTGACTCTTCTGGGCGAAACTGAATGTCCATATGAGGCCCATGTCACTACAGTCTCTATTATATTTTATTCCTAACTAGGGCACTACGGCAAGAGACTTGAGAAGACTTTACTGACATTTAGAACTTCAGGAAAGAAACTATGAAAACTAAGAATCAGCAATTGATAGACTCAGATACTGAAGGTCAAAATAGACCATTATGATCATGCAACCGAATCTTTTTTTAAGACATTTAAACATGATTTAAAGACGTAAGTGATAAGGTATCCATTACATTCCTAAGCACATTGTTCCAATCCTCACCATTAAAAATATGCATTTTCTTAATCAGAATTTTTTCAGCCATTCATCTTATTATGCCTTCATTTGCTATATTTGAGGCCTATAAGAAAGCTTTTTGTTATATAGATAGAGACTGATTTAAGATTTTACTCATTAGTAAACAAAATATAACTTCTTTAGCTTTTCATTCTAACAAAAACTTTCTAGATCTCAAATCATTCCTGTAGCTGTTATCAAAACCTTTTTTTGGGGGTGGGGATGGGGTTAGCATTCTTTTAAAAATAAGACTAGAACTAGGACTTTCCCCTCCTCTAATAAATAGTAAATTAATCAACAGTTGTAACCTCAGGAAGACTAAAAGCATTCATACATTCAGGTCAAATATTTTCATCTGAAAAAAATCGGAGGATTTCCAAAATGTCAAAATGCTTCACTTTGGAAAAGTTGAAACATTTCATTTTGATGTTTTCAAAATAGAATATCGCCACTGCACATTTTAAAGTTTTATTTTATTTTTGCGAGTGACCTAACATTTTGGAAAGCTTAAATAATCATTTGGTTGAAGGTTAAACCAGGGAAGGTTGAAGGTTAAACAGTTTGGATCAACTGAAGACAAGTTTTTTTTAATTTGTTTTGCCAAAAAGACGGGAAAAAATTGTATTGTGACTTGACCCAAAATATTTTTTCCCTTAATAATAAACCTGACATTCTATTATTTGCACAACTCTATTGTACATAGAAATGGACATTATATTTAATCACGGTCTCTCTGGTACTCATATAATATAGCAATGGTACCAGGGGAATGAACAAAAACTCTGCCCCACAAATTTAAATGGATAGTGCCCACATACATTTTACATGACAGTATCGCTTATCTATAGATATAATCAGAGGAACATCAGTAGCGTAACGAGGGGTGGGTGACTGATGTCCATGTAAAGGGGGCACAAAACTGGTGGATGCTGACACTGAGCCACAGCCACTGCAGCAGCCTCCTAGACCCTGCTGCTGCTGCCACCCAGGGTACACACATTGGTCATTATACCTTTTGGGAAAATAAGGCACAGACAGAAGAGCAGCTCTCCATTGTAACTCATGGAGCTGCGCAGGAAGCACCATGAGTTACAATGATTCCCAAGACCCAACCAAAATTCACTGTTGGGTCCCAGGGGTTGGGGAATCCAGCTGCTGTTTAGAGTGGCTGCAAGCCTGCAGCTGGTCTCCCCAGCAATGCCCCTCTCCCCTCCCCTTCCCAGCCCCAGTGCTGTTTTCAGAATAGAAGGGGGGAAAAGGGAGTGGAGGGTGTTCATTGTGGGGTTTCCCGCCCTCCAGCTGCAGCTGAAAAAAATGCCAGACTGTACTTCATCTGCTCCTGTTCCTCCCTCCCATTCTGAAAACAGGACCAGGGCTGGGAGGCACAAGTTACTGAAGCCACTCCATTTTGGAGCATCTTCATATGAACCCTCTTGCAATGGGGGTTCAAACTATCATGGGATTGGGCCCTTTTAAAGCACTCTGAATCTGTGCACTTCTGTTTGGTCACGGCTGTAGAGCACTTTCAGGGGCCAGATCGAATGAAAGTTGTCACGTCTGTCTGCGCCTATAATGTAAATTATAGGGTTCCATCTTATTTTTATTCAGAAAGGACTTCAAAACAACTAAACCAAGTTTAACTAATTATTGTTTGAGTTTGTCATGTTACATCTGGTGGGCCCTTCAGTAATGTCACTAGTTTCTTTAATAAGCGTTTTATTTTCAGAAAGAGAAAACTAAAACGGAAAACCCAGAACAAAAAAACCTTCCAAAAACAGGTATTTTGAGTTGCTTTTTAAGTTTTGGGAAACCTAGAGATTGAAACCAAGCCAGAATAGCAGGACATTTATCTGTTAATTAGATTGTTTTCGGTCTAAGTTCCTCAAGCTCAAACAACGATGTTTCTTTTTTCACAGATGCCAAGGGCAGTATTTTAAAGTGTAAGTGCTGAGTTGAAATAACGCAGACAGGATGTCACTTTTTAAAAGTAAATGCAGGTTCCGAAGGAAAAAGCCATTTTCTAAGTTACTAGCGGAATGAGTCTCTGACTTTATAAAAGTGAAAGGTAGTTTGTTTTGCAAAGGATAGAAAAGGAACAAGTGGTTATTTGTTGGTTTTCAGCTGCAGGGGAGCATCAAAATTAATCATAAAATAACACTATTAAGTATCTGGTTTATTTTCCTGCCTGCGTAGGCTTATTCTCCATGCTATTTCTCAGCACTTTAGTGAGGGTAGTTTGACGTGACCTCAGAGACGAGGCTTCCATCACTTCTCTTGGCAGTCGAGCCCACCGTCTAATGGATCACATCATTAGGAATTTTTCCCCCCTGTTCAAGCCTACATTTTCCTATGTTTCATTTTATCCTATTACTCCTACTGCCTAGTATCACACAAGGCTCACTGTAAGCTGGGCCACATGGGGTCAAAGTCAAAGCCAAAAAAGATTTAGAGAACCTCCGAGTTCCTCAATCATTGGAGGAGTGAGGATAACAAAACTGAGTATGAAGCAATACTCCCTGAAAGGTCACTGCAGGGGAGTTTTACTTTATATTCCCCGTTCCTTACAGGACATGATGCTACTAGCAGGACTGCTGTAAAGAAGATATCCAGTTCAGTTTCAAGTCAAGTGAGGTTAAATTTTGTGTACATTTCTGGTTAGACAAAGCTCCCTTTGATTTCAAAGGATATTTGTGCCTTATAGGAGAAAAGAATAGAATAAGTCATCTATGCTGATTCCCATGAGTGGGATCTGGACCTGCAGCGTTGGCTGTATTTGCTGTTGGGTTCGATTACAAACAATAAGGATCCTCTGTTCTCAGAATTTTAGTTTCACTCCATCAGCAAAAGAAAAATAGCTCAATTTTCACATTACTTAACCTGATTAATTGAATTATAAAATGTTCTTTAAACTACTAAGTAACTTATAGTTTAAGTGTTACCTTTGCATTAAACTATAATGTAGACACTTTAATAGAGCATACCTATGTCTTAGTTTGGGCCTGCATCCTTCATTAGATCCATGAATGTTAGCTTACTAAAACAAAAAAAAACCTGTCTCTTTCAGCATCTACTGTTTCCAGACTATATCTTAAATGTGAAAATACATTCTCTCAATATCCAATAAGCAAGCATTTTCTTAGACTCCATATTGCACTATACAAATTTTGTATGAAGACCCACTCATTTAGCTATTGGTTTTAAAAGTTAATTGAATCATACGGCTATTAAGCAGAAATTTGATATGCATATTAAATGGTCATTTAGATTTTCTCAGTTACTGTAGTTTGGTACCTACTGAACCTCATCTTAATTCAAGTGGCAACCATTTTATTGAACAATGCTGGTTATTTTTGTTGTTTTCCCATATGAGTCCTATGGACAAAGCCAACCCTCTCTTCATATAAAGGAAGTGCTTTCATTTTTATTGAGCATGTATCAGGAAAGATCTCCTGGTACCAGGAAATGATGACCAGTTTCTAACCAGCCCTACAGTGTCTTATACATTTATAACAGTTTCACCCAATCAAGGTGAGATAATTGGTCTCATTTTGTTCTGCAATGTGTGTTTATTTTCAACTTAGGTATGTGTTATTGCCAACTTAGGTCACTTAGACAACTGTAATGGGCAAACCTTAGAATACTTTTTTACATGACATTGGAATGAACCCAAATAAGTTATTTGCTAAAGTATAGTATGACAAACATATTGCAGTCTATCAAGGGATTATTCCTTTCTGTGAAGAATGGACAACTATTAGAAGTATGTACCCAGGTTAACTAGAGCAGTGTTTACCAGTAATTCACATGGAAATTTTTATGCCTTTAACATTAAAGTATAAAATGATGATAATAGATCGAACATACAACGTTCTAAATATCCCTAAGAGCTGTACCAACATGTCCTAAATAAAGCGGGGCTTGTCTCCACACCTTGGATTATTAAGGGTCAGAGGAAGGCATGTTATGGAAGTATGTGCATTAAGGGATATTCAGGTTGGAACAGCATTGGATTTTGGCACCTAAGTCCACTTAGACACCCACTTAGTTTGAACGGCAGCTGCCCCTATTTTAGTACAGCATTTATCTACTCAAACCAATAGCAGCACCCACTGGAAGAAGCATCTACACAGAAACGGTTTACATCTTTCCATCGCAAATGTAATGCTCCCTTGCTCTGAAGCAATGTCTTCGAGTATTAATAGACTATCAAATATATATGATTTTTCTTTATGGCTATGTGACTGGGAGAAAACTTTTTAAAATGACCAGATTACAGTAATATCACTTAAGCAAAAATAATATTGAAACTGTAACTCCAGTAACTACAAATTGAGGCTAGCATTCCTTCAGGTGAAGCATCTATACCGCAGAGGGCCCTGGGTGGGCCATACCATAAGCAATTAGCACTCAGGCCTATCAAATTTTCACCTGTGTAAATGCCAAGTTTAAATATGTTTATTAACACCCTTTTCTTCTTTTTTTGAACCATGTGACCCAAAGGTGGCATGTTCAGGGACAGTATACTTTGCGGTGACATCCCACTTTGGGTCATTGCCCAAAGTGGTTGAGAATGGCTCTCAAAATTCATCCAAGTTCTAGCCTGTCCAAATTTCCTTTCCTACCTGATGCCATATATCCAGCTGAATCACACTTTGCAAAGCACACTGCTGCTTTCTCCTTTTGATGGTCTTTTTAGGGAAGTGATATCTAATAGGTATGTTTCTTCGAGCATTTCTCTGGCATTTTCCAACATTTTCACAGTTCTTCTGCCTGATACTGCTTTTTAAATGGGTTAATGCTACTAGAAATCAGACTATGTTACCTGCATCATCTTTACTGCCTTCTAGTGTTTTGGTATTCCTGAGATGACTTCATTCCTTAATGAGCCTCCAGGCCTAAGACCATCAAGGTATCTAAGAAATATATCTTGGTTTGGTCTCCTGCTTATTTGGCAGGCTGTAACTTCTGTCGGCACTGAAGCATAACACTACTTCCAGCGGTAACTGTAACCTGGTTATCTTTCCAGTTATATAATGCTCATATCTCCCCTTTCTCATTTTGCTCAGTGAAAACCAAACTTGAAATGCATTTCTGCACATTATGCTATTCATTGTGTTCCAAAAGACCAGAAAAAATGTACAGGACTGTTTGGAGCCCTGCTTCTCTGGGTCCTACATCCCTATGAAAGGTTTGCCCTTTCAGCTCATAGGCTTTCCTCTTATCCTGCCATCGTACAAATCAGCTCCCCTGACACACTTCCAGTTACCCCATTGAAATCAAGAGAGTTGCTTTTGAATTCAGCTGCTACTTTGTGGGAGAAATGAGGGCAGAATTAGAATTCAAATCCTCAAAGGTTTTCCTATTGATTTCCATGAGTATTAGGTACCTAAATACTTTGGCAGATTTGTGCCTACTGTAACAGCAAAATTGGGAGCAATTCATAGGATGATACTGAACTCCAGTGGCTTAATCCATTGCCAAGACATACATTGCATTCATCGTGCATCTTTCACTATGATTTCAGACTTTTTTTCTTGGAAGGGATGAGTACAGACACTCTAATTATTAACTGATGATTTTGATCTGGGTTTTGCTTCTGAAGTTTCTCTCTCTCTCTATTCTGGGACTTTGCCTTTAGGGATCTGAAATCACTTTGTAGGATTGCATGTGTGCTACTGGGAGGTATATCCCTGTGCCCTGAGACTCCTAGCACTAACCTTACAGCCATTCTTTGTGGAAATCTTGGCACCAGTGAAGTGGCAGAAGTTACATTGACTTCGTACTTCTAAGGGAGCTCAGTTGTCTTTGGTGTCATAGGTGAAAAAAAGGTAAGCCAGCGATGCAATGGCCTGTGGCTGGAATGTGCCACTCTATGGGCATGTCTACACGTGCATTCATGCATCATAATTATGGTGCATTAAAGTTTAGAACCTGTAATATCAGGTACTCACTTAATGCACCATAACTGATATCACTGCGCAGTAGCACCGGCAAAGGGCTTTTACATGATGCTAATGTGCAGTAGACTAATTCTACTGTGCATGAGTGCATTAGCATAGCTTTTACTGTGATGCACTCATGCGCAGTAGAATTAATCTACCGCACTTCTAGCATCTTAGGTAGATGCACCCTATGGCTATTCCCAGTTCCCTAGGTCCCACAGTATTGGGGAATGCAAAGGTGGTTTGGAGAGTTAAGCAGAAGAATGGAGGAACTGAGCATCGTTCTGCATATATTTGTGATTCAGTTGCATTTGGCAGGAGATACTTGCAAATACTAAGAGGAGCTACTTCCAATAAGTTATATTTTTCCTTGGGTATCTTTGTCTCATATATAAGACAGGAAACACATTTTCAGAGGTGCATAGAGTACCATGAACCCTCCACATACATATTGATGAAAATGATAACATCTGTAGTTAAACAGTTGAGAAAACAACATTCTTTGTCTTTCGACCTAACAGAGATTTCAGTCCCACAATGATGGGTCAAAGGGTTTGTGAACCGGACCTGTAGGGGGAAAAAAAATCCTCCATAAAACTGAACATCTTTCAGACTTACAATTATTTGCAATTATCTAACTCAGCATAAAAGGCAAACATGATGTCACTGGAGCTTTGATACTATAAAAGGGTCTTTCTGTAAAAGCCCTTTGATCCTCATCCATCCATATTCCAGGTATTGCTGATTTAATTGCCTAAAATGTAAATATAAATTAATGAATGGGGGGGGGTCTTTTTTTTTTTTTTTGCTATTGTCTTTTTATGGATGTTTCTGAATTATAAAACATCCCTTTTGCATTTATATAATTATATAATAAGCTCGACATAAACACTTTTAATTCTATGGGAGCAGTAATAATAATTACAAAAGCTGAGTTGATAAATTTACTCTGAAATGTATATAATAGAAGCAATAATACTATCTTCATAGTTAAGGCTGTATTAGTATACATGTGTGTTCTGGGGAGGAAAATGAATTATATCTTCCTGAGTATGTCTCAGGAGAACAATTTCTCACATTTAAAACATATGCAGCTTCAAGTTTTAGCCCACGTTTGGAGGGGGGTGGGGTACAAGCTGGTTTGTGGTATCGATACAGTTATTTTTCTCAGCAGCTCCTGTCTTTTCACTGCTTTTAATTCTTTATCATCTTATTTCTTTTGGTGCCAACAGTGTGCCTGCGTTGTCGGACAAGAATAGTGTAAAGAGAAATTGAAGTTGATTTTGCATGACAAAAACTTAATATAAAATTGATGTAGTGGAATAGCTAATTCAGGGCTATGGGGATGTGTGTCAGAGAGAGAATAAGGAAAGAGAAGTCTGAAAACAGCATTGTGTGTTTCTAAAAAATACATTCAGGATAGATCAACAGTTGTTTTATTTTCCTCAGCAATCACATTTGTCCAGATTGTGTGGCCTAAACTCGTTTTTGTGAGCAATCAGTGAAGTTACCGCCATAAAGGATTTGGCCCATGGTGAAATAAAACAAAAGGGGATGCTAAATGCAGACTTCTCCACTTCCCTTTAAATGTACATTGCATTTTAGTATTTTCCATTAATAAGCATAAAACTAAAACATACTAAACAGCCGGCAGGAAACTATAAGAGTGATTTTACTGCACAAGACACAGTAAGATTTACACTAAAATTACAATATGAAACCAAACAATGAAGGCCATTGTCTTGCTTTAACATCTGAAAATTGAGAACTTGCTGGCCCGAGGTGAATCTCAGGGCAGTGAACACAACCAACTTTCAAGATGTTATTGGGTAATGTCAATAACTATATCATCTTATTAAAATCCCCAACTCCAGCAAATGTAAAATCACCTATTGTTATTGGAATACAAATATTCCTTCCTCATTGTGCTGAAATTAGACTAACTCGCTGTTTCATATTTCGCAATGTAGGCTTTTTTGGGGAGGGGGGAAGGGGAGGCAGGAGTCTGAATATTAAGAATGGTCAATGAGATTAGTGTTAAAAAAAGAAGGGGGGGGAAGAAAGGAAAAAGAAAACTCCAATTAGAAGTATCCTGGGGTTATTAGAGATAACAGTGCTCATATCCAATTAAGATGAAAACCATTTTACTAGTTTAATGTGCCACCTCTGGCACTTTTGGTTTATTAGTTTTATCAGACTTCAGAACTGAAACTTGAAGTGATGTGTATGCTGTGTACTGGAGAGATAAATGTTAAGACTTTGAGATTAATTGGTATAAAATAAGATGCATCAAAAGTTGTTCATTAATCATGTGCATTGTGCATTTTGTTGGGGCAAAAATATTCTTTCTAGGTAACACTTTCAAAGCGGTAGTCAGTTAGCCATTGAGGCAGTTCAATTCTGAAGTCAAGATGTGTGGCGACTTTGATGTGCTTAAATGCAGGTAAGAAAGATGAGCATATAATACAAAACCATCTTTCAGGTCTGTAAAGCAGCATCCCATTTCAGAGCAAAATCCCGGAGCACTTAGAAGGGTTGATATTTTGAGTGGCAGACACTCTCAGCCCTCCAGCTTATCCAGGGGTGGTGCCAGCCTCTTCCCAGTGGGAGGCTAAGGTGAGCTAGACAGAAAATTGGAGTGGGGGGTGCACTATACATCTTCTGACCATACATATTTATTCATTTTTTTAACAATACCTATTTAAGGTGCCGCACCTCTGTGGGCTATGGGCAGGAGCGGGGCAGGCTGCATGGGGCGGGCAGCGACGGCTGGGGAGAAGGCAGGGGGCTTGGACAGGGCGGCCCTCGTAGGTGTGGCTAGAGGGGTGCTAATGTGAAATTTGGGGTGGTTATAGCCCCCCCCCACAAGTCCCCTCCTAGTGCCACCCCCAAGATTATCTGTTGGACTGGAGTTGGCTCTGATTTAACCTATTCTTGGTAAATTTTTGGAGACTGGGGGACAGGGACAGAAGTGATGAAAGATAAAAATCAAATTTGCAATATATTTCTTTAAACGCTCAAGATACTTCATCCTTGAACTGTAAAAGGTCCATGTACATAGGCCCTAACTCAAAGCCCGCTGAAGTGAACAGAAATAATTCCATTGTCTTCAGTGGACCTTGGATTAGGCTTTTAGGGCAGAATTTAGCCAGAGGAAAACTAGAAACAAATTATTATAGGTATGAAAAATAAAGACCCTTTCCATGCTATTCAATCAGTAGAGTTCACTCAATGTTGAACAGACCTCAAAAGATGTAGAGGTTCAGACCATATGGTCTTCCAAAGCTTATTCTAAATTAATTGAAATAAATTTAAGCAAGACAAAAAACTCTCCTGTGAGATTCCCCATACTTCCTGTTTTGGCCAGGTCCAAAATAGCTTGCATTAATTCCACTTCCTGTCCAAGCCAAAACCAGGAAGTTCAGTGGCACAGGAAAATTAAGACAAAAATATTTAGCTGGCCTATTTTTAACTATGTCAACCCACCAAAAAGAAGCTTGAAGGTTGATTTCATTCAATTCAACTTAAATTGAATGAAATGTATCTGTGTTCCTAATTTTATTTAAATGGATCCTTCTCATTCATAGCAATGATTAGGAATATATATTGACTGAATAGATTTCATAGTGGACACCTAGATACAACATGGTAAAATTAGGCAACTCAATGCCACAGCGTCAAAACACTTGGGTGTTCTTTGTTCTGAACATCTACTTCCCTATCTAAGAGCTTGGACCTGCTGTAGTCCAAGTTAAGGAGAAATATGCCGTTGACTTCAATGAGTGTTGGATCAGGCCATATGTGTTGGTATTTTAAATGGTTTAATCAAAGCTGTGACAGTCCTCCAATGTGAATAAAATCAATATTGAATATCAGCATTTTTGAACTTCTGCATTTCAGTGCCTGTAGTACATCCAGGACTCCAGAGTTCAAACAGGTGGGCAGAGGATATCAAAGATAAAATAAAAGAAAGCAACACAACATACAATATGTGTGTGAACCATTTTAAATACAGGGTTCATCACAAGAACTGCCTAGATAGTAAGATTAATATCGCTACAACAAAAGTAAAAGGCTTCAGAAATTATTGCAGCCTGAAAGATAAACTAGAGATGTGTATGCATGTGTATATGTGTGTGTGTATATATATATATATACACACACACACACACACACACACACACACACACACACACACGTGTATGTATGTATTTATGTATAATACACGCATATATAATATGCATACACACCCTCAACAAGTATTACATTTCCTTGTTGAAAACAGCATGTCTTGGGCCGCATTGCTCCAGTGCTGCAAAAGGATGAGGATGAAAGAGTCTTGGCACAGGACCGGGAACCAACAACGATTCAGGTCTAAACCTTCTCTTCCTCCCCTGGTTTGTTCTGTGGCCAAGACACTGAATGGAAAAAGAAAGAACTCCAATTACCTGGGGTTAACCAGGTAAGTTATTCCCACTTACCTGGGTAAGTGAATATAGGGAAAATATATTAGCAATTGACTTAATTATGGAAATAATTATAACATCACCTCAGAGATAAGCATACATGGACCCTTTTGTCCAAATGAGTGCCTGCAAATATAAAGGACTGGTCTTTATATACCTGGGTAACCCCAGGTAAGTGGGAATAACTTACCCCTTAGTTATCTAGTAGGGGTCAATTAGGCAATGTTTGCAAAATATTTTAACTATGAATAGTGCCACCATATGTAAGTCTGGACTGTTACTTATTTATACTGACTTTTTAGCTGGTCACAATTTTTCAGAGTGCTGATGAAAATAATTTTTTTTTTAAATTGCAAACATTTTCATTAAAGCCTTGCACTTTTTCCTAATTAGCTATTTGAAATCCATGCCATAAATGTCCATGAAATCTTTCTTTAACATTTCAGTGAACAAAAATAAAGCTACAGCTACTATAAAAAAAATTTCATTTATTCATTTTCCACCATTTATTCATTATAAATTATTACTGTGAATGAATTAACTATATTATTATGAACAGCAATAATTATTAATAATTAACAGTAATATTAGGAATGTATTGTTATTTGCTGACACAGGCCCTGCTCTTGCCAACATTTCTGTAGTTAGCAGCTAAACATGTTGAAATTTAGGACTGGCAGCAATCTCCCGGGCTATAAAGACCAGTCCTTTATATTTGCAAGCACTCATTTGTACAGAAAGGTTCATGTATGTGTTTATCTTTGAGGACATGCATAATTATTTCCATAATTAGGTCAATTGCAAATATTATCCCTATATTCACTATTAATTTCACTGTAGAGCTGTAACAAATAGGCTTCCACTGCTTTCCTCCCTTTGAAAAAAACAAAAAAAAAGGAAGATCTCTCTGCCTGTTTCGTCTCTGTGATTAATCTAGCTGAAGGTACGTGCAACAAAAAGAGAAGGGTCTTGAAGTCAAAAGGCCCACAGAGTAACTGAATCTATGATTGACTTCAAGCAATGTATCCAATTAATGTTCCTCTTCAGCCGAAGTCCTGACAATAGTTTCCCTATTTCTCGATCTATTTCCTTCTGAAAGAGCTTCATGTCCACCCACATATAAGGCCCATAATTTGTGGCTAAATGGCAGCTGCATCTCAGTGCTGGAGGCCTTTCCTCAAATTGGTCTTTAATTGGTATAATCAAGAGCTTGAATTATTGGTTCAACCACAGGAAAAAAAAGTATTCATTCAAATCAACAGGATCGCTCTCTCTTTTTCTTTTAAATTAGCAATAAATTAATGACTTTTCAAGATGCGAAAGAGAAACTGAAACTTATGCACAAAAGATGGAATTCATTAATAAAAAGCCAGGCAGCTTCCATTCTCATTAAGGAGGAAAGTGTTTAGACAGAATCTGAAGCCTTTAAAAATAGCTAAGGAGAGGCTGTGCTGACTTGGGTGGGTACAACTGCCATTCGCCATCAATATAACTTGAACCGTGACCTGAAGAGATCATCAACCTAAGAGGACTTTGAGCTGGATTCCTTTATCCCATGAGACTTCTTTTCTTTTGCAAATTTTGCCGAATTGTGGCAGAATTTTTTTTATGTCAGCCACCACCTTTAATCCTTACATTTAGCTTGATAAACTCATTCCAGAAGCTGAGGTCAGCTGGAGGGTGTGCACTAGCTGGAGTAGGACCCAGAGCACTCACTCATGGTATTTTTAACCAGATGCTGCTTTGGCCCCTGCTACATGTTACGTGCATTATACAATTGACTGGTTAATCGCACAATAAATTTAGACCAGCCACAAGCACAGAGTAATTATTACACAATTAACTGGCAAATCATGCAATAAATGCAAACCGCCCACACATGTAAAGTCATTATCACACAATAAAAATGACTGTCCAGATATAAAAAAGAGCCAACCAGCTGTAAAGTTAGTGCTGGGAAATGTGTAAGAGTTGTATAGCTGGTTTCCATCTAGCTGTAATTTGAATGTGTAACAGGGCCCTTAGATTTTAGCTCTTCTAGAAGGCAGCCCATGCCTTCCTTATAATTATATAGCAAGTTGTTAAATGAAGGCATGCCTTTAAATCTGGACTCTACCATATTGTAGCGTTTATAAATCTTTAATAAATAATGCGGTCCCCCCTTTATCTGATGGGGAGAACACACATGTGTAATAATCCAAAGAATTCCTGAAACTTGTAAACATTGTCTAGCAGCATTGGCATGTTTGAAAATGATGTATACATTACAAAATAAACAGCCTCTTTCATGTCAGGAACTGGAGGTTTCTGCTGCATGACAACCCAGCGCTAAATTCCTGTGTGTCCACACGGGAGTGTCTGAACTACCCAGTGTAAATAATGAATGAAATCACCGCCCTCCCTCCCACTCCAACCAAACACACTAGAGTGCTGCATGTTCCGAATTTTTCCAACTATTTGAGTTGGTCTAATAAAAGATATCAGATTGACCCGACGAACCTTGCCTGCGTGTTCAACAATACACAACATCCATTATGCATCCTAAATGGTAACTCTAGATATGAAGACTATCTTCACAAGCCTGAGATTTGGTTGCGAATGTATATAAAACTGTGGCAAAGGAAATGGGGGGGTTCATTATTAATAATGTATGGCAACGTAAGTGAGGATTGGGGCCCAGATCTCTAGCTAGGACAAAAAGCAAGGATTTAAACTCAAGGAGATGCAGAACAGGAGTCCTATCATGTCAGCCACTGGCGAGTTATGAGGTGTAAGGAAACCCTGTGCAGGTACTTGAACCCATCAGTAACAGCTCAGGGATTGACGTGCAGTTTTGTGCCAACCCTTATGCCAGTTTGACTTAAGGGTTTGTACACATGTGAACAAAAAATGGCACCTGGGAGGGTTTAGGATTGATGTGAATGGATTATGAAATGGGTACCTTGCAGTGGTCCTATGTCAGGAAGTCCTTAGCAATAGCAAAATTGAAGCCTCTAACTTCTGCTGATTTTTCTGGGCAAAGGAAACAAAATTACTATTGACAGCTGAATCATGTGCTCTTTTAGCTTTGCCCTTTGGAAGGGAAATTTTTCAGCCCTTTGCTGCCAGGCCTCAATCAGAGCTTTTCTTGGTTGCAATTAAAACAAATAAGAAAATAATGGGGCTCACAGCATTTAATCACCATAACTTAAACATTATTATTTTGTCTCTTGGCCTGACATTTGGGGCTAAAATTCCTTGAGGTGGCATTGCCAAGGCACTTCAAATGAATCTCTCTTTCAGAAGAGGTGCTTTTTACCGCAGCTTATATATGCCATAAGCAACTTGTTCAACTCTATGCTCCCATCACAGTTAATGGAAAAGCAAAAATCAAACAAAAGTTGGATAACATCCTAAATTAGCAGCATGTTTGGCTAGCTTGGCCCCTCAGCGGATGAAGCAATGGCTTTCTTCTCAACTTTCACACCATGCAACTTTGAGCCCTTCCTTCAATCTTTCATCTTATTAATCAATCAATCAATACAATCCTATACAAATTGGGAAATGAACAATTTTTAAGCTACATACATACACAAAACTTGCAGAAATTTGAGATATCCTTGGAGTGAAGTTTCATTTGGGGTTTGTTTGTTCATGTGTGCATGTGCATTTGGGAGGTAATCGTCAAAGAAATTTGTGCAAAGTATCCCCCACCTAGAAAAAAAAATGCAGCTCTGTACCTGATAATTGTTTCATTAATAAAAAGGGAGCTATGCTGTATTAATTAGCAGAGGTAAAAAAGGAATTGAGTCCTCAGCTCATTAGCCAAATAAGCAATGCAAAGTTGGTCGATTTGTGTGGCGCTCTTCGGCGTGTTGTAATAACTAAGGGTCAGATACTTAAATGGAGTAAATTTACATATTGTTATTAACTTCAGTAGAGCTACACTGATTTGCTGCAGTTCATGATCTGGCCTTATATCACGGAGTGGGAATTATTTAAATGCACTCTATCAAAAGTTGCTCAAGATGTCAAACAGAGTTGTGAATAAAGTTTGCCGCTGTTGGTATTATGATGCAGCTCTTCGGAAATCATTATCTTGCTGTAAAAGCGAGAAAGATTGGCAGAAAAATACCCAATAAGAGAGGAGTTTAGTTAATGCAGTGGATTAACTATCCTTCCCCCCTGCCCGCCCCTCAACTCCTTAAATCTGAATATTTAACACCAAGAGCGAAACCCGTCCAGTTTTTCGGCTGAAATAACAGCAGTTTCTGTTTCTAACCTGAGAAGAATGTGATTGGGATTGAAAAGCACCCCTGTCCTATTGTTAGACTCCCCCAGCACTGATCCTTGCTTTTAACATCATAATGAAGGATGCTCTTTAGTGGATTATCTTGAGAAGGGATTAACTCCTTCAAGACTTCTTAGGAGGCAAGGTGTTGTGAGCCCTAAATACACACCAATTGCCTGCTTAACTTTTCATCTTATTTTGAAAACTGCCCAGCTGGAATTCAAATTCTTTTCCATAGAGCTGAATTTTCTTAGTAGCAAAGTTTGCATCGGGGTAGCAGATGCTAAAAATAAATACTGTTCATTTAATCTTGTGTAGTCGAATGTTTCAGATATTTCACCGAGACAGGCATGGCAGGGTAAGACTCAATCAAAACTTTGCTGCAAATTCAGCAAAGCCTTAAATTCTGTTCCTGTCACTCAGGCACATGAAATAAGTCTCCAAAGCCTAACCTCTGCTATAAGGCTCTCTTTTTAACACCACAGATAGACACAGGACAGATATATTAGATAGAAAGATAGATGGTAGATAAGATAAATAGATATCTAAAATGCATTCCAATACTACACACTCAGACAAAGCCCTATTAATTCACATTAATACACAATGTAATGTGTCATATATAACATTAATTAATAGGGTTGCATAAGTGTGTGTGGAGTGGTATTTATTTTACATGCGTGCATACAAACACACACACACACGCGCATACATACCCATACATCATTCGCAGCCCTTTTAATGCAAGCATATAGAAGGTTTTTGGCTGCTGCACCTTGGCTTTCAGCGACATCATTATCAGCATTGTTTTATGACACATTTGCTGTAGCATACAAAATCCCTAGTACAAAAAAAAGCATTGAAAAGAGGACTAATTGCTCTATAATTTATAATCAAGTGGCTTCTTCAACCTATGCTTCTTTATCTTAATAACCATTCATTTCTGTCTGCTTAATTTATTGGAACTGAAATCTTGCATTTGTTCCACGTTCATCTTACCCCTCAGCTAACCTTGTTTCTGTTAATAACCTACTCCTTTGTGTTCTCCTTCAATTACCGAGTAACAAGGTACCCCCCAAAAAACTTTCTTTCCTGCCTGTTACTTTAGTGGAGTGTAAACTTCTTTTCTGCTCAGCTTCCAGCATAAAAATATTTCTCCTCCTTGAGTAGATCTTTTATTTCTTCCATTGAGAGGGAGGGAGACGAGGAGGGGGGCGGAAAAAAACCCCTTGTAAATGTAAGTACATTTTTCATTTGAAAACGTAGAGGAGAATTATTTATTGTTTAAAAAATGGGGCAGGGGAGAAACTCCTCTTTAGTGGGGCTTTCAACTCTTCGTCCCCCTCTCCTTTGGTTCCTTATGAAATAATAAAATACATCACCCAAACTTTAGGAACAAGTATTTTTTTTTTTTTTTATCAAATGGATTAGCATTATTAACCCAGCCTCACATATTAAAGAGAGTTTGCCGAGAGCAACAAAATAGATGACATTTAGGGCAAGCAAGTTTTCTTCATTTGAACAAATGGAGAAGACCCAGGTGCACTCTCATTGTGAGCCAAATGAAATACCCTCTTATTCATTTTTGTAATAATAACTGTATTCCACAGACTATGCTTTAATTGTAAATAATCCCTCACATTCTTTCAGTGTAAACTCTTTAAGGAGTCATGAATTTTATTTATACTCTCTCACTCTTTGAGAGTCTTTTGTTTATTTGCTGTTTAGTTCTTTGTGAAATAACACTCCCAGAAGAAAATCCCCCTCTCTGCTTAAGGAATTAGCCCAGAGACAAAAGCAGAGAATTCTTTAAGCCTTGTTTTGTGCTAAGAGAAATGTTTGACATTTCTGTGGAGAGGTGTTTAGTTTGGATTCATTAGGTCTTAGGGACTCTTTTCTCTTTTTTGGCCTTTCAGTTTCTGTCACTGTTTTTTTTCTGTGTTTGGTAGACTGAAGAGAATTTACCAATGTGTAATTAGGTTTCCTACATTTGAATAGCAAAATCCAGTTGTGTTTTAAATGGGCAAGCTAAGCCTTCCCCTCAACCAGCAGGCCCAAACCTGAAACCTGCTTTGTGAGCGGGCGAAAAAGCGGCAGAAGGAAGATAAAGGCTTCCCCAAAGGTTATTTAGTGCTTGAAATAAACACCAATGCGGCGCCAAGAGGTGCAACTCCAGTAGCGGGGGCAATGGTGCAAGCTGGAGGCTAGACCGAACACTGGAGTTTTTAGCCGAGAATTCGGCGGCGCATTAGTAAAAATGTAATCCCTACATGCGCCACATTACTGCTGCCACTAGTGGAACGGCACCAGTGGAAAATGATCCCTCCAGATTTCACTTAGCATAACGCCCCATACAATGCCCTGTAAGGGCCCCATCTTCCATACATAGAATCTATGAACCCATTAACCTATGTAGGGAAGATGGGGCCATTACTGGGCATTGTATGGGGCATAAGGCTGAGTGAAATCTGGAGTGATCATTTCTCACTGGTGCTGTTCAGCAGTAATGTGGTGCATGTAGGGATTACATTTTTACTAATGCATCACCTAATTCTCAGCTAAAAACCTCAGTGTTTGGTCAAGCCTCCAGCTTCCACCATTGCTCCCACTACTGGAGTTGCACCTCTTGGAGGTGCAAGAAGAGCAACATGTACAGCTAGACCTCATCTGACCAGGGCTGTTATCTTGGTTATGAAACAGATATATTCTAATCTGTCCAATTGGAGCCAATCTGGTAAACAGCGCGATAGCAGATAACGATCCCTGTGGGTAGAGCTGGGAAGGCTTCCTGCAAGAATGTAACATTTCAACCGTTTTCCCTGTGGTGGATTGGGGAGAGAAGTCAAAGTCTCAAAATCATTCATGACCTGTAAATCAAAACTGGGTTGGGTCTATCAGAACAGCTTGCTCTGAATGTTTCGACATGTTTCACTTGGATTTAAATAATTTTTAAACATTTTCCTTGTGTTCTCTCTACATTGTGTTTCAAAATGAAAAATTGTTTCATTCTGAAACACAGAACGTTTTTATTTGAATATGTTAAAATTGAATATTTAAACAACTTCAAAACTTTTCTCCATTTTTTCCTCAACATCTGATTTCCACCCTCCACCTCCCAATTGACCTTTCCACCAAAGAGTTTTACAGTTTAAATCTATCATCATTTTCCAATGAAAAAATATTCTTGTGGAAAATTCTTGACCCGCTCTTGTATGTAATCGTGCTCCTAGACTATCTGTGGCAGACATGAAACATTAAGTTCTCCTGGAAAAAACTGGGTATAATTTTCCCATTTGTTGAAGGACAGTAGCTTACACAATAAAGAAGATTACATTCAACTCAAGTATAACCGTATACTTTCATGTACTTTCATCAGGGTAATTTTGACTCCAGATCTCTGCCAAATCTTTTTTGTCAAATATCCCCTTGTGTTGAAGTTTATAGCCTCTGGATTAAATGAGAACAACATTTTAGCAACAGGTCCTCAAACATTTCATTCAACAAAGCCTATGTTTGTTGACCTTAAAGGCATTCTTCAAGACCTCTTTTCCAAGTCTTTTCTTAATAGGAGGAACTTAATTGTTTAAAAATGTTTATCTGGATTCTCTTAGCCTACATCATTATTTTTGATTGCCAAATTTATTTTTAAACTGAGTTCTGCCAATATACCTGATTCATCTGGCAGAAAGACTTCATGCAACAGGTAACACTTCAGAAATGTTCTAGAAGAACACACTTGCTGTAATGCCAAATGTACAGTATGAAATATTTCTGGGTGTTGCGTGGATTTTGAGAGAATTCAGCATCATAGTGAATCAGGCCCCATATTAACAGGTAAAGCGATCTACTAAGACATGCATCATTTGTGAAGTGCATTGAATATGGATCCCCTTTGAGGAACAAAAGATGTACAAAGCTACAGTTCCACAGGAGGATCATTTTTTCTGCTTTTAACCAGAATCCCCTTTATTGTGGCATATACTTCCAGGAAACGTACAAAAAATCCTGGCAAACAATGGAAAAAAAGCTAGTTACAAATGAATTTTCTTTCTAACACCATTAGTTAGTGGTTGGCATGTACCCTGAAGCATAATTGTTTATATCCCTAATTTATGTTGTTATCCTGCATAATGTAACTGAGGATGTTCTCATTATCCATATAAATGTCTAATAAATCCTTTTTTTAATCCTGCTAATGCTTGCCTCAAAGATATTGTATTTTGTGGCAGTGAGTTCCACATGTTAATTATGTGCTATGTAAAAATGCATCCTTATACTCCAAAATATAATTTTTATTAAAAAATTTCTCATTAGAATATTTAAACAAACTCATTTGGACATTAGGCATGACTTTGTGGCACCTTATTCACAAACTAATTTGGACAGGCTTGAGTTTTCATCATTTTGACCTTGGGCATACCACTGTTGCATTCATGTACTCCAGTGTATTAGGTCACCAGTTAACCAGCAGGAATTTTCCCAATCAATTAAGGTGAATCCAGTGAGCTATATAGATAAAGATATAATCTTAGAATTGTAGTAATTTAGGGTTGGAAGGAACCTCAGGAAGCCATCTTGTTCAACCACCTGCTCAAAGCAGGGCCATCCCCAACTAGATCATCCCAGCCAAAGCTTTGTCTTAAAAACTTCCAAAGATGGAGATTGCACCACCTCCCTGGGTAACCTGTTCCAGTGTTTTACCACCCTTCTAGTGAGAAAATTCTTCCTAATATCCAACCTAAACTTCCCTTGCTGCAACTTGAGCCCATTGCTCCTTGTTCTGTCATCTGCCACCACTGAGATCAGTCTAGCTCCATCCTCTTTGGAACCACCCTGCAGTTAGTTGAAGGCTGCTATTAAATCCCTTCATAGTCTTCTCTAAACTAAATAAGACCAGGTCCCTCAGTCTTTCCTCATAAATCATGTTCCCCAGCCCCCTCACCATTTTTGTTGCCCTCCACTGGACTCTCTCCAATTTGCCCACATCCTTTCTGCAGGGATGGGCCCAAAACTGAACACAGGACTCCAGATGTGGCAGATCTCCTACCAATGCAGCCCAGTATGCCATAAGCATTCTTGGCAATGAGGACACGCTACTGGCTCATATTCAGCTTATTGTCCACTGTAACCCCAAGGTCCTTTTCTACTGTGCTGCTGCTTAGCCAGTCGGTCCACAGCCTGTACCGGTGCATGGGATCATTCTGTCCTAAGTACAGGACTTGGCACTTGTCCTTGTTGAACCTCAGGATATTCCTTTTGGCCCAATCTCCCAATTTTTCTAGGTCACTCTGAATCCTAGCCCTACCCTCCAGCATGTCTACTACTCCCAAGCTTGGTGTCATCTGCAAACTTGCTGAGTGTGCACCCTATAGCATCTCCCAGGTCATCAATGAAAACATTGAAAAAAACTGGTCCCGGGACTGACCCCTGGGGTGCTCCACTCGATACTGGCTGCCAACTAGACATTAAGCCATTCATGACTACTCTCTGACCTCAATGCTCCAGCCAGTTTTCTGTCCACTTTATGGTCCATTCATCCAGCCTGTACTTCCTTAGCTTACCTGTGAGACTGCTGTAGGAGACTGTATCAAAAGCCTTACTAAAAATGAAGGTATACCACATCCACTGGTCACCCTGCATCCACAAAGCCAGTCATTTCATCATAGAAGGGTATCAGGTTGGTCAGGCATGACTTGCCCTTGGTCAATCCATGCTGACTGCTCCTAATCACCGTCTTCTGCTCCAAGTACCTAGAAATGGATTCCTTGAGGATCTGCTCCATGATTTTTCCATGACTGAGGTGAGGCTGACTGGTCTGTAGTTCCCTGGATCCTCCTTTTTCCCCTTCTTAAATTTGGGCATTGTGTTTGCTCTTTTCCAATCATTCAGGACTTCTCCAGATTGCCATGAGTTTTCAAAGATGATGGCCAGTGGCTCTCCAGTCTTATCAGCCAACTCCCTCAGCACCCTCAGGTGCATCCCATCTGGCCCCATGGACTTGTATATGTCCAGCTTTTCTAAATAGTAATTCACCATTGTTGGCTGCCTGTGCTGCCTATTTTATATGTTTATATATATGTAATTACCAACACTTTCACTAAAAACCTCATTCTATGAGTAAGTCCAATCAATCTGTTCAATGTCATTTGAGATATATCCAGTCAAATACATCCAATCTTAACATTTCAATTTGGGATACTAATGATTCTTAAAACATACTTTTCACCATCATAGATAACTCTAGCATAACATTAACATTATTTGTTATTGTTCATGCAGAAAATGTTATAATGATCTTCATACCTTTTAGTAAAAAGACCTCTGTAAATACAAGGCTTAATTCATAATATGTCGGGTCTCTGACGCATTGTTTACCTATGCATTCCTTTTAGGATACAAAAATTTTATTTTTCATGGTATCCAATCTGTATCTTATCCTTCCCCTCACACTAAGACTGGAAGACGTCAAACATTGAGGATGAAAAATGTCATTATGACCTATATTATCAAAGAGAAGCAAGGATTTCTTAGGATGATGTCCTTTATTGGACCAACTATGTACTTGGGATAAAGTTAGACAAGCTCTCTCAGAAACCTGATGAAGAGACCTGGTGTCTTGCATTTGAAAACCTGTCTAACTTTATCCCAACTACATAGTTGATCCAATAAAAGATATCGCCCTAAGAAATCCTTGCCCCTCACATTATTTCTGGACCATCACGGCTACCACATTATTCTTACGTTACTGTATTATCAATTAATTCCTAACCACAGTATGCTAATAGCTGAGATCCTCAAATCTATAGTGAAAGAATACAATTTAGTTTCCAAAGGGGATTGCTGATGGGAAAAACAGTGCCTTTCAGATGTCACTTAGAGAATTAATAACAATTCTTCAGAACATCCTCAAAACATACAGATTGCTTCTTTATTGTTACTGGAAGCAGTTTATTTATACCTTTCATTGCAGCACGGACCATAGCTTTTTAATGGGAAAGAATTACATCTAATGTTATATTTTCCAACAACTTTAAATGCTGTTCTTGTCTATTTCTCCACATACAGACCTTTGTCACTGAATAAAAGTTGAATGCTTGTATTTTTTTTTATGTAAAGTGGACAAAATAAGAAAATCAAATATTTTATTTACAAGATGAATGAGAGAGTTTGGAGCACTGTTTTTAAAAAAGCAAAAGCACTGTACTTTATAATGGGCCACTTTGAGGGAGATTACAAGTGTTCATTTGAGGATATTGTTTCAGATGTGATCATTATCATTTGTTGGTTTTCTATTGTT
This sequence comes from Alligator sinensis, assembly GCF_000455745.1. Classification (NCBI taxonomy): domain Eukaryota; kingdom Metazoa; phylum Chordata; order Crocodylia; family Alligatoridae; genus Alligator; species Alligator sinensis. The sequence goes on along the minus strand of NW_005842148.1, from coordinate 1,631,461 downwards.
GCAAAATAAGGACTATTTTCTTAAGTCAACTGTCACTTTTGAAATGGAAATCATGATGAATTATGGCACATTTGCCTTGCTATGCTTTATCAAGCTCATTACAGATGATACATGATCTGAAGTTAACAGAATGAGAGACAAAAACAACACAGGAGGCTTCTCTTCCTTATCTTTGGAGATATGAAATGAAATTATCCTGTTTTGCTTGTTGCACTAACTGACCACCAATGACGGAAAGTCTGGACTCGCACACCGTAGTCATGGTTTTCTTCCAATTAGGACGTAGGCTTCTATTGTGAAATATCATGGGCAATGATATTCCAAAAATTCAGATCGTCGCTGTCGCTAATATTTCATTCTGAATTACTTTTGCCATGGCCCATATATGCCGAACCACTTCTCATACAACTGTAGAGTCAACTACCGAGTTTTGACCTTGTTTTGGAATTGTGGAAAGAAGATTTCCACTAAAGTAACCACATAAGACAAGACATTTCCTAAGACTTCTGGATGTTAATGCATCTTATACTGCAAGCCAAAACCTTCATCCAAAAAGTAAATGACTGTGGTGTTGCTTCCAGGCACTTACGGCTTCCATAAACACATTTCTGTTGCAACTTGAATAAACTTGCTATATCAATAAAAGCAGTAAATTTCAAATAATTGTTTGAAAGAAAGGCTACCTCAAGGGGTTTCAATATTGGAAGGAGTTCTGCCTCTGTACTCTAGCATCAATTTAATATTTGGAAAATGTAGGTCCTGATAGAACTGGCTGGAAACATCTGTTTAGGGCTGCTTCCTCATATGGGCCATGATTCAGAAAAGCACTTAAGCACATGCTTAACTGCTATCATATGCCAAAGTGCTTTCCTGGACAGTAATCTTTTTCTAAATTGGAGGCTAGAGAAACTGGGCCAACACCAACTGAAACCACTAGAAAAAAATGCTCTTTGACTTCAGTGGAGTATGGCCCTACCTGACCATCCACATGGTATTTATACAGTACCCAGCTGGTAAAATAGAGTATTGTACAAAAAAGTAACGAGTAACTGTACTGTAAAGAATGGCCATTATTTCTAAAGGTGGTATCATTTTTTCTCCGCCTTTAATAGCAGTTGTGTGTTGGGTTTGGATGAAATGTGGGCTATGAGATATATTTTTTTTAATTCTTCTTTCCTTTCTTTTCCTGATGGTATGACAAAGAATATAGTACATTTCCCTGAAAACTCAAAGCCTATTTTCAAAGTTGTGGCAAACCCCCTTTTAGTAAGTCTGCCTTGACGTGCTATCTTTAATACAGTGAAAGACTGCACAGTTTAAAAGCTCCTGAAAGGTGATTGCTGTCCTTGAAATAGAAAGTCTAGTTTCAATTTACAAGACAAGAAGCCCTTGCAGTTTGACTGAGATACATTAAGTCTTACAGTACGATGGCATGTGATGATCCCTCTTAATTGTCTATAGATTGACAGTCTGACATATAATCCTGGAAAACTGGGATTTAATTGCTGAAAATGGCATGTAGCACAGTCACGCTGCCCCACAGCAGGTGACTTCCTTATTTTAGGACTAAAGTATTATGCAGGTTTGTAAATGGCATGCTTCTCCCCTACTGCAAGGAGGTCGGCAATATTGGAAGAGAAAGCATTTACTAAGGTCTGTGAAATACAAGAGAAAAATCACTGCATTTGCCTGAAAACTCTGAGCTCATTGGTCACTAATTTGGCCAGACTGCCCATGCTGTGCTCCAAAATGAAGTGTGACTATTATTATATGGAAGTGTTGCTGTGGTTTGGTTCACGTTTGTAGAGCCCTGAAAATAAACTTCTTGAACTAGATAAAAATTGTTGGGGGGAAGGAGGGGAATCTTTTTTCCATTCAACTCACAAAATACGCACAACTGGTGTGTTTATCTTGATAGTCGAATAATGGAAGTGAGTACAACATGAAACTGGAAGCCAAGAAACTTGTTTTATTCCCATCTTTCACACACAGTCACTGAGGGCCTCAACCAAACCAGTTAATTTGTCTTAGATTCTCCACCTGTAAAATGGCCTTATCCACAGGTCCAAAGTGTCATAAGATGTATTAATGTTTGAAAAAGTGTTTGGGAAACCAGAACCTGTGGGACTTACATCTATGTGTGTAGCGAGCTCACTAGACGAGGAGGAAAGACACTAAAGATTTGCAAAATAGTCTCAGTTTCTTGCTGCCAATTCTAATGCAAATCATTGTAGGTAATTAGCAAAGGCACTAGGAAGAAATGCAGTAGGAGTAAAAGCTTACACATGAAAAAATGACTGGGTTGTTTTTTTTTTTACACTTAAGTGAAAAATTAATCAGTGTATAAAAACAACCTAGCATATTATAAAGCGAGTGGCTCTTTTAATCGAAACACTGTCTTGCAACTAAGTTGCAGAGAAATCTAGCAAATAATATACCAATGATTTTACTTCTCCTGTACTAAATGATTGGCATAAGCAATCCTTTCGTCTATTAGCCTGTGGTGCAGAAAAGTCATGATTGCTCACTCTCCCCAAAGTTAAGAATTGCATCCTAGGTGCTGATTTATGTACACACAGTGCTAAAGTGGTCCCTCCCAACAAAATAAAACAAAAAAAGATTTTCTTTAGTTCTATAACCTCATTTTTAACTTTTTGAAATTGAAGTAGAACTTCACTGATGCCAAGAATCAGCTGATGCCTTCATTTTGTTTTAGTCAATGGACAATAATGACTAACCACTGAAACTCATTCAATGCAAAAGATCCCATGTTGACAGATACATAACATATGTTGTATGAAAAAGTTATTACAACTTTTATGACTTGTGACAGGTGGGAATGGGAAGAAAGAAATACTATTCCAATGTAATGTTTTCTTCAGTGTATCTGTTTGCATTTGTTTAATCTTATGTAACATGTCACTGTGCGCTCTGTAAATCCGCTCCTTGGCATGCGCGGGCTCTCGTACTTCCCAGAATGTTCTGAGTCACTGCTTCATACTCTTCTTCGACGAAGTAACAGGGTGTCTCTGTGCAGATCTGTAAGTTATTCTTTTACCCTGTAACTTCCTCACTCAAGCATAACCCTCGGCTGACTTGTAATGCAACCTAATTGTACAGAAAGCTACACCTCTTAATGAAGGGATATAACCTTTGTTTTGTGTGCAGGTTGTTAATCCTTTTATAATAGCTGTATTATTGTGTCAGATAAGGTCAGGTGTGAGTTTTCATTTTCCTTTCTTCCGTTTACCAAAAAAAAAAAAAAAATGTTCTTTATGGTTCTTGTTCGTGTTGTAATAAATAGTGGAGGCCAACACATTACAAATATCCCTGTGATTGCATCTGTGCTTGCGTCCATAGGCATAAACAATGTGGGCACATGTTTAATTTCACCCTATGATATCCAAACACACACCTTGTCAAAAAGTGCTGGAAGGGACTTCAGGATGTCATTTTGCCCGTTTCCCTACTTTGAGTGAAGATCAACTCTGCCTAGACCACCCCGATAGATATTTGTTTAACGTGATCTTAAAAACCTCCGAGGACAGAGAATCCACAACCTTCCTAGATAACTCCTGCCAGGTCTTAACTATTCTTATAACTAAGATGTCTTTCCTACTATTCCTAACCTAAAATTTCCCTGGCTGCACGTTACATTTAACACTCCCACTTCTTCTTTTCCATCTCCACTGAAGGGAGGACAATTTCCTCATTCTAACAATTTTTTTAAATAATTGAAGTCTGATAACTATGCCCTTTTCCATATTTTCTTTTCTAAACTAAACAACCCCAATTCTCCTACCCTTTCCTTATAAGCCATGTTTTCTGCACCTTTTATATTGTTTTCCTCCTCAGACCTCTCTCCAGTTTTGTCCAGATCCTGAAGGGTGAGGCCTAAAACCAGACCCATGACTCTAGAGGATGCCTCACCACCACTGAGCAGAAAGGAATAATCATCTAATTTGTCTCACATATAACAATCCTGCTAATTCATCCTAGAATGATACTTGCCTTTCCTGGATCACTATATTCAGCTTGGATCAACTATAAGACACAGATCCTTTCAACAGTACCATTGGGTAGTCAGTAATTTCCCATCCTAGATATGTGCACTTGGTTTTTCCTTCAAGTAGTGTAATACTTTACATGTGTCTCTATTGAATTGCATCTGTGATTTTTTCATTCTGTCAAGATCATTTTGCATACGAATCCAGTCATCCAAGGTGCTTGCAACCCCTCACAGCTTGATGCCAGCATCAAATTTTATAAGTATACTCTGTATTCTCTCATTGAAAAATGATCCATTGTTAATAAAAATGTTGAGTAGTACCAGACCTAGGACAGACTCTTGAGAGACCCCATTTGATATGCCCTCCCAGCAAGGGGCATAATAATAACTCTTGGAGTACAGTTTTCCAACTAGTTCTGCACCCACATAATAATAATTTCATCCAGACCATATTTCCCTAATTTGCTTATGTGCCTGTATTAAAACAGAAGATATATCACATCTACTACTTCCCCTCACTCCTTTCCCATTCTGCTAGGCCTGTCTGCCAAAAAATGAAAATTAGGTTGCTTTAACATGATTTCTTCTTGACAAATCCATGTCAGCTCTTTTGTATCCCTATTATTCTTATACTTATTTTCAGTTACAAATTAATAATAATTTGGCCCTTTATCTTTTCAGGTACAGAAGTTAGGCTGACTAGTCTAGAACTCTGCAGATCCTGTTTTTAACCCCATCTTAATAATATGTTTTCTTCAGGGACCTCACTTGCCTTGCACAAATTCTTGAAAATAATCACTAATGCTTCAGAGACTACTTCTCATAGTTCCTTCAGTACTCCAGGATAAATTTCAACAGCCCCTGCTGATCTGACTCCCTCTAACTTACCTAAATATTCTGTTCTTCCCCCATTTCTTACCTATTCCTGGCCTCCCGTGGTTAGTTTTTAATGTGTTAGTCATCTTGTCGTGAATGCCTTTCCTTCTCAACACTGAATCAAAAAAGTGGGGTCTCTCTCTTTTCATTTACTGTTTTCTTGCCTTCTCTGTTAAGTAGCAGGTCTCTACTGTATTATATATATATATATATATATATATATATATATATATACACACACACACACACACACACACACACACACTTTTTTCTTATTCTTTTCTGCCCGTTCCTACCTGTAACTTATTTTGTCTCGTTGCCTTTCTGATTTTTTCCCTCCTTGTTTGTGCTATTCATTTAAACTCCAACCTAGTCTTCTGTAGCATGTTCTGTATGAATCCTTTCTAATTGCCAAGCCATTGAAAAGCACTGAATCCAGTCATATTGGTCTCTTCCTACCCTATGTATGGTTCCTCTGCATCAAGGTAGTTTAACCAGGGTGCATCTACAAGATGTTAAATGAGCAGTAGACTAATGCTACTGCACATTAATGCGGCAAGCAAAAACCATGTTAATGCACAAATATGCATGAGAATTAGTCTACTGCGCATTAGTGTCACAAAAAAGCATGCAACAGCATTACTGCGCAGTAGCACCAATTAAGGCACATGAAGTTAGTACCTGTTATTACAGGTACTATACTTAATGATTTGTAACTGCAGTGCATTAATGAACATATAGACACATCCCCATTGTACTTTCAATATCATTTGTTAGAAAACACCAGCTCTTCTGAATAAATTCTTCCATTAGAAACTCCTTTTTTCCCTGCCCCCAATAGCATCTTGTCTACCAATGCCATGAGTTTATTGGAAGACGCATTTTTTAAATCTATGGGCATCATTGTGTTTTCTCACTCTGTCTTTTCCTTAGAACTATAAGCTGCACCTTGGGGGGATTACATTTCACCAAATTCCTTTCCGCATTCAGCTTCCTCCACCAGCTCTTCCCTGTTTTCCAGAACTTAATTGAAAATAGGTGCATTCCAGTTATTTCCTCCACTTTCTAAAACAAAGAGGTGTCTCCAACACAGTCTAAGAAATAACTGGACAGCCTGTGTTCTATCATATGGCTTTCCCAACAAATATTCAGGTAATTAAAATCCTCAATTACTACCAGGTCCTTTGAAAAATGGTAGTGTTCCAAAAATGCCTTATTTGCTTGTTCTTCTTGATTCGTTGTCTATAGCAGACCCATGTCAGAGAATCAAAGTTTCCTGGAATTTGAAAAGACCTCAGGAGACCCGACTGCAGGGATGCAGGTTTCAGTGCTCCTAAACCATCCCAGACATATACCTATCTAGGCTCTTCTTTAAAACCTCCAAAAATGGAGGCTCTACAACTGTCCTAGGCAGCTTGCTCCATTGGCCTTACAGGTAGGAATGGTTCCTGAGATTGAATGTAAATCTGTTTTGCTATAGGAGTAAATTCATTGTGCCCCTGCTTTTCCCACCTTTTTTCTATATACTGGGAGCGTCTGCACGAGCCACCATTGCTCAGTACCTTTTTGCTACTGCGCAGTAGCGTTGGGGGGCACTAACTGTGATGCGATGCTACTGCACAGTAGTAATGAGCTACTATGCAGATTGTTGTTACTGCACAGTAGCATCAGATAAAAACCATGCAGGGACACTACTGCCAGTTACTGTGCAGTTGTTAGTACTTGGTTATGCAAGTACTAAATGACCACGCAGTAACAACTGCACAGTCATGTAGACATGGCCACTGAGTCTTTCCATAAGTCTTATTCTCTCTTCTTCCTTGACCTTAAAACAAGTATATACATTCTTAATATATAATGTGACACCTCGTCCATTTAATTTCTCCTGTCTTTGTTCCCCTTCCTTCCCACCTTTATGGATCTAGTAAGCACTAGTGGCTCCATTTGGAATCTGCCTCTCCTCAGTCTCTTCTGTTCAGCCAGATGACAGAAACTGCCTTTTTGACATCAGTATAATCCTGTAGGCAGGTGTCTATAAGACAGATTTTGACAGGTTTAACATCAGAAATGTTAAAGATGCTAATTGTGGGTGTCCTTTATGTATGACTATGCAAAGGAAAATGGTATATCCCCATGTGCAAGGATTTAACACCACATCTTATTTCTCAAAAAAAAAAGAGAAATGGAAGAGCTGATGATATTCTTCCACTTCACTCCCTAGCTCTTCTTCCTTCTTAGTGAATTATGGAAGCTGGTGCCTAAATTATGTAACCTCACTGTTATTCTTGTTTAACCTGTTCCCATCGTGAACTTATCAACTCACACTGCATTGCATAATGGCAAAGCATGAACACAGCCAGGAGTGAGGAACAAAGATGTAATTGGCTGGATTTCAATCCAGCCCAGTGTTGCTTCTGCATGTAGCTCAAATCTATTCCATCAAGACAGGCTATAGGCTAAAATGAAATCATTGCAAGGCTCTAGTGCAAGTTAACGTGGCCTTATGGCCTCTTTCTTTTGTGTTTTAGCTACCAAAAAGTAGAATCCTTGGGATGAAAGTACTGTCATGAGTTCAGAAAACAACAGAAAATCCATTGTTACAGATTTAACTCTTCCAACCCCTGCTGCAAGCTGTAAACAGGTAGTCCTACCCTAAAAACAAGTTTCTTATTCTCCCAAAGCATTAAGCCCACTAGCACCCTGTATTTCTTCTGAAGTTTACTTCCTGGATCAGAGAGGATGTAGTTAGTGTTAGTCTAAAGTCAGGTGGAAGATAGAGCAGGATGGCACCTTAGAGAGACTAACTGATTCAGAGAGGCATGGCTACAACCTACTTTGGTCAGATGGTATAGCATTGGGCAATTAGGTTGTTGCCTATAAAAGTGCATGCGTCTGAACCAGTTAGTCTTTAAAGTGCTACCCTGCTCTACCTTCTTGTATCAGAGGTCTTTACAGCCTGGACCAGTGGTTCTCAAACTTTTTTGTACCAGGACCCTTTTGTAAACATGGATTACCAGTTCCAACCCAGTGCCCCTCACTCCCAACCAGGGTCCGACATAGGTACGGGCAAGCCGGGTGTCCGCCTGGAGCCCAGACAGAAAGGGGGCCTGAAAATGGTAATTTTTATGATTATTATTATCATTATCTTTGCCAAAGCAGGGGCTGATACTAAACGCGTGTCCAGGGCCACCAGAAGTGTAGGTATGGTGCTGCTCCCAGCCCACTGCCCCATGCCTCCAGGCCCAAGCCTCTCAGTGTGTGGGGCAGGGACTGGGTGTGTGGGGAAAGGTGAGGTGTATGTGGGGCATGGGGGGCCACAAGCAGCCCCTCGCAGTCTGCCAGTCTGCAAGGGAAAAGACACGGTTTCCCATGTTTTTCCCCTTTAAAAGAGAACCCATTTTTTAAGTTTGTTCGTGACCCTTTCATATATTCTTATGACCCACTTTCAAGTCATGACCCACAAGTTGATAAATGGTGGCCTATAATAAGCCACACACATTAGGGGTTATGTTCAGGGAAAAATAGGCAGTCAGCACACATCTCTTTGCTACAGTAATACAGTCAAGCCATCCTATCTGTTCCCACAGTAGATGGATGAGTTTACGCCTATTGCTGTTTTTACCCAATCAGTGTTAATAAACCCTGTATTTACTAAAATGGCAAAGAGTTTTCCAGCAACCGAAAGTGGGAAAAGAACCAAAAGAAAAATCAAGGAATGATGGAGAGTAGGGGAAAAAGTCAGAGCTCAGAATGCCGTAAGACCTTAAAAACAGTAAATTATTTTGTATCTAAATGACTGTAATATGTGTTGCTTATTGTGTCTACTGCTGTGCAAGCAAAGCCTAATGTGATGCTTAGATTACTTTAATAGCTTTTGTTAATAAGGCACTTTTCTCTGCATTTTTTTATTTCATTTTAGAATGAAAAGGATTCCAACCATTGCTACAGGGAGAAAAAACAAACATTTGGTTATTATTTTTGTCGTCTTTGACGTGTGTGTGTAACAATATTTATATGTGAATGTATGCATACACCCACACATCCACACACACACACACATATACGTATACATACATATATATGTGCTTATTATTAAATTATGTAATATTTATGCATAAATGCTGTATACCTATCTGTGTAGAGAACTAAGTTTGATTCCTGACTTGAGGGCTATGGATACTTCTTAAATTTATGGTCATGGTCCCTGTGGTTACCAGTGACATTGGGAAATGTAGGAGAGATGTCCTGAAAGCTAAATTTAGGCTGCTAGGTAGGATGTCCATAGTAGCTCCGAATGCTCTGAAATGCATCCGGTTCCACGCACAGGGCCAAAGAGACAGGCAGAGCTCCTGAGTCTCAATAATTGATAAGGCAATGGTGTAATGAGAAGAGGTTTAGGTTTATCTGAAACTGGGGAACCTTTTTGGACAGGAGGAACCTGTGCCAGACGATGACCTCCACCTAAATCAAAAGAGAACCAGTCTGCTGGCACTAAAAAGGTTAGTAGAGCAACTAAAAAGTCGGGGAAAGCCAACAGGTTTGGAAGAGCACACAGGCTGGATTGTCAACCCCAAAGGGGACGTCATTCAGATTCTTTGCCATCTTGAGGAAGATAGTAGGAGAGTAAGAAGTATAATTGTAGGTAAGAGGAAAGATAAATCGAAACATCTAGAGTCCCAGTCAAATAGCATGAGCACTAACAGGCACTGAGCAAGGACAGTTTGTAAGTACTTCTACACAAATGCCAGCAGCCTAAAAAAAATAAAATGGGTGAACTAGAATGCCTGGGATTAATTAAATGGGGACTTTGACATAATAGACATCTCAAAGACCTGGTGGAAGGATGATAATCAACAGGATACTGTTATACAGGGTTACAAGCTGTGTAGGAATGACAGAGTTGATGTGCAAGTAGAGGAGTGCTGCTGTATGTTAAGGATAGTAGAGACACTAATGGCATAAACATCTTATCCGAAATGAAATTATTGTAGAATCACTGTACTTGAACGAAAAGCATATAGTACCAGAACTGTACTACCAACTGCCTAATCAGGACCATGGAGGTGATAACAAAATGCTTAGGGACATTAGAAAAGCTTCTAAAATGGAACAAGCAATAATAATGGGAGATTTCAACTGTTCTCACATAGACTGGGTATGTAAATACCTCATCGGGGCAAGAGGTGGAGATAAAATTTCCGGATGTGATAAATAATCGCTTTCTAGAACAACTCATCTTGGAACCCACAAGCAGAGAAGCAAAGTCCTGAGTAGCATACGGGACCTGTTTAAAGATATCTATTGGTACGCCTCTCTAACAGTGACCATAACAACCACATTCAACATCTGAGTGAGAGAGAGCATCCAAAAAAAATATAAAATCCACCATGTTCATATGCAACTTTAGGAAGGGAAATTACACAAAAATGAGGAAGTTAGAAAGAAGTTAAAAGGAGCAGTCAAGAATGTAAAATGCCTCCAGGCAACTTGGAAACTGTTTAAAATTCCATGTTAAAGGCTCAGGGAAAGTGTATACTACAAATCAAAAAGGTTACCAAGCAGTCCAATAAAAATCCTTCATGGTTTAATATCAGTGTTCAGGAAACCATTCAAGGCAAAAAGGCACTCTTCAAAAAATGGAAGGCATGCCTAAAGAGGGAAAGCCCACAAACGCTGGCAGGTCAAGAGTAGAAGTGAAATAAGGCAGGCCAAAACAGAATCTGGGAAGCATCTAGAAAAAGATGCTGAAGTTAATCAAAAAACGTTTAAAAATACATCAGAAGCAGGAAGCCAGGGAGAGAATCAGTGGAACCATTAGATGATCAAGGTGTAAAGGTGCACTCAGGGATGATAAGGCCATAGCTGAGAAGCTAAATGAATTATTTGTATCATTTTTTTAACAGGAAGATACTGGAGAAATGCCTATGCTAAATCAATCGTTCCTAGTAGATCGGTCTGAAGAGCTGGACAACATTGAAATCACAACAGAGGCAGTTTTAGAACAAAAATGATTAATTCAATGCTAATAAGTCACCAGGACTGGGTGCCATTCACCTAACAGTTCTGAAGGAACTCAAAGGTGACATTGCTGAACAGTTGGCAGTAGTATGTAACCCATCACTACAACTGGCCTCTCTGCCAAAGGCTTGCAGAGGTGATCCTAGGAGCTGCAGACCAATGAATCTCACTTCCATCCCTGGCATGTTGGTAGCATCTATAATAAAGAATAAAATCAGTAGTCATATGGATCTGCTGGGTAAGAAGAGTCAGCATGGCTTCTGTAAGGGAAATACTGCCTCACTAATCTGCTGGAGTTCTTTGAGGGCATTGAGAAGCACATGGACAAGAGGGATCCAGTTGACATAATATACTTAGACTTTCAAAAAGCTTTCGACAAGGTCCTTCACCAAACACTTTTAAAAAAATGGGATCTTCAGTCCATGGGTTGAAAGCTGGTTAGAAGATAAGAAGTGCAAGGTAGGGCTAAATGATCAATTTTCAGGATGGAGAGAGGTCAAAAGTGGGGTCCTGCAGGGATCTGTCCAGGGTCCAATTTTGTTCAACATTTTCATCAATGATCTGGAAATGGGCGTGCACAGTGAAATCTCCATGTTTGCAGATGACAGCAAATTATTCTGAGTAGTCAACCCTGATTGAGAGGAGCTGAAGAAAGATCTCACCAGACTAAGTTAGAGGACAAAAAAATAGCATATGAACTTCAGCGTGGACAAGAGCAAGGTAATGCACATGGGGAGAAATAACCTCAACTATATGTATGCAATGCTGGGTTCTCAAATAGCTGTTATGATTCAGAAAAGAGACTTTCACTTTATATACAGTTCCGCTGCAGTTTATTTTTGATATTCTAACCAGTAACCACAAACTGCTTTTCTAGACTTAAAGTAACAAGGATCCACAATCACAAACCACAGTCACCACACAAACCCAGGCAGATCTTTGGCATAAGAACAGAAAAAGTGCCTTACTGATCAGACCAATGATCCATGTAGCCCAGTATCCCAGCTCTGACAGTAGCAGGAGTGTATGCTTTAGAGGGGAAGCACTGAACCAGATATATCTAGTGATCTACTCCCTTTTCATTATCTTCTCTGGCATCCACCATTATTGGGCTGGAGATGACAAAAGAAGCATCTGTTCAACAGCTATTAATAGATCTATCATCCATGAATTTGTCGAGTCCCTTTTTGAACCTGGCTAGGTTATCTGCCTCTACCACCTCCTGGGGCAATAAATTCCACAAGTTAACTATGCATTGTGTAAAAAAAAGTCCTCTTTCTTGTTAGTTTTGAACCTGTTTCTTACTAATTTCAGTGGGTGTCCCCTACTTCTAGTATTCTGGGACTTGGTGAGCAACACCAAGTTCCCTGTTCACTTTGTCCACATCCTTCATGATTTTATAGACCTCCCATATTCCCTCTCAGCCTTCTCCTTTCTGAACTGAAAAGTCCTAGCCCTTTTAGTCTCTCTGAATATGGCAACTGCACCATAGGCCTGATCATTTTGCTTCCAGTTCTCTAATGATATTATATCCTTTTTGAGATTTGGAAACCAGAACCGGACATGGTATTCAAGAGGTGGGCGCACTATAGATTTGCATAATGGCATGGTGATGTACTCTGTTTTGCGAGATGATGATTTTTTTCATTTTCGAGTCTGCTCTAAAATGTTTTAATCAGAATTGGAGCATGTTGAAATGTTCCCTGGACTCTTGAGCTGAAATACTGGAATGAACATGGTTGATTGGGTCGGAAGGTGGGGGGGGGGGGCAGAGTTTTGTTACTAATTCTGGCTTTAAGCATGTTTGATAAAAAATTCCTTGTAAAATCAATGAGAGATTCTCCACTGAAGCCTTTGGGCTGGCCTCCCATTGGAAAGCATCGGTTTAGCCTTCTAACCCCTCTTCTTTTTAGTTTTCCTATCATTATCTAATGATATAATGGCCTCTTTGGAGTTCTTTCAAATCAGAGGAAGAAAAGCGATATTGAATTATTGGCAACAAACACAAAATAATGGTTTAATCCATGGGTGTCCAATGGCCGAATAGTCCATGGAGCTTTAAAATCTAGCCCACAATGTTGCCTCCCACATGCAGCACACACTGGCCCCGTGTACGGCACATGGCATGTGGAGCCTGTCTAGCACAAGTCAAATCTGGTGGAACCAGGGTCTGGTAGAACTAAATTAGCTTCATCCTACACATCACTGTACCTGGACATCCCATAATAATTATCCCTCTTGTTCTGGAGCATTGTGACTGCTCATCCTTGCCACTCCCTACCCCAAATAGAGGATAAGAGGAAAGGAGAAGTAGACAAGAAATGAAATAATAACCATGCCCTACCCACCATCAATACAACTGCAGATTAGAGCCAGTGCACTAGCATAATGGAGTGGGTCAGCCCCTCAGCTGATGCAAAAATCAATGCATCTCTAAATACAAATGAAAATACACCATGATTAAATTGAAGCGGCAACAGCTTGGTCCATGGAAGAAAACAGGGTATTGAGGGTCAGAGTTTGAGTGCTCTAAGGCTGGCTTGGTTGTGGACTTGGGAAAGCAATGACCTTGTCTTAGTTGTTCCCTATGTTGTTGAGCATTGTGCCTGGTAATTGGGTGTGAAGGTTGCCTGGGCAGTTTTAGGAATATATTATACAAATACTAGATAGGAATGATCCTGCCTTGAGCAGAAGGTTGGACTAAGCTCCTTCCCAGTCCTGCTGGAAGCGGGGATGGGAAAAAAAAGAAAAAGACTTCTTAAGCAATGAAAGAGGATGAGTTGGCTAACATTTGCACAGTGCTTTGAGGATATAAGCAACATAACTATGTATGAGCGATACGAAGTCGAATTAAAAATGGTAACAAACCAACTTGTTCTCTAGGAAAGGCCTGAAACAATGGACCCCTGGAGTTGTTTTCTGGGCTCCGTCTGCTTTGAGTAACGCTAATATAGCCTCCCTAATCCCACAATCCTGTTGCTGACATTCCAGTCTCATGCATAGCCATTGGCAATCTTGGAACGTGTGTCCGGTGCATTTTTTTGGTTGAAATGCTACATCTGGCTTACTTGGCAGATATTAATATCCCTCTGGAAAGGACAAACAAAGTGAATAAAAGGAATCCTAAACACACCACGTAAGGGATTACTGAAATACTGACCTCTTTGTTTCCTGGGCAACTGAAACCATATCTGTGGCCTCTGACCTTTGGGGAGTTGTCTCCACAAGAATGCTGGCTACCAAAGAGTTAATGTATGCAGCCTACTGTAAGTATTTGGTTAATTTGCTTATTAAAAACATGAAAAGCTTTTGGCTCTTTGACACCCAAACAAAAGGCAAGCAATTGAGTGACTTTTGACCCAAGCTTATCAGATGACTGGTGTAATGCTGTCAAACCCTCATCACTGCATGCAAGTAAGGTCACATTTTATAGGTGTTTATGACAGTTTAAGGTTCATACTGCCTATCTTTGTCAACACTAGAATGATGCAGGTCAACTGGCTGGGTTAATGAGGCTGAGTACCAGAGGAAAAACATGGGAAAGAGACTAATATCTAAATTAAAAATCACATTTTAAAGAACCTGTAAAACAAACAAGTTCGAACAAAGGCTAGAAAATCACAAGCCACTTGAACTGGATTGAATGCTATGATTTTCTCTGGTATAATGTGTACTTGGGAGTTGATGGCTTTCAACTGGTAAGCCCTACGAGGGCAGTGCAAAACTGAATACAGAAACGTTGCAAAAGAGTTGTTGGCCTTCCCTGCAGTTTCCTTTCGCACCGTTTTATAACCAAAAAATGTGTGTCCTTTCCTGAAATGTCACCAGGAAGCAGTACTTTCTCTTCAAAAAAGTGAAAACTAATTAATCAAAACCTATCTACGCAAAGTGATCTCATTTTGCAGTGCAAATATTTTATGAAAAATGGACTGTTCTTAAATTTCCAACAAATATGAGCATAAACTCTGATTCTGAGCATTTCAGATTCTTTGGAGAACACTTGTGCTGCATCGAAGCAGCACAGAAAATAAAGAGACCATATATTCAGAAACTCAAACATGTTCTGCTGATGGTTTTTAGAACAGTATTTTTCAACCTGAGGTCCACGGACTATGTCTAATGTGTCCGCAACAGATGACTATGATCAATCAAAAGAATGTGAATACCCATATTTACAATTCAAAGGTGTCTGCACCTCCATTCAAAATTTCCAAAGAGATCTGCACCTCCATTAAATTTTTTTAGAGGATTGCAAATTGAAAAAGGTTGAAAACCACCAACTTAGGGTATCAAAATGCCACACAAATGACAAAACCATACTTAAAATGTATTCAGGATTCATTATTGACAGCTTCTGATTCAATACTGGTATAGGCCTATTTCTCAGAGTTAAGTACTTTTTCCAGTAACTTGATCTTTTGAGTGAGTTTATCAAAAAATATCTAACATATGACATTAATATCCAATTGCAGCAGAAGAACAGATTTGCTACTGTCTACACTCATTTCACTTTTCTCTTCCCTCTAAACATGATCTACCATAACAAACCTTTATTCCACTGGGCTATTAGTTCCTAGTAAACATAGGATAAGTTGTGCTAGGAATAATAATATTCCTTACACAAACATTTTGGACTTATAAAATCAAAATTAATAGACCAATTTTTGATTGATAAAATTAGGTCTGATACAATTCAGAAGTCCGGAACAAAGTTTCTGGGACATGAGTGTATACTTTGAAACTGCCCGAGTAAAACTGGGATGTATGGTCTCTGTACACCGAACATATGGGTTTTCTGTATCCCAAGAAACTCTATTTTTCATTAAAAAATATCAGCAAAATCAGTACTATGTCACGGCTGAAAATTTAAAGAGTGGGTTTTTTTCTTAGTTTTTTGTTTTTATTGTCATTTAGTTGGAGATAGATTTTTTTTCCTGTGACATGAAAATAACAGCTTTATTACAAAGGCTGTCTTCAATGCTTTCTTATTCCCAACAAGTTCTTTTCATATACTGCTGCCTCTGCTCCTAACATTAGGACTTCTTCAGTTTTGTAGTGTTACATAAATTATATGTAAGAGCAACATAACATCATATATAATTTTGCCCTGACAGGAGTCACTGAAAGTTTTTGGACCCCATCCATTGTTCAGTTGAACAGGTGTTAAAATAAAAAAAACCCAACAAAACAAAACAAAAAAACCCTGGCTCATCATATGAAACATAACATCCAGGTAAAGTCTATATGGGCTTGAAATTTATACATCGTTCTTAATTTTTTTTTTAAATGATCTTACTGCTAAATGAACTTCAGTAAATCCACAGAGAGTAAAAGTTGCCCTCAAATAAAGGATGCCTTCTACACCACTTCCGACAGGCTGTGGGACTGTCCTGTGGATGGAGGCAAAACCTGCTGGCCCTTCCACCTGTCTCTCTTCCCACCTAGGCCAGTGTTCAATGTGGAGATGGAAGCAGGCTACTGTTAGAACCACAAAATATATTGAGTGCAAATCTCGACTGCAACTGTGTCCAGACACCAAGCTGGAGTGGGTTGAATTTTGCCCCTCTTGCCTCCCTGTATGACCTACATATGAGGCCTGAGACTAAGGCACACATCTGTTGTAAATGTCTTCTACATATTTTATATTACTAATACAAGGCCCAAAAGTATAATCCGTGAGATGTTAATCACAGTGCCGTAGCTAGGGGCGGGGAGGCGAGCGTGGCAACCACGCCGGGAGCCAAACTTCCTTGCCACGGCACTGGTTAAGCAGTATATATTGGCATGTTTCAAAATCCTTGTAGGTAGAAAACAAATTTGATAACATACTTCCATACTTCGTGTATTAATTTTTGAGTGAGTAGCAAATCCACCCATTGGCTTGGGTTCTCTCTAAAGATTTACAACGGCATTTAAAAAATTATATCAAACTATACCTGACCTTATCAAAGCTACAATACATATGCGGTTGTGGAGCAGTAAGGAAAGGCACGGAGTTAACGGTGAAATAGACCATATGCCCTCTGACACCTTGGCTTGATGGAATGCCTCCTTAACTGCTTCCTTAATGTATCCCGTTGTGCCTAGGTGTGGGATGACATGGGGTCTGCTTCAGTCCTTTAATATGCTTTCATCCCTCCCATTTACAAGCTGTGTGTTCTTATAATGAAGTGTGGGTTTTCCTCCCCGCCCACCTTTTTTTTTTTCTTGTTGTGTTCACTGTAGTATTAGAAGAGGATAATTAGGGGCAATGGTATAAAAGTGGTGGTAAGGGCACATCTAACTCCTGGGAATAATTTCTGGGGTTGGGCGCTGGGAGAAGCAGAGAAGCATCTCATTATTAAAACAACTTTGTCAGAAGCTACAATAAATTAAAAGGAAAAATGCAATACTCTGCATTCCTCTTACACATAAGGAGTTCAAAGAATTTGCCATTATAATGCAACACTTTCTTAGAAGTGCTACCTCTTGATGCCTCTTACTTGCTTCCTGGACAGTCTGCACTTACCATCTCAGGACAAACTACTTCTAGTACTATTTTGGATTTGATTATCATCATCGTCACCACAGTAGTACCCAGAGTTCCCAAATCAGGATTTGATTCCCATACTACTAGACTCTAAACAAATACATAATACGTAAGCCAACACTGTCTCTGCCTCAAAGAGTTTATGATCTTACTTAGAGACAGGACACAACAAGTGAGCGTAACAAATGTTCAACACAGATTCAAAATGTAAACATACTATAGATAGGAAAATGGCCATAAATTCCTCAACCAAAGATAACACCTCTCAAAGTCTCTCTCACAGCCTTTTTAGCATGAAACATGTCAAACACAATGTATGCATTCAGTGGAATGCATATTTTCTTGTTGCTATTGAAAATAAAAATTCCCTCTTGTTGCAGTTTAGAAAATATATAGAGGAATGCGGGGAGAAGACCATAAAAATGCTTCTCATGCAAATGTTATGCATTTCCTGTCTGCTATGTGTTTTCAGTGATGAAACTAACATTACTAAATAATACATAGAAAAAACCACAGTCTTAAATCACAGAATGCATTCGTTCCTATATAAGAGGATATAAAAGTAATTTAAAGGAAATGAATACTTTTTAAATTGAAGTATATAGTATTGCCCCACTTTGAACTGATGGAGACTGCAGGAATGAAAACCTGGGGTGCTGCAGTTAGTGACCTGGAAATCGGTGATCTGGATTCAAGACATGCCTCTGATACAGACTCGTATGGACCTTGGCAAGTCACTTAATTGTACCATGCTGCAGTTTCCCATTTGTAAAATGGGAATAATACTTCCTTTCTCCTATTCTTCATTCTTGGTGCTGTATGGGGTATGGGCTGTCTGTCTGTCTAAATAGACAAGACAATGGGATCTGTAGGCACTAGTTTAAAACAAATAATAAATAAGTCTAAGTCAGAATATTGGTCATTTCCTGAAGACCAAGGCTATGCATAAACTGGTATTGTTGGTACTGGATATATAAATAAGCAAAAATCCATGGGCTTTATAGCTATACTGGTTTGTGGCAACTGAGGATAAAGGCCATATGTTTCTTTGAGATTCACCTTTGAAAGTCTTGGGAAAAGTGGTACAGCGTTTGCAACTGCTATCCCTCTGTTTTGTCTTGTGAGTGGGCATAATCTCACAGGCCTCAAAGACAACAATTAAAGAACTATATTTACAAACAGGTTGCAGTAAAGTTCAACATCTAGGTATCAATGCATCTCCTAGAGAGAACACCTCTCTGGTCCTGTTTCCAGTTATTTGTCAAGTAAAGCCTGGCAAATGCCAAAGGGGATTGCTCAGTGGTCTCTTGGATCATGTTTGAAATACCTACTCTGCTTGGTATCATAGACTACTTGGAAGACTGACAGGCTTACCTCAGGCCTTCATTCTTCTGAATTAGATACACTGAGTTCCAGGCAATTTACAGAGAGGGCTCGCTGAGTCAAGACCCAAAAAACCTGGTCTTCCTCGCTCTGTGCTGAGATTAAAAATTTCATGGCTCTTTATATTGTAGGATTATTCCTACTCCTGGTGGCTTAGACAAAAATTCCCTTTCCCTCACTGCTGAACACTTTGCTGGGAGGCAATTCTTTGCCTATTTGCTGCCATACATCCCAGAGCTGGCAGCATTTCAGGATACAGTAATTCATGTATGGATGCAGGGCCCCACCATGCAAACAACTGCATATATTCACTCACTCCCACCCCCGCAAGTCCAGTTCCCATTGACTGTAGTGAGTTTGTAAACAGGTCAGGGCACATTTGTGTGTCTGCAAAATCAGATCTAAAGACATAATTTTGCAACTCCTTAAAAGTAAATTCTACAGGGATATCACATACCACGGGGAAGTGCCACTGTGGAAATATAGCAATAAAGGGGACACTGTAGCCACTTCCTGACATATACCCAGCACCCCTGTATGCCAGGCAAGCTCATTAAAGTGGCACTAGGCACGCCCAGAGCCATCCTAATAGCTTTCTGACATATTTTTCAGCATTCTCCGAAAAGGAGCAAGCTAGCAGTGTGCATTTCCATGGTGGCGGTCCCCAGCACTGGCCCACATGGTATAGATTGGCCTTATAAGGCTGTTTGGACAGTTATATGCTTAAAGCTTTGCAGGATCAGAGCTGTCATTTGTAAAACACTGTCCATCCAAAATGATCCTAAAGGGGGTTTTATACAGGTGAGTTGCTGTTATTAATAGGAATCAATGTCATCATCATTCATAAAAGCAGATCAATTACCCTTAAAATTACCTAGATAACTGGCTGGCCATTCTGTGCTTTGAAAAAACTTACCTCTCTTTAAAATCTGTTCTTACTGACAGATTATAAATGAAATAAAGAAGAAAAAAGAGAGAGCGATAGCACTGTAATATCTGAAGAGCTATATTCAGTGCATATGAACAAATTAAAACCACACATGAAAAGAAGGGAATCCCATAATAGAGAGTTAGTGAGTATACACACTAGCCCAAATTCTGCCCTTAGGTGAAGTCAGTGGGAAATGCATGTGTGTATTTTTGGTCCATTACATCTTTTCTTACTACTTATTATTAATATAAATCCAAAACCAGAGACCAAATCTATTCAGAAATCTCCTAAGTTCTCTCTTGAGCAATATGAAATCTTATGGAAAATGATTTCTAATATCACAGAAAACATAATACGTTAAATACAATTGGGAATGTGCTATTGAAAATATTACTTATTGCACACAAATGAAGGAAATAATCCAGTTCACTCTAATGGGAAAATATTTTTCCAGTGCTGTGATTTTGCAAGCTGTAAAAATGATTAATGCCCCAATTCGGCAAGGTACTTAAGCACATAGTCTATCCCCATTCAACAAAGCATTTAAATACAGACTTAACTTTAGGCACATACTCAGATGCTTAAGCGCGTGCTTAGGAGCCAGATTCTTAAAGGTATTTAGGTGTCTAATGATGCAGATAGGAACTTCTGAAAACCCCACTCTGTAACTAACTCCTATCAATACAATTCATGGGTTTCAGGTGGATTTAAGCACTTTCAAACTCTGGTCCTCTGTCTACCAGATAGGGCTGGATAGACCAACCAGAGCCTTAGGTGATAACTCTGTTTTGAACACAGCAAGCAGCGGTTGCCGCAAAATGTGGTTCCAGTCCTTGTGCTGGCATTTTCGTAGACGACCAGCTCTTACTCTAAAAATAAGCAGAAGCGAAGATGCGTGTTTTGTGCTAAGTGACATGTGATTGCTTATTACCAGCCCCTTCTATTTTTCCACCCTCGCCCCCCTACGGCCCACCTGTGAACACGCCCCAGAGGTTTAAATCCTTAATTACCCAAATTCCATTTCCTTTCTATGCTAATTGTTACGTTGAAGGCAGGTTTGGTTGGACCCACCCAGCAGGCACAGACCAGGCAGGCAGGATGTGTGTGGTTGAAAGGGAATAAGGGAGGGAAGAGGGCTGTGTACAATCCAAACTCAGACACAGAAGGAAGCACATTTCTCTCTCTTGATAGGGGATATGTGCAGACAATGACCTGGGGCTGAAATGACAGTGATACGAGGCACCGGAATTTGCACATCCCTATGGAAAGATACTATCTGAGGGAAGGATGGTTGGTCCACAGCAAGAGCGATGCAGGTCTGAGTGTCCCTGGAGCAGAAATGACACTGCCTGAACAGTGGAGATGAAGGGAGAGTGGAGGCTGAGAGGTAGAGCTGGAGGAAAAGACTCATCAGCTTGTCCTCATTAGCCACTCAAAAGCTTTGGAGCAGCCAGAAAGGGTTTGAGCTGTGGCAAAACTCCCATTTGCCAAGCTGACTGTGGTAGGTACCCTTCTAATGCTGTCTGGTTCAGAAGATTTTATTCCAAAGTCTCGCTGCGACCAACCGACTAGTTACATATATATTTGTTTTGCAATGCACTTAAATGCTTATTTTATCACCTTTGAGATAAAAGAGTAGGGAGGGGATTCTGGGTTTGTAGAGGAAAAAGAGGATGATCAACTTACTTTTAGTAACTCGCTTTCAAAAAGAAAAAGAGTTGAGCATGTTGTCACTGACTGTGTTCAAAAGTACAGGCAGTTTGGAAGGAGGCTGAGGTTTTGCTACAGGTTTTCTCTGTTGTCCTGTTTATTGCAATTAAAAGCTGGGCAAATAACTTGGAACAAAACTATTGAGGTCACGGCATTTTGCTACTTGCAAGAATTGCCAATAGAGGGATTATTTTCTTTAAATGCTACCCCAATTGTGCATGCAAATATCAGGCCAGAAGCTCTCTCATTCACAAAAGAAGTGTGAATTCGGGCATAAGGAGTTTATCTAACAATTTGAATGAATAATTTCATTTTTTTTTATGGGATTTACTCAGCTTTAGTCACAATAGACCCCTCCTTGTCAGCTGTCAATAAGGATTAGAGATATCATCAGTTAAGATAAAACCCCATTTCCTCTCTGAAATGATTGGTTGAGTTGGCAGTGGCCAGCCAATCACTAAACAAGTTGCTTTTTATTTTGGCTGAAGTCCAACCTGAGCTTTTCAATAAAAATAAATAATAGCACCTGTGGGCATTAAGTAGCAACCAATAGAAAAAGAGCCATGAAATGTAGGAGCACTTAATTCAGCTCTGTAGGCATGAAAACTGAATCAAACAGTCAGAATAAGCAGTCAAAATATAAGAGCATTGAAATATTTGTCTTCCATGCATTTGGAACAGATTAAGAATGAATAATTTCTCAGTACCTGGAAAAGAATTAACATTAAGGCATTGGCTAGAAATTATTCAGGACCAATGTCTCATTTTGATAGGGAGCATACAAACTTCCAGACTGTGTGCCCTAAAGGCCATATAATCCAAACAGCAGAGTCAGGCAAAAACTTTCAGTAAATAGTAGCTTCACTGAGAAATGCAGTTTCAGTGGTAGGAAATGGCAAACTCTTTATATAATCACGTTTCAATTTGGGAAGCAAAAATTTAGTTTCCATTTTTCAAAATGAAACATTACAACGTTTTGTTTTAAAATGTCATTTTTATTTCATGATTGACCTACAATTATGTTAAAGGGTTAAAACAAAAAAAGATTAATCATCTGAAAATAAAAATGAAAGAGCATGTTTGGAGTGACAGAAACATTTGGGGTCAAAAAATGATGGGTTTTTTGTTGTCTGGCACACACAAAAAAAGGAAAAAAAGTAAAATTAAATTTGGGTCAACTGGAAACATTTTTTTTTTTTTTTTTGGTTTGGTCATCACACAGAAAAGTCCATTTATTTACATTTATTCCAAAGGGAAGGGAAAAGGGTAGAATATATTAGCTGAGAGCCCCATGGGATCACTGCACATTTCATGTTAGTTCCCTGACTATTGTGGGGGAAGGAGGATTTGTTAGGAGGGAATCATCTAACTAAAAAGACATGGAAAGAAAGAGACCGAGAAGGACAGAGCAAGTGAGAAGAAAGGTGGAACAAATGTTTGAGGGACAGACATGAGCTACTGGCATAAAGATTTCTTTAGGGGCCATATATACTCCTGGCAAGTGAATTCCTTCTTCATTTCTATTTGGTTTAAAAACTACCAAGTTGTGTTACCAACTGGCAGTCCTGTAAGACTGACAAACTGGCTTGACAAGTTTCTACACTGTGTCCCCCTACTCTATACTTTAAAACCAGTTTTTCTTGTGGTCACGGAAAAGTCAAATAAAAAAAAAAAAGGAAAAGAACAAAACGGCTCCAGTTGCATTTTTGCTCTGCCCTAATAGTGCTGCTTGAACTCTCGAATGCAGTTGCACAGCTGAACACCCATCTATTTCTCTGTCCATATTATTTGCCAGTCACAGGTTCTTGGGAAAACTGCTACCTGAGAAAATACAGCCGAAATCATTGGGACATCAACCCCCACCCCCCACCCCAATTCCTTTCACTAGTTTAGTCTGAAGTAATAGAGACAAATATATTAATAAATATTTTTGGATGGAAAATAATTATTATATGGCATGAACTTGGGACCACTTACTATTAGGTAAGTCAGGGGTGGTCAATCTGCAGCACACGTGCCACAAGTAATACAGGCAGCCTGTGTGTGTGGCATGGGGCAGATCTGGGAGGGGGCAGACAGCTCAGCAGCAGGTAGGGCAGGGAGCAGCAGATGAGGCAGGGGAAAGGGGTCAGAGTAGCATTCAGAGAGGGCACGTGGCTTAATTTGTGGCACGCTTGCCAAAAAATTGGCCCCCACTGAGTTACCCAAGTTAGTTAAAATAGTACGAACCAATGTGAACAGACTTCTCTGCCTGCATAGATCCCCAGTGACTTACAATATGGATTCTGCAAGTATAAAGATCTGTCTGCACAAATTTGTGTACGGGACTGAAGCTGTAGTACCTTCAGAGAACCTGCAACTTGGGAGAGCACATAAATGTGCAGTTTAAATATACGCTTACATTTATCCCCATTGAGGACACTTACTTAATGGGTAGGTCTGATTTGACCCAGCAAACATGTTTTTTCCTCATGGCTTGTGTCATCTCTTCAAGCTCATCTTGGCCTCACCCAACCAGTAGATAACACATGTGCTGTTTTAAGCCCTTCGGAGAGTTATTCATGCTGAGTTCTCGGCACTGACTTAACGATGTACTTTGGTTTTAAAGTATTCATACTTTTTTTTGTTGGCAATTAGTGCGGAATATGTTTCATGAGAAACTATCGGAGGTATGTTTTACCTGGTACATCAGCTACAAGAGACAAAAAGTGATACAGTTAAAACTAACAGCTTTAGCTTGCCTTCCCTGTTGCTTTCATGCTCTTCTTTCTCCAATGCTGTACTTTTACAGTGCTTTATACCTTCAAACCACTTCACAAATTAACTCATTGGTCTTCACAATACCTCTCTGCATGGTAATTATCCCAATTTCCTATCTATTTATTTGCAGACAGGGAAACTCAAACAGAGACGTTAAGTACATTGCCTAACATACAGGGGTGTAGGTTGTAGCCGTGTTGGTCTAAGGACATAGGCAGACAAGATTCTTTGGGTAAATCTGATATCTTTTATTAGACCAACTCAAACATAAGAATTTCAGGGACATATTCTCTACCCAAGGTAAGACCCCTTGGCATTGCTAAAATGGCATAAAGGGGCTGTAATGTGGCTGGCAGAGCATTCTCCTGGAACTGAGGCTAGTGCATCTACAACACAGCTGAGGTCTGTGCCTCTGACCCTTATTTCATGGAGTTTTTTCACTGGAGTAGGCTCCATTAAGAGTCATAAACCAGGTGAAGAAAGTAAAACTACCTTGGAACTAGGTCTGGCATGGAAACTAGGGAGTCACTTCCATCTCCCTTAGCAAGGATCAGACGTGCCGCCTCTTCTACTTGCTACAAAAGTGCTATTCTGCTGTGGAGTGCAGTGGGGGGAAAAAATCACCACACCTTCCCCTCCACCAATATCTGAAAAGTCACATCAGGTGACTTTTAACTGACAGCTTTCCTTATCAACTATTCTTTATTGTAATGAATGAGTGCCTACCAGCACTATCCAAAACAGTCCTTTGGGGGTTAAATCCTTCATGAATAATAGACTTTAAAAAGTCCATGAAGATAAACTTTCATAAAGAACAAGGGAAAAAAAGCAGCAATGGAAACCTGCCCTAATGAGGTTAAATACATATTTTGGTATACATACTATTTACACAATAGAGCCTAATGGCTTCTTCAAAAGCCATTAAGGTGTATTAAGTAAATACATAATTTGGTACATGAGCTAATTTTGAAAGCACATTACTCTGTTTACAATACATTCTTTCAGGTCTGAAATCTGTTCCTCTGAAGTGCCTAACCAGTGACTCACAAATGGATCCTTAATCCACGGCAAGGCAATCGCCTCCTAAAACCAGACTGGCTGTCTATGAGTTTACATTGATGGCTGGAACAAAAAAAAAAGTGAAATGAAATATTAACCAGCTGAGTGCTCTCCACTACACTGAGTGCATGGGATAAAACATACCTCCAGTGATACTTTCTCCACCTAATATGGAACATACCATTTGAAATAGCAATGAATGAGTTTCACGTGTGAGGATTTGCACTCCTGAAAAGTCAAAATAAGGGGTCAAGGCATATTGCCCTCTACTCTGAAGGTGGGTAAGATGAGTGACATGTCTTTCAGGAGTCCTATGCCTGTTCTTCCATCACTAGACCACACTCTTTTCAACCACATAATAGTTATATAGGGCTAATGAATGGAAATAATACACCTGCCTTTGAGGGATGAATTTGGGCTTCTTTTACAGTAAGAAAGAAATGTTGTTCATTGAACTGGAGATAGAAGTACAAGCAATTAGTTGGCCAACCCTCATCTCTTTGTTCTGGGGGATTTTTACTTTTGGAAGTGTTGAGCAAGAAATGATCTAATGGCCTGAGCACAAGACTGGGAGCCAGGAAATTCTGTGTTCCAAACCTAGCACAGACATCTGTTGCCTTTAGGAAAATGACTTTTTTCTGCACGGAGATGTTATTACCGTGTCTAATATAGCAATGATGATATCAACTTTACAAGGGAGCTGGCAAGACAAGTCTGTGTGTGATTAAAAGATTGTGCTGGAAAAAAAAGGTTGTGTATTATAAACCCAAGCTGTTGTTAAAAATATAGCACTGTCAAACTGAAAATGCAGTTTATAAATAAATATTTATAAATACAAATATTGTAATTTGTTTCAGAAGTACTCAAGAGTCCTTATCTATCTATATATGTTATATGGCCCTATCTGCCTGTCTAAACTACTTATAGCTCACCATCCCTGTGGTATGTGAACAAGATACAACTTTTAATATATTTATCCCCTGAATGCCCCTGTAGAGTAGGAAACTATTTTTATCCCTATTTTACGAATGGGGAATTGAGGACTAAGAAGATTAAATGACTTGCTCACAGTCCAATAGAAATTCTGTGGTGGAGCAAGCCACCAGTTCTCTACAGTCTCAATCCAGTACCTTGATCACCAGCCTCTATGACAGGACTTGTAGTGATAGAAGTTGTAATTTAAAGATGCTCCCTAAATTAGGAGACCAAGGAAGTTGGTAATTGAGAGATGATCCCTCAATTAAGAAGCCAGTCAGTTGGATCTACACAGAGGATCTGCAGAGGGTGCCTACTGCTCCACAATAAAATTGATTGTTGTTACTTCTTCACATTCATGTATGCCTATGTTTATTGAACCCGGTAATCACTACAGATGTGACGGTAACAAAAATGCACACAAAACTAATCAACAACATCAACAACATATAACATTTAAATCGATTTAAAAAAGATAGAAATCTGTTTCATTGATATTTTTTTTTCAGGCTGGGAAAGGGGTGTGAGGGCTATGGTGAAGAGACAATACTGAATGTGAAGAAAATGAAATCGTAACATTTTTGTCAAGCATTGTTCCACTCTTCGAACCAGATGGAGCATGACTGCTGGGTTTCATATAATGCCCTGAATGTTTTACATTTTCTATTCTCCTATTCATGGCAAAAGTACAATACTGTAATCCCGTCCTTCCGTTAACTACCAATTGTTTCTTTTGCCAACCTTTTCATTTTAAAATATCATTTTTTATGAAGGATAATGTTATATAGTAGAAAACTGTAAAAATTTTATGGATAGCCATGGTGCTGAGAAAATGCATTCTTTCAACAGTTTTATTATATATATATTTTTTTGTCCATTACACATTTACAGGGTTTTCTCCATTGTATATATGTCTGTTTTATAGTTCATTCTAGACAAAAGGCATTATGTTAACAGTCCTATCATTTAGAACTTTAATTCACTATTATGTTTTTACCTTTTAGTGGAAAGAATGATATTTTTTTTCCCTGCTGGTAATGCTCACTGTTCTTAATAATAATAATGGGAAATCTTAAAAAGGGTTAGGTTTGTATAAGCACTCAATAGTTTGGATGCATCTCAGCTATAACAACTGTGGAGGTCCAGCTCCCCACATAACAGACTTACTTAATATAGTTCAATTCAGGAGCCACACAATGTGCCGATATGACTCCTTCTGTGCCTAGCCAGCTTTTTAGTACTTTAGCAGCTTCTCCAGCCTCCCTGCTTTCCCCTCTTTCTGGTTGCTCTAAGTTCACAATAGTTTCTGTGAAATCTCACCTTAGAGGTAGAACAAGGAATACCTTTAGCTCAGATGGTATCAGGGATCAACATAAACTTACCTTAAGATGGTGTAGACCAGACATGGTTTCTTGACATTTCTTCCATCGAACTAGGCCAGGCAAGCCTGCCGTGGGCTGACAGTTACTTGGCTCAACATTCAGACCCAGTCCAACCCACTGCCAGTCTTGAATACAAAGATGTATCATTAATTTGTTCTGGGTTCATATATCCTCATTCCCTGCCTCACCCCTCCTACTTCTGAAGTTAAGTTGCAAGATGCCTGGTGCTGCTTCTTCTGATTTTTAAGCGCTGTCTTGAACAATACAGTCTGGAAAACCAACAGATCACAAAAAACATCAGGCTAAGGATCTATTATAACCCAGTACAGACATAACTAGACCTCATCAGCTAAATTGAGACAGGATATTAAATTGAAGAAAGGGGGAATTGAGGCAATCTTCTGAGGGAAGGAAATCAGGAAGGCAAGCTGGTAAGTATGAATATTTTGGGATATCTCAATCCAGCTGATTTGAACCTTTAAAATGATTAAGGGAGCCCAGTCCAAAAAGAATATTCAGATCAAGTTTATTTTTATTGGGTCACCTCTCCCTAAATTTTCAAGCATCTTGTCACACTCATAGTAATTAAAGACTGCACCTGGTCTGCTTTCTTGCCTCTGACTTGTTACTATAAATTGATATTTTAAAAGGCAGAAAACATTTGCAGCAACATACAACAACTGTTACCCATTTAGGCCGTGATTTATTTTTAGCTCTGTTGTTCATTTTCTTTTATATATTCCCTTCAGTGAAAGGCCTCCAAGCGTTCAACTCAACCTTCCTTCTTTAGCTATTGCATATAAGAAGCAGGTCATAGAAGCATACGAAATGCTACAGTGGGTTAGACCAAAGGTCCAGTATGGTAGAAGGAAGTTTGGCGCCCAGGGCAAGCCTGCAGCTGCAGTGGTGCCCTTGCCCTGCAGGCAGATCCAGGGAGCACATGCCCCCCTGCCCATCCCCGCTTGCCCGGGGGTGCACGTAGCAGCAGGAACCACCCCCCTATCCCCACGCCCTGCAAACAAGCTGCTCATAGCTCCATCCTGTACTCCACCCTGGCTGGGCAGCACCTGTTAGTGCCCCTTTGCTTCGGTGCCCTGGGCAGTCACCCCGCTTGGCCCTCTCATGTTATGGTACTGCACAGGTCCATCTAGATCAGTACCCTGTCTCTCTCTTGCAGAATGTAGATGCTGATGGAAAGGGTAGGCATGCAGGACCTATTCAGACTGAATAGTTCCCTCCTCCCACTTTGCCTACAGCTTCCAGTATTCAGGGGCCTAGGACATCCTAATTTGGAGTTGCAACCCTAACTATCACTTCTAATAACCACTGATTGTCATACTGCCCACATTTTTTCAGTCCTCTTTGGAAGTTGGTTAAATTATTGGGTTTTATAACAGCTTGTGGCAATGAGTTCTACAAGTTAATTACAGACTGTGAAAAAGAACTTCATTTTGTTTGTTTTAAATCTGCAACCTAATAATTTCATTGTGCACAATCTACTTCTCATATTGAGAGAGATGCTAAATAATAAATCTCCATTTACCTTCTCTACGCCATTCATGATAGCATGTGCAAAACAGCTGGGGATGGCATTATATTGTTTCTCTGGGGCTTCAGTGGAGGTTAAAGATTTCATGGGACAAAGGACTATCTACACTCTGGAACAGAAATGAAGTTGAAGCACATTGGTATGTTAGCGAAGGAAGCTTACATTTACTGCTGACACCAATGTATCTGATCTGTAACTTAATTGTTCACAGTAGGCATGTCTACACATGCATTTATGCTGGCTTAAATTTACTGTGCAGTAAATTACTGCACAGTAAGCAGAAATAGGCTGGCATCTACATGTGCAGGCATTAAAGCACATTAGGATGTGTACGGACTGATTTGGGGTTACAGTTAGTCCCAACTCTGTCCACACAGTGTTACTATGCAATAAGGTGTCTATGCATGTGTTACTATGCAGCAACTAATCAGGCATCAATTTGATACCTGCATGATACAGGTATCAGATTTACTCTTAAGTCAGTGTAAGTCATCATATTTACTGCACAGTACAAGTGTGCATGTGTAGATGTGTGCCTGTATTGTGCAATAATTTTCATTACCACACAGTAAATGTGCACGTGTAGAAACACCCAGTATGGTATAAGATACCAGAGTCTTAAAAGTTTCCTTGTCAGAAATTACCTTTGTCAGCCTAATGTATGAATTCCCAGACAGTGAGTACATGTAAGAGACAGAGATCGGAGGTAGGGATGAAAGTGTCCAGTGAAATCTGAATTTGTTGTCTCATGGTGATCACAAGGTATAACAAATTTCTAGATTCCCAGCACAACTACGTTCTGCTTGTTCTCTGGGGGTGGACTCCTGAAAGTCAGCACTACCCTGAGTCAGCAGAAGATATATGATCCAACACTTAGAACAAGGCCAGAGTCTTGTTCTAAACGTGGTGACTTCTTTGAACACCTCCAAAGTGAGTGTAAAGTTCAAGCAAAGCCAAAAGAATACTCAAAACTCATCTGAAAGTAGTAAATTATATCGGGTTTGAAATTAAAATTGACCAAAACCATAGTGTTTCTCTCAGTTCTACTGCAGAGAAATGTTATTAATTATTCATTGCTAACACTCTGTTCTATTAACTCTGAAAGTGCCAGTTTACCTTTGTCTGATATCCCACCACAGAGAAACAATATCGTTTAGTGAGAGTGACTGATAACCAGGGATCCGAGTTTTCCGTTTCCCATGGAAAAATGGAGAAAACCACAGATTTCCCATTTTTATCAGAGATTTCCCCTTTTATCAGGATTTCCCCTTTAACAGAGAAACCCCACAGATTTCCCCCTTTGCAAAAAGCTCTGCAGGCAGGCTGAGTTCCAGCCTGCAAGAGCTGATTGCAAAAAGGGTGAGAAAGCCCCAGCCCTGCCTGGAGGTGCAAGGAGAAAGGGAAGGGCAAGGCCTGAGGCTTTTAGTTGGTCCCAAGTTTTGGGTCAGGCTCACTTTCCTTCTGGAGCCTGTGAAGTGGTAAGTGGGGCTTGTAGGAGGCTGGGGGGTTGACTGGCGGGGCTGCAGGGGAAGCTGGCTGGGGGCTGAGGGAGTGGAGAGGTTTGCAGCTGGCTGGGACCTGGGAGGTTTGCACCCATCTGGGACCAGGGATTTTGCAGCCTCCCTGCTCCTAGCTGGAGTGCCAGGCTGGCTGCACATGGAACCTGAACGGTGCTATCGGCTGGACCGAGCTCAGCTCCTCCATATACAGCTTCCCTTAAGGGCTGATAGCGTGATTTACAGTCCACGTACAACCGGTTCAGGGGCCACTCCACATCTTCCCCCCACACCTCCCCGTTCCCTCAGCCCTCAGCCAGCTCTCAATGGGAGTATGTCCAGTGTTCACACACGCATGTAGGCATACATGCACATACAGATACAAACACACATGTACACCCATAGATGTGCACATATGCATGCATACACATGTATACATGCACAGGTGCACACATGCACATACACATATGCACACGCAAAAGAGGCATATCAGGAGGGCTGGGGAGACTGTAGGGGGGGAGTGAGGGGCATCAGCAGGGCCTGGGGGCTGTGGGGGTCCTTTCATTTTAATCACAGATTTGGGGGGGTTTATCAGAGCATTTGCAATTTTTTTTTATCAGAGAAAACCAGGATCCCTGCTGATAACATGCAGGATGCTTCTCCCCCTTCTCACATAATATGCCACCAGCCTGCCACATGAATCTGTACAACTCCAACCACAGCATGGTCATTTGTTCCATTCATCTACTCTAGAGTACATGTACCAGATGACTAATGATTATATGTATTAGTAGCACAAATTATTTTATGAAGACTGACAGCCAATCTATAATCCAAATCCACAGTAGTGGCTAACATCCTGGAAGTGCTTTATGGGGGTGATGAATGAGGGGTGAAATCACAAGGCACTCTTTCTCCTACTCCTCAGTATTAGCTCCATGGAGGTAACCCCATCACGGGTTGAAGCATAAGATTGAAGAGAAGAAGTTCAAACTTATCTTCAGTGCTGGGTTCATATTTCATGTGCATCATATCTAGACTGTCTTTGCACTAGCATTTTAATTCAAACACCATGCATCATAGCTGTAGGCAACTCCATAGCTGTAAGCAACAAGAAAATCACTAATATAGGTTAGCTTTAACTACTGCAATGGCACACTCTGCTCACAGTAAGTCACGTGACAAAGATAAGGCAACCAGCATGAAAATACCTCTGTTACACCTTTCCTATGTGACTTCTGCTCCCCATCTGTAATACTCCTTTTTCATCTTATCTACTGGCAGCATGTCTACATGATATGTCAACACTGCTTCTCTACTGCTGGGGAATGCTGCTCTTTGGCATGTCCAACCCACCATTTCCACTCACCTGTCCCAAATCTGGAAATGAGACTTAGGGTGACTTCAAAGGGTGTCCCCCACTATTGCTCCTGTGCTCTTTCGTATGCCTGAGAATCGCAGCAAATTGTCCTCAGTGTAGTTTCATTTCCTTATTTCCAGACTTGGTGCATGCAAGTAAGGGATCACTCTCTAGGAGCAGCAGGGAAGTGGTATCATTAGACTGCGAGGGCAGGAGCTGTCTCTTACCATCAATATGTATAGCCCTGGGACTATGATCTGGGTTGGGCCTTTGCATGTTTTTTAACAATAATAATGGATGTCCAGAATCTACATCACGTTCTAGGATTCACTGGTCACACCAGGGTCATGGATAGAGCTGCATGAAAACACCAGCAAGATCCCAGGGAAAACTAGGGGTTGGTAAGAGCATTGGGACTCGAGTGAAGAGCCTATGTTTTGAAATGAAGTGGGAGAGGAAGGTGGAAGGAGACAAGATGGGATGTTGGTGAGAAGAAAAAGGTGGGAAGAATTGAAAAGGGAGAGAAAACTAGAAATTGAATTGAGATATAAAGTCATCTGATCGGACCTCCTGAATAACACAAGCCAGAGAATTTCTGCTAGGAATTGATGCATCTATCCCAGTGGCTACAGATTAAGCGAGGATTTTTGCCCATGCAATGCAATATGCACATACACATTTGCACATGCGCTTTCTCACTATCTCATTAGTTGCCTAGAATGACTGGAAATATTTCAGCTAATAATTTGGAATCACACACACATTTTTTAAAGGCAGTATTTGTAGACCATTCCCAGACCAGGAAAAAGAAAATTTGCCAGGAAAAAAAAAAATTCATTATCAATTATTCATTCAGATCATGGTGCGAACATGTGACTGCAGAAAGCCAATTGCATCCACTTCCTACTTTGGGTTCTGAGCATGCTCACCTGGGGTCATGATTCAGTTGGACATCAGCAGCATTTCATAAGAAGGGCTTTCCTGTTTATCACTCTGTTTTTTCCAGTTATATTGAAAAGAAAGACTAGTTTGTTGCTAGAAGCAGACAGAATGACCCTTATGGAATACTAGTGCATATGTTCAAAGCAGCTTTGCAGCATAAGCCAATAGAAAATTGCCCCCCAAGATGACATATAAAGGGATTTTGTAAGACATGAACAGAACAGCATGGGCTCTAGCTAGGCAAGGAATTTAGAGTTGTAATAGAAAACATTTATTTGGCTACAACTAAACATCCTAACACATGTTAGCATTTGCTGCCAATATGCTTCCTAATTAAGAACAACATAAAATCATAGGAAATCCTGTATCCCTGTCTTCATGCACTTTCCTTGTATCTTCAGTGTCCTGGCTCTGTTTCTCAAGTGTAGCCTGCACAAGAGAAAGGTTAATTCAAAAGTAATGTTTTGCCAGCCATTAACTGTGTTGTCATTAACAAGATTAATGTACATTCCACTATGCATCACCAAGTGCATTCCCCCCCCTTTAAACAACTGCTCCTATTAAATCCTAATGAGCACAGCACAATTTAAAGAATAGCACCATTTCTGCTGGTCGAAGTGTCGTCTGTAAACCATATAAAGCTGCAGGATTATTATGGATCTAATTGAAGGGCAGCTGAAAAAAAATATATGTTCCTTCTTGGACAGTGAGGCCTTGGCCATGTTTATGTGTTTTATCACCATGAGCAAATTTCAAGACAAAGGACAGACTAGTATCTGTTTTTCTTCCTAATTCCCCTCTTGCTTCAAGCTCGACTCTTTCTTCACCTCAAACTGTTTAGGGACAGTGCCCTGCTCCCAACCCAGACTGCATCCAAATCAGCACCAGATAGGTAACCATGATTTGGATCCTTTGATGCCATCATAGCATACATGTTTTACAAGCTGCTCTTCGGCACCCTGATTCATCAGCTTGGAAGTGGCCTACTACACGCCACTACTCAGCCAGACAAATTACTTTTTTTCAGATGGGGAGGTTAAAAAAAACCCACTGTTCAATTACATGCAGCGTTTCTCCTCCAATTTCATATTGGAGCAAGGCATGAGGATTAATATCCAGAAATCAGCTCCAAGTCTGAAAGTCTATCACTTTAAATTTTTCATTGCGCTCTTAATGATTTTCAGAATTATTAATTTTTATGTTAATAAATTGCATACACTCTGCCCTGTTCTTTTCCTGCTTTGTCGCTTTACATTTCTCTTTCATTTTTTTTTTTAAATCTATTTATTGCTTGTTTTTCTTGGCTCTTTCTCACTTTCCATTTTTCATTATTAGTTCTTTATGATCTTCTGTTTCCTTTTTTTCTCTCTGTCATGGCTGCTATCCCAGTTGTTCTCCTCTGGGGCCCTGAGTTTCCCTTAGCTAATGAAACAAGAGCTGCCTACCTCCCTTGCTTTTGCAATCCAGCTGTTTCCGTTTTAAAATATAAACTCATCTTTATTCAGTGAAGTTCCTGTGCAAGGTCTGATCCTTTTAGAGCGGGTTGCATTTAGTGACAGCAAAGGGAGGGGGGGGGAATAAACTTTGCAGGCGAAAAGACTTTTGGATAGAAATCCAACCACGTTGCTCTTAAAACACGTAGTGTTCTCTAGTAAAATGGGGTCATTATTTTACTTAGCACCTCTTGGCGTTCTGACACTGCAAAATTCTCCTTGACAGTCTCCCCTCCCCTTTTCCAGCCCCTGAAACCTCCCACCTTGAAAGCTTAACGTTTCCTGGCCTCTGTGAAAGTGTAGTCTAACTAACACCACAAACCTGGATTTTATATGATTAGTTAGTGAAAACTTGCCAACTTTAGGTGCAGCCTGCCAAGTCAAGTCAATTTACTGTGATGCTTTGACTGTGCAAGTAGGCCTTAATCCCCCTTTAATCTCCAGTGTGCCCTTGACATCATGGAAATTACTTACAAAGCTAATGTCATCAGATGAGCCATGTTAACTATTTCAGTGAATGTTCTCCTGCACAATAGAGCCAGCTTACCTTGTAAGGCATAGGGCCCAAAATATTTGCACTTAACGAGCCCAGCAGATATCATTTTACAAACAGGGAATGAAAAATCCTTTTCTCCACATTATAACTCACTGGGCCTCATGTGACTTGGAATTTATGTTAGCCAAGCATCAGGTCAGTATTTTTTATTTCATGTCTGATTGATTGGATAAAGAGATTTACATAGTAGCCACAAGAGCTATGAGTTATTAGAAAGGCAGTCTCCCTTTTAAATTGTACAAGGCCACTCCTACGCCAAAAACATATTTGCTGACATGAAAATTTCTAAGTAAATCGTTTTTTGATGGTCTCTTCTGACAACAAGAGCATAAAGGGAAACAGAAAAATAATTCCACGTTATGAATGTGGCAACAGGGATGAAAATTAACATAACTAACAGCGAGAATCTAACCCTATTATTTATTGATCTAATAAGAAGAAATTCCATTTGTCTAGTGCTTTTCATCTCAAAATGACCCAAAGCACTTTCCAAGCACAAAACTGATATGCAAACTATGTAAAAGGATCAGTTCACCCACAACTGGAATGTGGCCAGTGCTGGAGGGTGGGGGAAGGGAAATACAATATTCTGCTTAATGGCATGCAGCAAGGACTACACACCAGTTTAAGACAGGAAGTGATGGAAATGCTGAATCTAATTAAAAACATAAGGGAAATTTAGACAGGTAGAAAGTAGTGACCTTATTTGGAGCTTAGCTCAAGGGTCAACTGTAAACTGTAATGAAACCTCCAGCAGCCGGGTATCAGGGCTAGTTTAATATTGTCTCAGGAGGAAAAATGACATCTACTAAGGCATAGCCCTGCATTGCTAGGGGAATTTTTAGGATTTTTTAGGAATATATAGGTCCATCCCATCCCTGCTTATGGTCTGATCCTGCCGCTTTGAACTGAAACAGGCCTTCTGCCACACTTTTCAGTGGGAGCAGGGCCATAGCTTATGATTATGAACTCTGATGTAAAACACATACCACAAAGTATTTTAGCCACTTGGAAAATGGACACTTACATATGCATTCATTTTTGTGGTGCGAACCCTTGCCCAGTTTTGGACCAAAAAAATTTTGCATATGGTATTTTTTTGTGCAGGCCAAAAACCTCAGTTGTAAACTTGGCCCTGTGTTAGGACTCACTTTCCCTTCCACAGATATGCATCCTTTGGTTTGGAAAAGCAGCCATCTGTCTTTGCTAAAAAGCAAAAGTCTGGGAATGGAGGAGCCATAGATACAGCTGCAGCTTCAAACTTTTTGAAGTGTGAGGATCAAGGATTCTGGTTTGGGGTAGGGTGGGGGGTGGGGGGTTGGTTAGTATTAGGAGGGAAAGGAAAGTGAAAAACAACTTGGTTAACAAGGGAACATGATTAGAAAGGTAAAGAGCCGTTATCTAGTTTGGGATCTGGCCAAGTTGCATTGAGTACGAACAGACATCATGTTAGGAGAGGGATCAGCTGTGCTGCTGTGTGTCCTGGCACAGCTGATCCATTGCATTGGTGTCTATAGACATCCCCAGGGCCGTTGTCCCATAAGGTCAGACCCCTGCCGCTCCCAGGCCTTCAGGAGTCTAATCCTGCAGCCATAGGTTCAACACCCCAATACTCTTGCAGATGTGCACCCTAGGACTCCCCCCAGGGCAACCGCGATCAGGGCCCTGAAGGCCTGGGAGTGCCTGCCTGGGGCAGCTGGAGAACATGAACACCCCCCTGCCATAAGCAAAAAGACATTGGCCATGAACAGGCAGCACAGTACTGACTAAGAGCTGTTACGCTCACAAATTTGGGCATTTGTGGTGCAACAAAGACTAAGATATCTGTTCACTTGGGTTTTATGTCTCCATAAAAAGAATGTATGGTGGCACAAAGGTAAGATCTGAGCTGACAACTTTCCAAGTTCTTATGGAAAGTTGCATCAAGTCAGGTTCTCAGTTTTGACACCACAGTCATAATGCATGATGCTCATTCATATCCGCTGTTTTAGAAAGTCCATTGAGTGCTGGCAGCCCTGTGATTTCTGTGGTGCCTGTCACTGGCAATATTCAATAGACGGCACTTGTGGCCATCACTTGATCTTAACAGTGTAAGTATATCCCTCCCTCTTTTGTTCCCAAGGGACTGACTATGTCAAGTGAAAAAAAAACGACGTTCCAACACATGCTGAAGTTTCACTATCTTGGCCTGGGTGGTTCAGAAGAAACTGAACCTAACCAAAATTTCACATGCTATTCTCATGGATCTAAAGCAAGCTGTCACGTTTGGTTTGTAACTCCGCTTATGCCCATGTGTTTCTCTGTGACCCTGAGACACGAGGGTCCTCTCATGATTAGGTCAAGAGTAGTGGCAGGGTGTGTAGAAATGGTGGATCGATGAAATAGTTGCATACTTAGAGACGGGGGCAAAGATGCCAAACAATCACTTACTTCTTTTAGCAAGTGGTTTCAGCTGGATGCACACAGAGGACCTGAGGAATAGGTTCCTGAGTTTCTATGCCACTAAATGGCAGTGAGGAGAAAAAGGTCTCCCTTAAGTATTGTTCTTCTGGGGTACATTAAATCTTCCTGACGGTCAACCATTAGGTCTGAGGATCCTAAGGAAAAGAGACTAGATGAAAGAGCCAAACTTGTAGTCTTGTCCTTCAGGAGCATGTCACCTTATTGAGAAATCCATCCACACTACCTACTCCTTCTCGTAAAGATTTCAAGCTGAGGGAGAAAGAGAATGGGATAGTTCATCAACGTCACAATGGGCAAGTGGTGGGTTACAGGAGAATGGATGATTGGCAATTAAAGAAAAATATCAGATGAGTTTCCCTTTGGTCCCCAAAAGGAAATTTTTTTGGAATTCACCATCCACAACTTACCCTTCCCTGCTAACAGTTGCCTTTAGTTGAGGTTTCTTTCCTAGAGATATTCCTAATGTTCGGACATCAAAATACAAAAGTTCACCGTCACATTTAAGGGATTTGGTGGGAATGTCTCACTACCTGCATAGTTCAGAACTCAAATGCCCAAGAGGGGTGCTATAAATGCTGGGACTTAATCCTTGCCCAGGACAAGCCAAGTACAATTACAAGCC
Organism: Alligator sinensis; assembly: GCF_000455745.1. Lineage (NCBI taxonomy): Eukaryota > Metazoa > Chordata > Crocodylia > Alligatoridae > Alligator > Alligator sinensis. The sequence continues at coordinate 1,593,348 of NW_005842148.1, read as the reverse complement.
CAGTAGAGAAATCCGAGTCCTCTGTACAAGTCCTTCATTTATGTCTGATCTAGGATAATTCCAAGGATTACTGCTCAGAATATTGGGAGAACAGGCTTTTGCACAGTTACCAGGCAGACAGCATTTTAAAATAGCCAGCTAAAAGTACATGCACACTGGGCTTTGGTGCCAAGTTAAAGGATAGGTATTGCAGTTAAATCCTATTAGCAAGGGCATTACATTCATTAAGTGAACCGCTGAATGCAATATTATGTTGAGAAAGGAGGGGCGGGGGGCCTGGGATAAAAAGGGAAATAACACTCTCATAAGGGCAGGGAATTCCATGTGCATGAAATGCCTCTCAGGGGTAAACTGCAGGTTTCTGTGATGCTGAGCAGCAATTCCACAAGCTGGACATGTACAAAATGATACGTGCCATTTTTGCAGAGCAAGACTGCTGGCTCAGTCCTGTTTGCAGCCTTGATAGTGTATGTTCCCATGTGACCTTTAATGCTAAGGGTACCGATAGGCCATATGGCAATGCAAACACAGGGCATTCCACGCACAGCCGTCAAAGCATTTAAGGATTCTATTAATCTGATGTCTTAATTGTTATTGAGATTAGGAAACAACAGCACTTTTGTTCCTGCAGCCTGGGCACACGTTTCGAGAAGTGGCACGGATTGTTTGACTTCTGCACGCTCGTCTGCTGTTACGACACAGAAAGCAGCGTGACTCAAAGCAGGTGATTCATAAGGGTCACAGGCTGGAAGTGGCCACCCTTCCCTTTGACAGCCTGTGACATTTTCCAGAGCAGGAGCTGGCTGGATTACCTGCTCAGCCGCTCTGTGCCTAAAGCTTACACCGGAGGTCTTCGTCCCTGTCGTTCTTAGCCAAGGGTAGATGCAATGTTTATTAAGTGTAGTAGAAATAGGAGCAAAGGACTCCAGGTCCTGCATCCAGGCTGGTGTGAAGGAGAGCTCCTGTACTGACTTTGGCTCTGGCATGAAGGGAGGGTGAGGGTGGACGATGAAAGGACTGAAAGAGATGTTGAGGTCCGAACCTGGGGAAAGCCTAAAGAGCAAAAAAAAGTGAAATACATTGTGACGGAGGATGCCTAGAGAAGGGAAAACAGCGGGGAAATGGAAACCAAAATGGAAAATATAAGAACTAAGAGAACCTGACACACTTGTTTCCAGCTCTTCAGGCTGGAAATCCTATTTTGAGATTTCCCCACCTCAACAGTCTCCAATGGGTGAACAGTCAATATACCTATATACAGGTGTGTATATATACATATATACATACACATATACATATATATATGTGTATATATACATATATATATACACATATACATGTGTGTGTGTGTGTGTGTGTATACACATATATATACCTCCTATGCCAGTTGCCTTCCCTGAAAGTGTAGAAGATAAGAAAGGACCCCAGTGGTACCGAACTCAGACAGATTTTCAGCAGTCTCTTGAAAGCAACTCACCAGATGAGATAGTTTAAATCACAGATCCTGGCTGGGGTGAGTCCCTGCTTAGAATTGGTTAGAAATTCAACATGCTGCTGTTTGTTCCCTTATTTTCTCAAGCAGAAAATGGAATAGCAGAAAGAATAGGAAAGAGAGGAAATACTGATGGCAAAAAAAAAAAAAAAAAAAAAGCGGAAAACCCAAATCAAAAGGGGGGGGAAAATATGGAATAGCAGAAAGAATAGGAAAGAGAGGAAATACTGATGGCAAAAAAAAAAAAAAAAAAAAAAGCTGAAAGCCAGAATCAAGAGGGGGGGGAAAATATTCTTGGAAGAAGAACACCACAGACATTTTTAAGTATTATGTCCAAATCCTTTGTACATAACTTTAATGAAGTCAGACAGGATCTGGCTTTCAAAATTTAGTCTGGACAAGACTGAAAAAAGAAAAGCTTATTAACACATTACTTGAACATTTAAGCTCAGATCTCCCAATTACTGATTGCACTTGTGCATTTGCTGCACAAAAACACTAAACAACATAGAGTGAAGCGAGGGAGAAAACGGGAAAAAGGCTAAAAACAAGTATGAAGATTAGGTATTCAAAAATGATCTTCCAGTAAGTTAGACTTGTTTAAATGTCAGGGAAACTACAAGGAAAGTCTGATATGCAGAAAGTGCACCAAATGCAAATGTGACTTCATAGGACTACCTGTTTTCTACGGATCATTCCAAATTGATAGCACTTTTTTGCCACACTCCTACATCTTCTTATATTAGATCAAAAGGGGAAAAAATAATTCAGTTTCTCCCATGGCTCTAGCCATTAAAATTTGGGGGCATTATTTTCCATTCATGTGCACATCAGATCTCTGTTGGTTTTGTTGCTAATAACCGCCAAGATGTATCTCTATGCTATTATTGGGGCACAAGAGTTAGCTGTCTGTTATTTGAAAGAGAGAGAGAGGGACAGGGACAGGGACAGGGAGAGAGTTGAAGTGGACAGTATATGGAATGGCACAGCTACCTCACCCTTTAGACTTTCCAATATCTGATAGACTTTTTCCCCCCTCTTTCTTCTAGTGACGCCTATGAGCTTATTTACTGAGTCAATTAACAAAAGATAACCTCCCATTGTGCAATCATCAATAAATCAATCATGTTAATACTATCTTGGAATGTCCTCCACTATTTACTTTAATAGTGTTGACTCTAGGCACTTAAGAAAGCTAGCACCTTCAAGTTTCACTTGATTAAGGGTAAATGGATTGTGTAGTGGCCATTAATAAATATAAATTGTTTTGTAAAAATATTTAAGTTTGAGCTTAATCCCTTTCTGAATATTGAAAACAGTTCCTTGTTGGCTGTGTTTCCTGATTACTTCACAAGACACGCATGGTAATATTACAGTGTGACACTTGCATGGTTTTGTCTTCGGACTGTTGTTACAACAGCTCTTCCAAACTGTGAAATGTGCTTTACACACGTACATAATATTCTTATTTAGCTATCCAGTTCTGGGAAATACTTTAATATAATTAGGCAAACCCTGCCCCAAATAGCTCACAATCCATAGAATAGGGGTATTTATGGTGAGTGGTACTTTACTCCCAAGTTTTGCCCCATTAATTTCAAAGCCCAACAAACATGCATATTGACACTTCCATTAATGTTTATCTACATACAAAGGTCCACTGACCAGACTGAGAAGCACTGTTTTCCACAAAGAATATGATTGGTATCAATAGGAATACTCACGAATTACAACGCTACTCAACATGGGCGAAAATAGGGGAATGTTTCTCTCGGTAGACAACATCTTGGCAAAGGAATGGGGGATGGAACAATTTAAAGCAATCCAAAAACTTTAGTCAGACCCTAACAAGATCCCACTTCCTCCAGGGGTTCACCCCCATAGCCTGCCCTGAACCATGACCATGACACCCCTCCTTTAGGTGGCATGAAATGAAGATGAATGGGGCACTTTGGGGCAGTTTGTAGTCTGAGACAGACAATGTAGACGCTTAGGCCGTCCTTTCTATTTGGGCAGGCATTTAGCAACCAAAACTAGAGCTAGATGTTGTCCAAAGGGCCTCTTGCTTTTGTTTTATTTTGTTATTTTGTTTTATTTATTCTAGTTGCCCTTTTAAGTTATTCTGTCTCTCTTGCTGTGAGCTACCTCGAGTCTTTGTTAGGATGGGCAGCATATCTATCGCATGAATAAATAAATAAATAATTAAAAAAAAAAAAAAACCCTTAGTGCTGCTTTAGGTGATAGGCACGCATTCTGGCTTCTCTTTACGTCCATGAGGGATAATACAAAGAGTTTTAAATTTTAAAAAAATGGAAGATGAGATTATAATGCAATCATGTGACTCCACAACATAAGGCCTTGAGAACTTTTGGTTTTAGTAAGACCAAGATAGCATCAGAAAAGTCACTTTTTAAAAAAAACCTCAACAGAGTCACTCTAATTCTGATGCCACATTACCTTTGAGGTAGGAAATCAATTATTTCACTTATTCTCCTTTTGCTTCTGAAGTCAGTAGCCTTGGCAGTAAATTGAATATTATGCTGCTGCAGAGAGCATCTTCCTTGTCAGGCGTCTAGCTCCATTCTTCTCTTGATGATGATTGGTGACTTTAAAACTCACATGACTACTAGATAATAAATGAAAACTGTCATTGTTCTAGGGTTGTTGTTTTTTTTCCTTCCCTTTACTTTGACCTCATTGTGATGTATTGTCTACTTCAGGGTGTTTTGAAAATAGTGAGGGAAACAGACAAGGACTTTTAAAGGAAAAACAAACCTCTAATTGGATCTCAAAGAGACCCCTCAATGACCCCGTGCAGCCCGACATTAATGGATGGACTCATCTTACGTGATGGTAGAGTTCTCATCGCCAAATTTGTCCCATGTGTTAGAGTCTTCACTGATAGGGGGATGTGGGCACTTTCCCTAACCCTATGCTGATAAGAATCACTCCCACTTGTACCCTGTCCAACACAGCTTTCTGTGCAATGCCATCCAAAGTCATACCCCAAGGGGAAGCCCCATCTACCTCAAAATGCTTCCCACGCTGGAGGCTCTCACAAGAAATGTGGGTCACAAAGCCAGCTACCTAGCTATGGCACAGGAGCTTCCATGCTAGAAATATCCTGCAAAGGGTGGATGTTTTGAGGTCCCTTTTAATTCATTGTACTCTGGACAAAGGAGCCACCCAATGGGTGCGTCTACATGTGATGCGACATCGCCATAGCGATGTGCTACAGGGCTGTAGTATCCTCAGGTGAGCTACTTCACTTGAACAGTGCACTCCCCACTTATAGCACGCCACTATGGTAAAGTAGCTGCTAAAAATAACTATGTGCCATCCGGAAGGAAGTCCTAAAGCACAGCGCAGTAACAACGTCACTGTAGGGCAACGTGTAAACGTTCCTAATAACTATATGTATTATTTTAGTCCACTTTCCCTGCAGGATCTTTAAGTTAGCTCAGCTGAAGAGAATGCAAGCAAGTACTAACGCTATGTAAAAGCACGCAGCTTAGACATAGCTCGTGAAATTCTGCTCAGCCCTTTTGATATAGTTGTATGGCACATAACTCAGATTCCTATGCAATGTAAATTTACAGCAGTCACAGGTGAACCTCAAATAGTTCAGGAAAGCACCCAAAAGTTTGAGTAGTCATAGGTTTAAAGCAGACACAAGATATGACTACCACTAGACAAACAATACCCCCTTGCAAACCAACCGCCACTCTCCCCAATCTGCCTGCCCCTCCCTCTACCCCATCTTATTTTGATTGAGTTCCCAGCACTTCCAAATGACAGTAAAACCAGCACTAGGGTCATTTTTCAGGCCTGGGGAGGTGGAGGGTTGGGGCTCTGTGGGCGTAGCTGGTCTGCGGGGGTGGTTGTTCAACTGGGTATAGTGGGGGAAGTGGGGGGAACTAAAAGCAGCCCAGTCAGTGTGGAGAGGAAAAAACATAGCCCTAGAGCTGAGGCATAGCTGGGTTTTTCCTGCCCCAGGGATGCACTCTGAACATCCAGTTAGATCGGCCTAACCATGCCCAATCTAACCTAGTGCATCTCTCAGGTGAACTGAATCAGCGACCTAATGACCTAAGGGAAGCTGGGTGACAGTGACCACAAGCTGATCACCTTCACCATCTGCCATAAAGCTGGCAAGTCAGTCAGCAATACAGAAGTCCTTGACTTCAGGAAAGCTGACTTCAACAAGCTAAGGAGGCTTGTCAGTGAGGCCCTAAAGGGCCACAACCCAAAGGGGAGGCCAGTTCAGGATGAGTGGTTGCTCCTCAAGGAAGCAATCCTGGATGCACAAGCAAAGTCTATCCCGTCTCAGAAGAAAGGCAGCAAAAGGGCACAGCAGCCCCCTTGGCTCTCCAGGGAACTGGCGAGCCTCCTACGTCTTAAAAGGAAGACCTACAAAGGATGGAGGACTGGAACCACCACCAAGGAGGAATACTCTGCTCTGGTCTGGATCTGCAGAGAGCAAACCAGGAAAGCCAAGGCTGCGATGGAACTCCAGCTAGCTACAAATATCAAGGACAATAAAAAGACCTTTTTTAGATATGTGGGGAGCTGGAGGAAAAGCAAAGACAACATTGGACCCCTGATGAACCAGATGGGGCAACTGACAACCGATGCCCATGAAAAAGCAAACTTGCTTAATGGGTACTTTGTGTCAGTTTTTCACCGGTCCCCTGGGACGCCCCTGCCCACTGTGAGTCAGGGAGACACGGGTGAGGGAGATTCCCTGCCCTCCATCGAAGCTGACCTTGTGAAGGAACACCTTGACAGGCTGGACACCTTCAAGTCAGCCGGCCCTGACAGTTTACACCCAAGGGTACTCAAGGAGCTAGCGAGCATCATAGCTCAGCCCCTGGCACAGATCTTTGAGAACTCCTGGTGCTCTGGTGAAGTGCCCGAAGATTTGAAGAAGGCTAATGTCGTGCCAATCTTCACGAAAGGGAAGAAAGTAGATCCAGCAAACTACAGGCCCATCAGCCTGACCTCTATCCTGGGGAAGGTCTTAGAAAAGATTATCAAAGAGGCCATCTTTAACAGACTAGCTGACAGCAATATCCTGAGGGATACCCAGCATGGGTCTGTTGCAGGTAGGTCTTGCTTGACCAATCTCATTTCCTTTTATGACCAGGTTACCTATCACCTGGACAAGAGGAAAAAGATTGATGTCGTATATCTTGACTTCAAAAAAGCCTTCAATCTGGTAGCCCATGATCACCTCTTGGCAAAACTGGCTAACTGCGGCTTTGACCTCACCACAATCCGCTGGCTGAGGAATTGGCTCCGCGGTAGGACCCAGAGGGTGGTGGTTGATGGAAGCCAATCGTCCTGGTGTGCGGTCACCAGTGGAGTCCCTCAAGGCTCTGTCCTTGGGCCTATACTGTTTAACATCTTCATCAATGATGTGGACACTGGTGTCAGAAGCAGGCTGGCCAAGTTTGCCGACGACACCAAACTTTGGGGTAAAGCATTCACACCTAAGGACTGGAGGGTGATCCAGGCAGATCTTGACAGGCTCGTGAAATGGGCAGACAAGAACCTGATGGTGTTCAACACCGAAAAATGCAAGGTTCTCCACCTTGGGAGGAAAAACCTGCAGCATGCTTATAGGCTCAGCAGTGCTACACTGGTTAGCACTACAGATGAAAGGGACTTGGGGGTCATGATTGACCACAAGATGAACACGAGCCTTCAATGTGATACTGTGGCTAGTAAAGCGAGGAAAATGCTGGCTTGCATCCATAGATGCTTCTCAAGCAAATCCCAGGACATCATTCTCCTGTTGTACTCAGCCTTGGTTAGGCAACAGCTGGAGTACTGCGTCCAGTTTTGGGCCCCACAATTCAAAAAGGATCTGGAGAAGCTTGAGAGAGTGCAGAGGAGAGCCATGTGCATGATCAGAGGTCAGGAAAGCAGACCTTACAACGACAGGCTGAGAGCCATGGGACTCTTCAGCCTAGAAAAGTGCAGGCTCAGGGGTGAACTGGTGGCCACCTATAAGTTTATCAGGAGTGCTCATCAGGATCTGGGGGAACGTCTGTTCACCAGAGCGCCCCAAGGGATGACAAGATCAAACGGTCACAAACTCCGCCATGACCGATTCAGGCTGGACATAAGGAAAAACTTCTTTACTGTCCGAGCCCCCAAGGTTTGGAATAGACTGCCCAAATGTCTATGAAATCTATGAAGTTAGATCAGGCTGGCCACTTTTTCACAGATCTAACCTTTGGGGAATGATTGTATAGTTTGGCACTTAGATCAACCTAACAAGGGATCTAAGTGTAAGCTCCACACATGGACAAATAACGTAGATCAGGCAGCCATTTTTACCCTGATGTTACCTCCCAAATGACTACACACACCCTATTTCACTATCTAAACTCCTTGAATCTGTATATTTGCATTAGAAATTTCACAGAAACTAGTCTTCTGGGGGAAGAAAACAGAAGAGATTTGCTGTCTGTGATGGCCCATACTGATATTGGAACCAGACAGAACAGCACAAAAGTAGGGATAGAGCATTCACCGGTGGTTTAAATGCATTCCTCATATGTGTTGGGAGGGGGGCATCTCTGAAATACTGGAATTGAACAAATGATGTATATAACAAACTGCTAGATTGTGCCAAAGAACAAACAGCACCACACAGTTGTTCCTCTACCTACCCATACCTGGCTCTGAATACACTCATATGCTGTGTCTGAAACTCACTGCCCCTCAAGATTAAACATTTTAAAGTCAAAGGACAAACTGGTGGATGCCCTCGGTTATCCAATATCTCTTACACCTTAACTTCTAGGATTATGGGTTTTGGCAGAGTCACTCTAAACAAAAGCTGTACATTCCCAACTGCGGAGAAACATTCGTGTGTAGGCGGGATATGGCAGGCTAGGGAAATAAATTAGTGAAAAGGACATCTGGGACACCCTAGTGACAATAGGTCAAGTGTACGCTGTATTGCAATAAGGGGCAAGCAATACAAGTAGCTTCCAAGGAAGTCCATGGGACATATTCCTTTTCTGAGGAGTGGGAAGGATCAGGTCCAGGAACCTTTGAAGACTAAGTTAGAGTAGCTCATATGCTAAGCGGTTGTTTTATCAGTTGGAATTCCTTAGACAACGAGGAACAACACTTCTGAACATGCATCTCTTCTGTTTTCCATGTGGCATCAAGCACATTGTTGGCACTCAAACAGGACTGTGCATATCCCATGATATGAATGAATGCTCTTGCCGTCTGCGATTATACAAAAATAAAGCAGGAACATAACGATCATGGAAATTACACTTGGCTTTGGGTATATATAACAAAATCATGCCCTAACCACTCACCCTGTCAGAATTAAACACTTCAAATATCTACCACCTGCATTGCACAGAATACTGTGCTGACTAATCTTCTCTCCCATTGACCAAGACAGACGAGATGAAGGACACACTATATATACACAAAATAACCATGGGAACCATCAGTCTGCCTAAGGTCCATATCTTATCCTATTATACCTTGATCTTTAAGAAGAGTCTCAAAAGTTGACAGGACATATGGATCAACTCCTGCTCACTTTACTCACCCAGATTGTATCTCTGACTATAAAATAAGACCAGCAGAATCTGTTCCTATGTATATTTAAATATCCTAGCATAATGGGCAAGTGAAAGCTATGGAGTTGTTCTGGTCCATTGGGTAAATATTATGCTCTTTATAGTGGAAATAAATGCCCAGCTATCTGTGAAACAGATAGAGCTGTTCCAGTCTATCAAATAATAATTTGTGTTTTTAAAAAACAATTTTAAATAGACTCACTCTGATCTATAGGGTTCATAACAGTTTAAAGGGACCCTGAATACATATTTATCTGGTAACTGTAAGCAGCTCCATGTAGATAATACGCATTTTGAAAAACTGATTAAATATGTCATTGCTTTGTACATAAAAATAGATGAAGATAGAACACCACTTCCCAGGGGAATATTACATTTGAGCCGTGCCCCTTGTCTCACAAGCTAAGATGTGTCAAGCTAGGTCAGTCCTTAGATAGGAGGCCTCCAAGGAAGACCTAGTTATTGCAGGAAACGGTGCTGATGATTCTAGTTTATGCACTGTCCTCTGAGTCAGCACTGAATTAATTTCCAAGCCTGATGTTAAAGGGTGCTGAGTTGTTGTCTTTCAATTTTATATATATATATATATAGTCCTTCCCATTTTGACTTATTAAAGTTGCTGCGGTGTGTTTTTGTAAGAATAGGGTTGTTAAACCCAGTGTTCTGGAAAACTTCCAGCAGAAGCTATTACATTTTTACCTAAATTCTCCCTGCCGCTTCAATTGGATATGGTATGCTTCTTCAGTTCCTATCCTGTTTTGAGGTGTCGTTACACACTATTAAAAAGCTGTTGTGTTTGAACCTAATGGCAGCTACATTTCAATGGTGGGTGAAGTATTCTTAATACCACACTTACCTTCCTTACAAGAGTTTTTGGACACTGGTTGAAAGACCCTGGAGAAGTGGAAGGTATTATTATTAATACTTTTTAATGGTCTACCTCCATATTTATTGAATTGGTTGAGAGATTATTCCAATTTAAAAAAAAAAAAAACTTCTACTGCTGTAGTGGGAACACAGTAGGAATGAATGCCTCAAAGGCCAGTTATTTAGATGTCTAAGGTAAGATGGATTTACCCGGGTCCTGTCTCTAAGCTTAGTCTCTTAGGACAATAATACCCATTTTAGAGGACATCTTTTTTTCCCCAGAGTACTGTGACTTCAGGTCACAGCGTCAGTGCAGCTCTGATTTTCTTGTCTTTCCGGTTTTTTCGTACCATTATTTAAACATAGGTTTTTGTATTTAATTTGACAATCTTTTTGTAGTTGCTGGCATGGTAATTGAGTCTACTTGTCTTTTTCAGAACACCAGAAGATCTAACTAAGAATGTCTCAGTTATAGTCCAGGTTTCTATTTATTACCTACCTCACTGAGAAAGACAAGGTGAGTTATCATTCAGTACAGAAAACCTGAGAAGCATTTATATGCTTGAAATACTGTAAAACCATCCTGTACAGGGGCACAGTGTTTAAATAATTGTGTTACAGTCCAGTCAAATCCCTTTGTGACAGAAGTATTGAGCCCAAAAATTTGAGACAACTGAGAGCTGAGATTTAAAAAGCTTACCTCCCACCCTGTACCAAACCAGACCCTCAAAAATTACAAATACAATGACTTATGACGAATTGCTTTTCGGTCTTACTACTTACATCCTGTATGATAAATTCAACATGAAGTGACAGTCACAGCAAGCATTCAAGGCTATAGCTTAAAAAACCTAATTTTACTGAACTTAGAAGTCGATGAACGAGAAAATATGAACGAACACCTAGGAATATCTCAAAACTGTAATCTCTGTAAATGCCACCACCATTGCTTATGGCTTGAATGATGCTAATATTTAAAATATTTCAATAAGAAGCCAATTTCAGATGGGCAAATTGTAATTGCAAAGATAATATTTCAAGGATTTTCCTAGAAGAGGATGTTAGTGGATCAAGAACGCAGTATCTGCCTGTTTCTGTTATCGCAGTAGCAGCTGGGGTGAGACCATCATACACATTATTTTAAGGGGAGGGGGAACTGCTTTCCAATAACCTCTTTTTTTTTTTGGCTGGGCTACTGATTGTCTAAATTAGGCATATGTAATTAACATAAAGTTAAAAGTACCCACTTTTCGGTGATGGATAAAATTAAGGTCACTAGTTACAGCCCTAATCCAGATGAATTGCCTAATCTATACTTTAGCCATTAAGAGTGTGTGTCGAATAGAAATGTCCTGCTAGTATTAGAGTTAATGTAGACCGACTGAGAAGCTAGAGATAAATCCTTCAGGCTTATTTGAATGTGGAAGTGCTTAACACTGACATTTTGAGAAAATGCCTTCCATTCCCCAGAACTAGATCGTCATCCTGTTTGTGGTTTCTTCTTTTTTTTTTTCGGTACAAGAGGGAGACAAATTTACAGTCATTTTTTCCCCAGGTTTTCTTGCTAGCGCTTTTCACTAAAACCTCTTGGCATGAAAATTCTGGGAATCACAATCCTAATGAAATGATAGCAAAGATATAAGAGCATTTTGATTATTCAAAAAATGTTGACATTTACAGGCCAAGAGCCTGGCATGCAATTGCAAAGGTCATCAATGAGTAAACAGACATTAATGGTTAGCTGGATAACTGGTACGTAAACAGGTCATATTAATAATTAACACAACGGAAAACTGGCACTTGACAGCAAGCTCTTGAAAAGAGTTGATAGAAATAACTCTGGCAAGGGCAAGGACCAATATGTAAAGGCATCTGAAATTAAACCTTGAGGAACCTAATGTTGAGGCTTTATTTTCTCTCTCCCTCTTTCTCTTCTCACTAATACATTATTTTTTAATTCAGGTAACCCCAGTAAAGTTATTTGGATCACTGGTAAAATGTATTGCATGGATGTTTATTCTGCAATTCATTCTCAGTCTGAGTCCCACAATGCTGGCTGCTGACAACACTGCAGAATATGAAATATTTAAAAAACTGATTTCACCCCCAAATATACATATTTTAAAAAACAGACCCTTCAGCTCCTTGTTAAAAATATATATTAAAATGTAGGAATGTTTGGTCTTAACTTTCTATTGATACTCACTGGTACTGTCTATTGATACTTAGCAAAGTATTTTTAGCAAAATTACCAATCATAAAGTTTTTTACCAGCATCATTTTAAAAATGGTAGCCTCAGCATTTATGGCTTAAAGTAAGGTTGTAAGAGTAAGATTTTTCTCTCATTCATGGTAATCTATTCCGGTTAACTGAAACCATTTTGTCCAGTTCTATTACTTATTTTTTTCCCCCAGATCTGTACTAAAATAGCACAAAGCTTAAGTGATGAATGGAATATTCATAAGAGGTTGGAATTTATCTTAACCACAGTGATCAGCATTGCTATACTTTCATGACATCACATATACTCGATTCTAAATGTCTGTGCACAAAAAATGTGTGCAAGGGTAAATGAAGTCACCTTCAAGTGTGATGCAGTCACAATAAAAAATTAATGTGCATTTTGAATGTTAAATACATTGTGTCCCTTGTGACATACCCATCTTGCAAATTAAAGTATTTTAGGTTGGTTATGTTATACTAGCATCTAGCACGAGCTAAAAGGTGAGCTCAAAAAAATCAAA